>NC_024320.1:16888546-16924298 GCF_000523025.1 Cynoglossus semilaevis
AACAATGGGACATTTATTCTTCTCCACTTTCTGGCAGGACTCTGGCCAACCTGTGACTTGCAATGTGTTCAATTTAAAGTATGGATTTTATTTATTTTTTAAATGTGGTTTAATCAATTTCTGGTGGAGAGTTAGCACTGACTCTGCAGAGCAAAAGAAAATAACAAAGTAACAAAAAGTAGAATAGGCCACATAATAAAAGAAAATAACTTTCTAAAATAATATACTAAAATAAATGTACAGTTTCAGCTTTATGCTTTGGTAACAAAGAAAACAATAATTTGACAACAGACCAACCGGATGAGTTGATGAGCCACTGCAGCGTCCATCTACAGGCGTTGATGGGATTCGATTATTAATACAGATTATTAAGATTATTTTGTTATTATCTGTGTTCAATATCTATTGTTTGGATTTTGTTCAGCCTGCCTGGGTCTCAACTGTGTGTCTGGCTGAACTTGAATAGATCCCCAAGTGTGTTTGCTGCTGCTGTTTCCTCTACTCTACTTGCTGTATTTTTATTCTTTCTTAGTAACTTTGTAAGCAGTGACTCAATGATGTCCTCCACGAGGAAATCTAAGCATTAGTGATTCTGATCCTGATTCTGAATGTGTTTAGTGGTGGAGATTATGAGACATCATAGGATAACTACTCAAATGAGAGTAAATGGAAATAGAAAACTGAGTTTATGTGTGTATTTCTGTGTGTGTTTGGGTGTGTGCTCTCAGCCAAACTAAAAACTAAAATCTGAGGTTTTTGGACTGTGATTATTAAATGTTGAAACAGAAGAGAACAGCAACAGAAATTGAAGCTATGCCATTGACAACCCTTCCCACTTCCTGACTGAGACATCTTTCATTTCCCTTGTTGGTTCTGGCAGCCTGGTGATGTCACACTAACCCAAAGTTAATGGAAACCACTATCTACCACTAAACCACTAACCACTAATCTACTCAAAAGCTGACGTCAGTCCAACTCTTATCTTCTGATCAGGACGGCTTTTGAACTTCATGGTGAGTTACAAGAACTAGTACTAAACGGTACATGCCCCCTGGTGGTTAATTATTGGGATGACCATAACTCAGTGAATAGGAGATGCTAATAAAGAGTCAGTGACTCTCAAATTTTGGTCAACCCCACTTTGAACCAACGTCAAGTAACCAAACATTTTATAATGAATCAAAAACATCAAATACCGCAAAGTTCAAAAAGAGAAAATAAAAGTGCACTTGGACAACCTGTCATATCTCTGTTCCCCCACCCCACACTTTGAGAACCACTGCTCTAAGTTGTTTTTCATACCGAGAGTTTATCAGTTCCACCTCCACCTTCATCAACACTGGGCGTTGTATTATTTCATGGATTATTCACCATGACAGCCAGAAGCACTTCTTCTTCAAACACAGACATTTCACAACTGCCAGTTTATGTGGCACAGAACCTGACAGTGTCCTCAGGCGTACACATGTAGAGGTACAGTGTCATACCCTGCTGTCTGCCCTCCTCCTCTGCCCTGGTGTTTTTCATTGTAATGACTCCTGTAGCATTAAGGAAATAGAAGCTCTGCCCTGACGACAGCTGCTGCATTAAAATGCAAAAAAAACAAAAAAAGAAAAACAGCCACAACCAAGATGATCATAGAAAACAGGGCAGGAACGAATGGCTCGGTGAAACAGCCTCTGGCGGTGAAATCACTCTTCGCCCTAATGTCAGCAGCTCGCAGCTCTGACAGTGAAAAACAAAGCTGGGAGAGAAAAAGAAGTTCCACCCTTCTGCTCGGCTCTGCCGCTGACATTCTGAGAGATATTTACCTTATAAAGTTCCTGACATTTCGCTCTGCGCCTTAATAACACCCTGAAATATGAATAAGAGCGAGGAGAGTGTGGAGTGGTGGCCCGCAGAGCTTTTGTTAACAGCTATTGATTATTACTGAGGGCGACGGAGAAGGAAGAAGCCGAGTGAAGGGCCACAGGGAGCCACTTTTTACTGATCATCTGTTAACCTCGTCACAAGATCTACACGGACCACTGTGGCCCTCAGAGGTTCTGGGACTTTATTATCAGAGCTAACATCCAGACTAACTCACTTCGATGATGGGTCAGGATTTAGGGAGAAAGAAATTGGATCTCGTGTGAGTTTGGCCCAAGGTTTGGTAACAGAGCAGGTGGTTTTTAATCCTCCCTCATGTCAACGTGATCATGGACAGGACCACAGAAAAATAATTGAATCTAAAAGGCAGATCTAATTTTTGAAACTTGAAACAAAAAGTTGTTCTGTCCAAGACAGCGAGCAGCAACCGTGTGATTGGTCAGTTTCACAAAAATACGTGGATTGAACAAATTATATAAAATACAAATGCAGGAGTCAGCCATAACATTTACATATAACCAAACTGTCTTCAATATTCAGTCAATGTTTGCTGTGGGATAGAATTATCGTAGACTTAGTGACGTTATTAGCTGTCATCAGTCCTTTAAATCTACTTGTCATTGTGACACAGCACACAACGGAATCTACCTCTGCTTTTAACCGATCACTGATCAAGTCAGGAGGGTGGTGGATTCAAACCTGAAACCTTCCGGACTCAAGCCTGCTTCCTTAACCACCAAGCCACCACTGCCCCGGGGCCCCAGCTGTTTAGCTACAGCCCCACATGTTTATCCATGTTTCCTGCTGTTCGCAAGCATACAGCCAGCCTACAGTTCCATCAGCACTGATTTCTTCAGACAAATATACTAAATATAACCACATATGTAACCGGTGACATTCAGAGCAATATATGAATGTAATCGACCCCCCTGCGTCTGCACAGAAGGCTGTCTTCAAAAGCAACGTGACGTGATTTATGTTACCAACAATAGACTTTTATATCCACAGTGAAAACCTGTTAAACTATTATCCCTCATGTGAGGTCGCGGTGGTTGAACGTTATGGTGATCTGACACCAGCTTGATTACAGCTTTCCATTGTGGAAACTAACCTCGTGTCTATGTTCTCAGTCTGTCTTCTCTAAAAGAGAGTTTCTGTTCTACTGTCACAGACTCTTTGGTTGATGCTGCTTTTACTGAGAAATACACAGTCAGACAGACAGACAGTCAGACAGGCAGACAGATAAGAAGACAGAAAGACAGACAGACAGACAGGCAGACAGATAAACAGTCAGACAGACAGTCAGACCGACAGACAGTCAGACAGTCAGACAGACAGGCAGACAGATAAGAAGGCAGACAGTCAGACAGACAGGCAGACAGATAAACAGTCAGACAGACAGTCAGACCGACAGACAGTCAGACAGGCAGACAGATAAACAGTCAGACAGACAGACAGTCAGACAGACAGACAGACAGACAGACAGACAGATAAACAGTAGTAAAGTTTAGGTTAAGACAAAGGTGTACTATAAAATACTATTCTATGATACTATATTAGAAGTATGAAAAAAAAAACCCATTATGACAGACAGACAGACAGATAAACAGTAGTAAAGTTTAGGTTAAGACAAAGGTGTACTATAAAATACTATTCTATGATACTATATTAGAAGTATGAAAAAAAACCCCCATTATATCTAAGAAAATAAACGTGAAAATCTGAATGATAGAATAATTATATTATTCTATGTCATATCAGAACATTTTACTATCTTTTGACACAATGTTTCAGTTTTTTTTCCACACATCTTTTGAAACATTCTGTAAATGTAGCGTCCCTACTGTTTTTTTTTCCACACCCAGTGACCTCGGCTTTGAATGAATAAAATGACACAACCAAGGTGGCCTCTGGTGGTTTTTCATGAAAAAGCACTCTCTGGCAGAACAGAGCCTTGAATACTTATAAACCCACTTGCCGGTGCTGGATCTTCCTGTAATGAGGAAGAAAATGATAATGTGCACACATTACCACATTTTATTCAAAACCGGCGGCAGCCGACGATGACTGCATGCATTATTGAAATTTATTTTAATGTCCTGTCATTTGTTGCACTTGTGTGATGTATAAAAAGTGCAGTTTAAGGTAATTACAGGAGCTGGTGTTTAACAGAAGATGAAGGGTTTACTGCAGGGTTCAGCTGAATCAATACCCGACTACACTTTGAAACAGCACTGCATCATTTGGCAAAATTGCCATTGATTGGCTGCTATTAGTCATTTTGATTCAATTTAAAATGACTGTGGGAAGAACAGAAGACAGACTGGCCCGCGTCTTTATTAGGCAGAGGCAGAAGCTATTTGTTTAAATCTAGTTTTTATTCAGTGATGTAATGAGGTTGTTTTTCATAACTGTATTTTTACTGCAATGCAGCGAGAGTCAAAAACTCTGTCTTAATTACCAGATCAGTCAAAATCTAACGCTGCATAACTCTAACATGTAAAACTGTCAGGTCACGAGGTCAAACGCTCAAGTCAAACTCTGTGCTAATGAGCCTGGATCGAGCCGTTGACCACCCACACGCTTTTGACTCTGCAGCACTTATTGATTTCTGTTGGCTCAGACAAATGGTTCCTCCTGTGCCCACTCCCACACCCATCTTTGACCTGATCTCTTTTTTATCTGTTTATGATTGAGATTCTTCTCTCCTTCTTTCAACTTCAGACTGTCGCTCTGTTTTCTTCCAATAAAGAGCATGAAGTGAAACAGAAGCGTCTGCGTGGGAAGATTAAAACTGAGCTCAAGTCTGACGAATGGTAGGAGAGAAAGTTTGGAGTCACAGGTCGTAAACCATGGCATGACTTGTTTTTGAACTGCATGCAAACAAACGCTCCTCCCAAAGCAGCATACAATGACCACCGCCATCAAACAAGACATTTTGTGAACAACTATTGCGTGATTGGTCAGAATGTGAAGAGGGCGTGGTCATATTTATTGGTTAAACCTGACACCTATGTTTATTTTTATCTCCATCTTCTTGGCAGTCAGCCAACCAGTTGTTCAGGTACCGTTCCCACAACGCACTTGGCTCTTGATTTCTCTTGAAGTAGAAAATATCTCTTGGTTCTTGGAGAGATAAATATTACTGTTTCATTACTGTGAGGAGAGAGAAACTAGGACAGAGGGAGGTGTTAGGGAAACATAGTGGACAGAGGAGGAGGTAAGACACAGGTGGAGATTGTTGGACGACCTGAGGGGGCAGGAACAGGTGGGTGTGGGGGTGTGGACCCAGGGAGGTGGAGTGGAGCAGCTGGAGGAGAGAGACAGAGAGAGACATAAATGAACTGAAGACAATAGCCAAAACAGAGTGACTTAACAACAGGGAGTGGTTGTGACGAGGCCGTTGGCCAGAGCGTTTATGACATGTTTATTCTAAGGCAAACAAACAGCAATCACTCTTCATTTCAGAGTCATTATACACTTATATGTGTCAGTGCATTGTATAAATGATCTATGACTTTAATTTTGAAAGGACAAGGAGAGGATACAGAGGACATAGGAGGGTCAGTGGTAAGGGTGTAGGTTGATACTTTCTCCCTGCAGCTGCCCGTGTAACAAATTGCCTCGTAAAAGAGATAGAAAAAAAAATAATAAAAGAAAAAAAAAAGATTTCCCTCCAGCAAATTGGCCCTCATCGGATTATCCCCTATAATGCAGGATTTGTGTGAGTGTGTGGCTAGATGTCAGTGGTGCATGCGTGACCACCGTCTTGCATCTCACCTAAGTGTGTGTGTATCTGTGTGTGTGTCCGTATATAAGTGTGAGTTAAGAATATGAAGAAAGTAATAAAAGGATTGGATGTGCAATCATTGCTGTACTGGCTCCATTAAAGACAACAATCGTACACAAACACACACACAAACACACACACAAACACACACACACGAGTCATGAAAAGTGGCTGAAATGTAGACAGTACAAACGCAGGTGGAACTAATGAATATTTGTCAGATGATCAAATACAAATAATTCATATTAAGATGCTGAGAACACATGGTCCTGACAGTACTGTTCATAAAGCCAGCAGATCGGTAGATTTAGAGTGACAGGGGATTCTGTTCTCGACGGTCAGTATCTAATACTTTAAGTACAGTAACTGGAAACTAAACCCTTCAGCCACTAATTACTGAGTGGCTATGTGTAACAACAATGATCCAAACACTGTCCAAGGAAAAAAACGTTAGATGGCAACAATACTGTAACTGTAATTCTAATATTCTGAGATAATATATAATAAGGATAAGAATAAGAATTATTATAGAAAATAATATTATTTAGAAAGTTAACGTAATAATAATAATTACAATAATTACAATAATAATAATACTTATTAATAGTAGCAGTAGTAGCAGTAGCATTATTATTATTATTAGTAGTAATAGTAGTAGTAGTAGAAGCAGTAGTAATGAATAAGAATTATTATAGAAAATAATATTATTTAGAAAGTTAACGTAATAATAATAATTACAATAATTACAATAATAATAATACTTATTAATAGTAGCAGTAGTAGCAGTAGCATTATTATTATTATTAGTAGTAATAGTAGTAGTAGTAGAAGCAGTAGTAATTGTAATAGTAGTAGTAGTAGTAGTAGTAGTAGTAGTAGTAGTAGTAGTAGTAGTAGTAGTAGTAGTAGTAGTAGTAGTAGTAGTAGTAGTAGTAGTAGTAGTAGTAGTAGTAGTAGTAGTAGTAGTAGTAGTAGTAGTAGTAGTAGTAGTAGTAGTAGTAGTAGTAGTAGTAGTAGTAGTAGTAGTAGTAGTAGTAGTAGTAGTAGTAGTAGCAGGCCTAGTTTTCAGGTCACATATTGTTATTTAGGAAGATAACTTCACTGAAGGTCACATATTGTTATTTAGGAAGATAAAAAACTTCACTGACGTCTCCTCTTACTAAAACCAGTTTGTCGTTTACCAGAAGGTTGTTTTCCTTCTGTTTTGCTTATATATACTTTTTGTTATTGCTTCTAGGTAAATGCGGTGCCAGATGGACACCCTAGAGGCCTCGCCCTTATGTTGACACACACAGAGTCAGTGTTGACAATATGGCAGTCCCCTCATACAGCCACTCTCTGAACTATTCCTTTAGGCAGCTACCAATTTACAGCAGGTCCATTGTAATCATGAAAGTGTCACATTTTCAGCTGAGAGCAGAGGAAATGCTGTCCTGAGGGGTGAGTCGAAAATTCTCCTCTCGTCACTCTCACTTCTATTCTCCGGGTTTTTTTTTTTAACATCCTCTCTCTCTCTCCACCTTTGGTGTTCTCCGACGCCCCCTGTCTCTTTCTGCATGATGTTTCTGGATTTGATTCCATCTTGTTCCTCTTGTTACTCCTCATCTCTGGCTTCATTATGTGTTCTTTCTCCATCCCTCATCTCCCTCTCTCTCCCTCTCCGTCTCTCTCTTCTTTTTTCTCTCTGACACTGGTTCAATAAGCGCTGCCTCCAGAGTGGTCCTGCTCAGTCAGTGGCCAATTACACAGTCACACTGCTGGTCCTCTGGGGATGGACAGGATTAGCAGGAGCTGTCTTTGACCAGCCACACACACACACACACACACACACTGGGTCACCTGTCACTTAGACGCGGACAGACAACCTGTAGGCTCTTTTTTTGTCTGCTATTCACCAACTTTTTCTCCAACCAGCAATTTGACAGGCCAGTGAAGAGAGAAACTCTGAGCTGAGGAAATATGTGCTGTGTCTAATGCTTAACAGCACAGTACAAGCTCCAGCGGTGGGGGCGGACCTCACCTGGAGCACACTTTTCTTCTCTTTACGCTAGAGTTCAATTTTGATTTTGATGTAGTGACAAAGGGAGGGTCGGGGCCCGGGAGCAGGCCAAGAGTCAGAGACGGAAACGCAAAGACAACAGATAATTGTGGATAAAACAGATCTGACATCTCTTATTGAGGTGTCGCTAACAACGGATTTTATTTTCAAACAACACAGGTTTCCTAGAAAAAAAGGATCTGCCTTTTTAATAGCAGACGCTCCTCCACTTACGTCAGGGTTCGGGTCCTAGAGGAACTATTGCTTTTACATGGAGTTAGTCACAGTGAACAGCGATGAAGACCACAGGGATGGTGTGCCGGTGAATTCTTTACTGTCCTCTACAGTTTGGTCTGACAGAACGATGCTTGGGAGCCGTGATGAAGGGCAAAAAGGATAAAAAAATATGCCGTACCAAATGTAAACAGCGGTGTGATTCTCGTGGGAAGAATTTCTTAATAAATATAGTGGGTGTGGGAAAGTAATGGCTTAACACCGCAGGTCGTCACAAACATCCTGTAATTAAAACACCAACGGTTTTAACTGATGCATTTTGATGGCTAGTAAATCATAACGTTGGAATTTAAAATCATGTACCACACCACAACACAACGGTTGTATGTAAATGAGCAGGTTAAGATATAACAAATATCTTAAAACGTATCGATGTATTTTAATGATTGTAACCTGTTCCCAAGGTCAATTGCGTCATTATTCACTTCAATATTTCAGTTCGGGTGAAACTTTTCACGCCGGTTGTATCTCCCTCAGATTATTAAGGGACGTTGTTTCTAAAAGCGGAGATGATTCTCCTGAAATTAATTAACCTCCAGTCACGCTTTTTACCAAAGTACCAGCAATTCTGTGCTTAAACATTAGAACGGAATGAGTTTAACGCTATAATTAATTAAGATCATTCTCTTTGGTGTTTTCCAGCAGTTGGTATGTGTTATCTATTTCCCTTTGCTTTGCAAACCCCAGCCGTTCCTGTTCTGTAAAGTGCTTTATCTACTATGTAAAAGCTCTGCCTTTTTGATTAATAGGCCAAGTTATTGTGGTAAAAACTCATTCTTCATCACAGATACAATCTCTGTACCGTCACACATTTCTCAAAAACAGAGAAACTCTTCTTCTATGGTTATTGAACCTTTTTTTTTTTTTTTTTGTTTCTGCTGGAGAAGAACAATCGCCTGAGTCTGCCTCGCAGATCTTGCGGTTGGTCGCGTCGCTCTGGTGGCCAAGATTTGTTCAAACACACTGAACTTCATTTTGAATTCCAGTCCTGACCCCTGAAGTTTCCAGGTGATACCGAGCATGTCAGGCTGAATTAAAGTGAAAAGGCTGCACAACGATCCACAGGAGGAGAAGAGGTTTCTGTTTTATCAGCCAGGTGTGTGTCGACCTCCAGGATTTGAACACTTCAACGAATCCTTCCATGAAATATGCAACAGTTTGGGAAACTAGTTTTACTAAGACTAGAGAGGAAACTGAAAACGTCTGGTTTGTCAGTTGATGGAATTATAGCAGCTGAGTTTTGTGGCTCAGTTGAATGATCCAGATATCATGGGTCAGGGTTGAATCATTCTTTCCTAGGACATGGATATAAAGATGTAAAAAATGTGGGACCAGCTTATGTCTGAGTCACACGGTCGTTAAAGATGTAAAAAATGTGGGACCAGCTGTCTGAGTCACACGGTCGCCTTAAATCTTTCAGGATTGTTTTTTTTTTTTCCTTTCACTGACACAGTAAGAAATGAGGCTGGAAATGATCTGAGGAGAGCTGGATTCCTGCCGCTGCTTCAAAATCCCTATGAAAACCCCAGTAGCATCCAAGACCCTGCTTTATCCTGCCACTTCAAAGACGCTTAAGTCAGCGTGTTACATGCAGGCGGCGGTGACCACTTACTTGCTCCCTACATGAGTAGAAACAGAGGAGGGATGTCCTCTAATCTCAGCCCTGCAGAGAAAAGCTTTCAAGTGAGGCCTGGCACGATGCTGCGGCTCCGCTTTAAAGGGAAGAAGTCGGAATTCTCATAGGATTTCCAGCAGGTAGGTGGCGCCCTGCCACTCGCTGCCTCCAGGATCTTCCAAATACCCCAAGTTTCCCAGAACTCTGATGTTATTATTTTTTTTAACAGAGTTACAGCTTGTTGTCTCTAAATAGAGTGTTCTTTTCTTCCACATTTCAAATTTGCAATTTATCTTTCTGTGGAAGAAATTGGAAATAAATTGCAGTTTGGTTTGAGGGATATTAGAGCAGACAAAAGGCGTGATCGATGTTAGCCGTTAGATTAGACTTTTGGTTGAAAATTGCTTTAACATCAAGTGAAGAAAGACACATGTGACAACCTTGCATCTATAATGACTATATTTCTCACTAAAAGTGTAGAAAAACACCGTTCTACAGCTTCAAAATAGCCCCCGCTCTCCACCTCTTTTACCCCAAAAGCTCTTTTTGATATTGACTGACTCAAAGAAACCTCTCGGAGTAATTAAGAAAATTATGGCCTGGCAGAATTGCGGTTGAGAAGCTACGTCGTATAGATTCTGCTCTAATTACAAAGAGGAGCTGGGCAGAAATAGATCTTTCTTTTATCCTCAGCCTGGATGAAGTCTGGATGAAGCTGCTGTAAGCCTGGATTTAGCCCAGTGATCGCCTGTGAGCCAAAAAGACTGGGCACTCTGAGTTTATCTAAGACTTCTGACGCTGTTTTATTCACTCATATTTGAGTGTGTTAGTGTTTTCTTGGGAAAATGCAGTTTGGATCTTGTGCGTTGATCAAGTAGAGATAAAAGTCTGGGATTAATGGGAGAATTCATATGCCTGGGACAAGAGGAAAAATGATATTCACAGGGTAAAATGGTGTTTATTTATAAAAAAAAAAAATTATCATCAATAGAAGATAAGGACAAAGGGAATAAGGGGTAATCCCACAGAACAGTTTTTTTTTCTAGGAATAATACTTATTTTAACATGAACCAAATTAACGAGAAAAATTCAATGGATTTTTTAGATAGATCGTTTTATGTTAGAATTCCCTAACATTAATTGAGGCAATATTTCATGTGAGTGATATATGGTTTAAAATACAGCAAATGTCTCCAGGGTCACATAACAGACCCCCCGTCAGGTCTTTGATGTCAGTAGTTTGGGGGGCACGACGATCCTCTGATGTCTGAGCGGCTGTTACCACTGATGGATGGCTTGTTGTGTTGTTGTGTGAATGCTCCTTTATCGTTACTGCCCATTCTAAGGAGTGAGTATGACAATTGGTTAATAATAATAAAATATCATCATAAGCCAATCAGAGTTAAAGACTGCGTTGACACACACAGAAGGAACAACACTTTAGATTTCTGTCACTCATGTCGATACATCAACAGATTTATTTTATTTTTTTTAAGTTTGAGCGCTTTTGGTTTAATACAAATTGATTTGTTTACTTTGGGATTTAAATATCCTTCTGTTTGTGAAAATAAAATAAATCCCTTGTTATTTTGTTCAGTTAAACAATGGCAAGTCTCCAAAGCTAATAGATAAGGAAGTATTCTCCAGCACAGACAACAAGCGCCCACACTGTGGAGACACCCAAAATACAAACTACCCTGTGATAGTATTACTCAGGTCAGACAGTAAACCTTTGACCCTGTTGTTGTGAGGTACCAGTGCTGAACTACGTGGCCTCAGAAATACTGAAAAACAAATGTGTTTTCAGATCTGGTTTATATTTCCTCCACAGTTCATAGTGCATGACCCTCCTGGGTATTAAATTATACTTTCTTTCAGATTTAGGGAAATGCTGAATGCAAATCAACCCCCCACCACCTCCAAAAGCAGGGCGCCATCAAATGGCACAGTCTCCATAGCAACAGTTATCCCAAATCAAATGTAGCAGTGAAGCTGCTGCTGGGTGGTGTCTGTCAAAGAGCCCACAGTCATTACCTGAACCTCAGTGCCTTTGTATTGCAGGCAATCACACTCTATTCACAGTCGGCTGAAAGCACCATGCCTTTCCTCTCCCAGAAATTGAGCGAGTCTGGATTTTGAAAGAAACCCAGCGTGGCGCTTTCCTTTCCTGACAAGTCCAGGCCAGTTTGTCCTCCTTCCACCTCCTCCTCATCATTGATCGAACCACACAGTCTGACACAGCGTCAGGCACAGGCTGCTGTAGTGAAGTACAGAAAGTCGGAGTTAGCCCGTATCGCCACCAAAATCTACAGTTCCGGTTAAAAAAGGGTTGACAATTTACACCATGTGAGGTGAAGGGATACAAAGCCAATCCCCAATATTTCATTGCCTCCTTAAAGCTCCAGCGAGGACGTTTTTTTTATGCAGCCATATATAATATAATAATTACAGATCTGTCTGAGGAGGTTCTCAGTCGTCCAGGTCATCCGCAGTTTCGTATCGTATCATATGCTTAAAGGATAAACGATCAAACACTTTTTTTCCCATAAGCATCTTTGATTGTGGATCCAGCAGAGAGGAGCATTGAAATAATTACGTCCAGGAATAGATATTTGACTTGGACTCCAACACTAAAGACAGAAACCCAAAAGTCTGAGGCCATTCACTGGGCAAAACAGAGCACTCACAAAAAGATCCCTTGAAGTTTTTGTCAAATGACTAGTAATGTCTCTGCTACATTAAAAGTTTGTTCTGTAGATGTATTCGTTTTTTAATACTGTACGTTTAAATGAACGTATTTTCCAGACTATAAGTCGCACTTTTTTTCATCCTTTGGCTGGGTTTGCGACTTACACTCAGGTGCGACTTATATATTAAAATATATAATTTCACATGTTCATTATTTGCACACTGACAGCCGCTAGAGGGCACTCTAGGCGTGTGTACCAGTATCTGCTACTCCCGCAGCCCTGAAAATGTATTTTCTTTTGTTATTTTCACACTGACAGCCGCTAGAGGGTGCTCTAGCTAGCTGGTGCGACTTATACCTTGGAGCATCTTATAGTCCGGAAAATACAGTACTTTATAAATACTGACACATTATTTTCATAATACAGAAAATCTTTGCAGTTATTTAATTTAATATATTTTATTTTGGTGAATCCAGTGGATTTTGCTGTTTATAGCACTAGCACTGAAGCTACTAGTGGAGACTGAGCGTCATCAGTGTGATGGGATCAGTCCCAGAATTCTGTGAAACGGTGACTCTTTGTATCTTTCTCTGATTGAGCCTCATAATTGGGTTTTCTGTTCTCATATTTCTTCTTTGCCCCCGTGTACACTCACACTCACACTCACACTGACACACACAAACACACACACACTCGTCCTCTTCCTATTAAAACCCCTCCAACTTTTCAGTGTCTGCTGAACGGCAGAGACACATCCGGACTATAAGTTCATATAGTCTGGATGGCTTTGAAAGAAGTTATCTGGGGTTAAGCAATGTGGCTGTGCTGCCTCGCATTTGCAATTAGTGCATTAGCATAACTTAATTGAGTGTCTTTGGTCGATGGGTTGTCTGAGACTGAGACGTCTGAGACGTGGAGGCTTGCTTTTTACTGGGAATATAGCAGCCAGCAGGGACATATGGGAAAACAGATTTCAGCCGCTTAACAAGAGCTGGCTGTAAACTCAACACCTGCTTTGGTCTGAGAACTTTATTTTAATGTTAGTCTCAGCCTTTCTGAGCACAAACATGCACAGCAACATGGAGAAAATCAAACATTTTACACATCTCAGTTTTATTATCTGTTAATATATGTTTTACATAAAAATATGTATGAAATATTTAGAAACTATGTTAAAGATGCATGGATTTACCAGAGGGACACAAACTAACCAAACAGTTTGCAGGAGATATGAGATTCCTGGGTCCAAAACATAAATCTAACACATTTCCAACAGAGGTCATTCCAATGGACTATACTCTGTCCCCTTTGTCTTTGAATCCGCAAAGCCCTCAAAGGAGTCCCTGTTTAGGTTTGAGTCCCAGCTCAAGCCACTCGTGCCAGTCTATCTTCAGTGCCTGAAAAAATTCAGATTCAAAAACCTCGACAAGAACTCAAATCAAATTATTCTTTAGTTCACGGAGTTTATTACTTCAAACTTAGTGAATATTACTTACTCCAGCTTTATGACTTAGACGACAAACTCTTGTGCTTTTAGATTATATTCCTGCTCAGTGACTTAGAAGCGAGTCCAGAATCCAGAATCCAAAGTTTCTGTCAGGTGACTGAAATTCTAAACTTTAACGATTGCATCTGACTCTACTTAAAGTTTTCTGAAGTGGATTGGACAGGATTTAAAAAACCAAAGACTTCTGATGTCCCAGGGATTTAATACAATGTGTCCTTCATTCACTTGGACTATTAGCAAAACACTGGGGACTTGACAGACCCTCGATCATTATCCTCCACAGGACTTGAAACCAGACTTTATACTGTAGGGACTGACTTCAGTCTTTTTCTGTTTCTGCTATTTTTACTTTTGTTCCTCCCCATCAGAATCCACAACATCTGTCATTCTGCTATTGTTGCTAATGTAACACTACAACTGTCCAGGTCGATACTCCCTCTCTCTCCTCTGTTTCCTTCTATCTCTCCGTCTCTCTATCTCACTCTGATTATAAGTAAAATTAGGGCCGAGCAGCTGTTGCCATGGTTTCTCAGCCACCCTTTCTTTCTAAAAACACATCTCTAGTGATCACACCCAAGCTCAAGCCTGGCACAGCACAACACAGAACAATAAAGTCAAATTAGAGCGACTTTTTGTCTCAATGTGGATTTTAATTACCCGGAGCCCGTCTGTGTGAGAGGGATAAACCAGGAAGATGAGGAGAGGGAAACCAAGAACGTGGGTTTATGTGGCAGAGCGCTAATTTGATCTATTAAGAGATGAGTGTGTGAGTGTGTGTGTGTGTGTGAGTGAGTGTGTGAGATGTGTCTGCCGAACACCGGGTCTCATTCTCACTCCTCATGGTGCAAAAGGGTGAGAGCTTTGCCTTGTTAAACTCCAGGTTTGAGCTGAGAAAAATCAAATCAGTCTAATTAGCCGTGTGCAACAGTCAGAGGTGGAATGACTTCCTCTTTGATTCTTTGCAGAGAAAAGGTGAGAAAACACGTTATTTCTGTATAAAAAAAGGTGGGAAAATGTGGGAAACAAAATGACAAACCCACATCCTGCTGATCCTCAGCTCAGATCACCTGTAGAGCTCTCTCTGCCTTTTGAACCTGTGTTACCTGTCTGTTAGTAAGGTCTTAGATTATATATATTTAAAACAAACTCACTGAACATTTTCTGAACGCATTTTTGAAATGACAAAATGACGACATCGCATGACATTTGACACAGATGTCACATTGCACATTTTTGCTTTGCTGCTCCGGTCCACCCAGAAGCTCCATCCTCCACTTTGGGAACCGTTGATTTACCGTTTGTTCAAAAGTATATTTGTGTTTTATACACATATTTCATACAAAATTATTGTTTGTATTTGTATAGGTTTATTTGGCTGTTTAAATCTTCATCACAAAACCCTGAAGAATTGATGCAGGTGTAATAAAAAATAATGCATTTAGAAAATAGTCTTATAAATGGGGGTATTGCAACATATCATATATAATTATATAGTTGGAATTCTGTGTTGTTTAAACTTCTGTAAAACCAGAGGAGTTGGTTTTAACGTATTAAACATCAATTATCCATTAGAACTAACATGGGGAACCTGTACCTTTAAGAGCTACTGTGTGAATTATGCACATTGATAGAGTCATCTCATCAACCGTGCCTCTGATTTTACAATACGTTTTTTTAGAATTCAAGGATTGAGGAACTCAGACTGTTTAACTTCCTCTTCCTCTTCCAATTTAACATGCACTTCTCTCTTCAGTCCACCTGCAGACTCCCAGAAGGAAGTACTGTCCAGAGATGTTTATGAGCCGCGGCGTTTCTTCATCTCGTCTGCTTGTTCATAGATCATGGCTCCTGATGGAGGCTCTTTTGCTGTGAATAACTGCGATCATTTCGGGGGACAATTTTCTGGCAACTTCGCCAACGGTGGTAATTCACAACTGGGCGCCGGCAGCTATTGGATTGTAGCTTTTCAGCAGCCCAACAAAAAAAAGAAATGCAATTTTTGCAGCTTGTATATTACACCTGGAGTCTGAAATGAAAACCTCAGTCTGAAAGGAAATCATATTTTTTTGTGATTGCAAAACCACTTTCCAGTCCTACATTGCACAACTGCACAAAAACATACATACATACATACACACACAGGCACACACATGGACTGATGCACTCACTTTAACAGAAAGTAAGAGCAGGATTTCTTTTTTTTAGTACTGCTCGCTACTTATTTTGCAGCCTGTAATTTTAAGCAGCGCAGCAGGAAAGGGAACAAGTCTCAGCTATTGACTGGCTTCAGTCTCACACAGAGCTGGAACACTGGGGTGGTGGCACTGCCGCTGAGAACATGTCAATTTTGCTCTTTAGAAAAGGGCCACTGCTTGAAGACTGAAAGCAAATCAACACCACCATCGACCTGGACGAGCCAAGCCTGTAAATTGCAGTCAGAGGAGAACAAAACAACAAAAACCATCATTGGGCTTTTATTGACGGCCAGCGCATCGGTTTGTAAGCCTGACTTCCACGTGAGGGCTGAAAAGAAATAATAAAAAAAAAAAAAAAAGAAGAAAATTCCAAAGTTGTTTTCTTTTGTGCTTGCCATGATGCAGTGGCTGCTGTGATACTTCTGCTGATTTAGTAAGTTTGTGTGATGGGGACATTTGAACAATTTCATCAACAAAGGTCATAATGTTCACATTTAGATCTGGTGAGAAACAGTAGTTGTTTGAGAAAATATGTATAGATTGAGTTCTCCATTGTCTTTGGTATGTAGAGCGGGAGTCTCAAACTCAAATGAGCTGAGGGGCACTGCCACTACTGTCATTTCTCTAGGGGCTGGATTTTTTTTAAGTTCATTTTTGTTTAATGGAGTGTTTGTGAATTTTTTCTACTTTCAAAATGAATCATGCGGGTTGAATTGAACCCCCTCGCGGGCTGGGTTTGGCCTACAGGCCTTATGTTTGACACCACTGTTATAAATACTCTAAACAAAACATTCAGTGTATTAACACATAAAACATTGGAATTGTTTTCCTTTTGTTTCCTCAAGGGCATAATTAAATCATTATTGATGTCTAATATGGAAGGTGAATGGGCAGAAAATGGTCCCCGGGTCTGGAGTTTGAAACTGCTTTTCTGAGTTCAGACAAAGAACAGATTTTTCTAGTACCTGGTACAGAATGTTAACTTTGTGCTGTGTAACAGACAAATGTGGATCTGTGCAGACGTCTTGTGTGCGTACAAAAACCCGTAGAGCCATCGTTCACAAATGGTCTGGAGATGCACATTCCCAGGTATGAATGGAGCCATTGAGGCAGTGGGTGACAGGATCACGGCTGAGCTAACACAGCAGCAGAGTGACCTTATTGTCAAACCTGTCTGCTGACGGCCCAGACAGCAGCTCTTTTCTTCAGATAAAATCTGGGTTTCACGGCCTCAGTTGAACAGCACGGTGCCATCCTGTAGCTCCACACTGTCACCTGGGTCACAGTGGTGAGTGCGTGTGTGTGTGTTTTTTACTCATCTTACCCTAGTGTTTCTAATGTTGTTCCTCATATGCAAGGGAGAACTGAAAACAGGGCAGACACCTACAACAGTTTAGTTTCTCTCTGCAGTAAATACTGTGCAGGTGTGGGAGTCACTGAAACAGACTGGTGTTTATAAACCACAAAAGGTCGCTGGATCAGATAGGGTCAACTACATAACAATAAAGTTGGATATTTAAAGCACATTTTGGATCATTTCCAATTAGATTTGATCTGTTGATTTGATTTTTGTTTTAGCTACTTGGCCATTACCTTCATTTTAATATTCAACTTCTGAGAAGATGCTAGGAGGTTTTAAATGAATTGTAAATATTATATAATATGTAAACTTTAATATTTCACTCTACTGTGACTAAAGACTTGATTCCACTTGAGAGGGAAAATATACAAAAGTATGGTGGATTTGAAAGCACAAGTCTTTTTAGACCAATATCATTTATTGATTTACTTATTACTTCATTTAGTCCTCCAATACCAGAGTATTTTTTTACAGTTAAGAAACTCAGGTGTGTTTGCTTAGTGCTTAAGGAAGTGGACTTGGGTCCGGAAGGTTTCAGGTTCAAGTTCCCCAGCTGCCAAGTTACCACTGAAGTGCTCTGAGCATGGCACCGTCCCCGGGGTTAAAAAGCAGAGGTCACATTTGGTTGTGTGTGTGTGTGTGGTGGTGTGCTGTGTCACAATGACAAATAGTAATTCACTTCACTTCACTATCAACACAGCTAAAAGAAGATTCCAATATGGACGTTCCTTCACTTTCCACTATAGGGAAGTAGTAGACAGAAAAGATGTTCATTCATCTTCCATAACTCTATCGTTTTTCAGGATAGAAGGGAAAGTTGGAGCCGACCCACACCTCAGGAAGGTCCACCTGCCACAGAGCCACTTATAGACGAAAACAATTATTCAGACACGCAATGTTATTGTCAAATTAACTCTTATTTTCAATAAGATTATCTTTAATTAAATTAGAATTTACTTAACTTAATAACATCTTCCGCTGACCATAAATGTCTCAATAAAATGTTTCCAGACATTTCGTTGTTTTACATTTTTTAAAATTCAAATTCCATTATTTTTGCATTCAGCTCCTCTGATCGTGCTCTGCTGCGTCTGTCCTCCTTCCTTGTCTCTGTGTCTTCTGTCTCTCATCTACTGTATGTATTTACACAGCACACTGTGGCGGGGGGAAATAATTACTTGTCCCAATTACGAATCCATCTGCTATGGTGTGTTTATGATGTGATGAGAGGGGGGAGGACGGGGGTGAGGGAGAGAGGTTTCCTCACAGAGGCAGCATAAAAGCACAAATACCACTGAGTTTCCATTAAAATCCATAAAAGGTAATTTTACTCCACACCTGATGACACAAAATGAAAATAATGATGAGGCGTATGTGTGTGTGTGTGTAGGTGTGTGTGTATTGTGAGAGTGAGACAGGGAGAGAAAGGTGTGTAGTACACAGAAGGAATTTTAGGCATGTAAAATATTTATTTGTAAGAGAATCTGTGACTGCAGCTGTGAAATTATACGCTGCTGAGAAATTTTGGAACAATATTTCCCCTGAGGTTCTATTTCATGCTACTTTATACTTTATTGTTCTTCCTCATTTTTTTTTTTTTTTACAAAACAATAACCAAGTTCTATGTCGGTACTTAATTTGTTCTCAGTTCATTTATTTCAAAAAAGTTTTTCTTCCCCTAGAATTCCATGAGTCTCCTGATGTTGATTCATTGTATTAACGTTTTTCTACTGCAAAAGAGTTGCATCAATTACACAATACAGTTTTTTTCCATTTGTATATGCAGGTGTGATATTAGGGTCAGATATTTAGAGATTTTAGTTCAATTTTATTGATATGTATATTTAAATTGATGTGATTTATATATTTGGCATTTCACAAACAAATTACATTCAGGGAATTTGGTGTGGTATCAATGAGACATATGTTTTTATACATTTAACTAATATTTGTACATATGTAATTTTTGAACTATTCTTAATTTAAGCAAACATTTGTTTTATTTAAATATTGTTTTACTATTTTTATTGTAATGATAATAATTGTTGGTATTGACAACAAGTAATATTGTTTTACTATTTTTATTGTAATAATAATAATTGTTGGTATTGACAACAAGTCAAGGAGTCAACAAGACAGTTTACATGTGTTGCTTTTTATTACATTAAAATGTATTTATTTGAAATACACTGCATGTTATTGTATAATATTGTGCAAATATATACATATATATGTCCTTGTTTACACAAACACTGTTATAACTGTGTTACAGGTAGTTTTGTTGTTTTTAAAAGCAGATGTGAGAGTGCTCTTAGTATTAACCCACATTAAATTTTATTATTTTTTTCGTTCTTTTTTTTATTTTTCATCTACATGGATTACTTTTGGATATTTTTAAAATAAATTCCATTGTATAATGCCATGCATTATATAATGGAACATAATGCTAACCTGTGTTTACAACATAAGAAGCTACCGGTGTGTCTTGATTACCGGGTGAAGGTAACACACGAGTGTAGTTACAGTTCAATCACGTTGAGACAATTTATTTAGTCGTGTCCGTCAGTTTTATTTCATTGCATATTGTATGATATTGTTCAGAATGTTATTGGATTTTTTTTCAATTTATTTATTTATTTAATTGCTTGAATTTCTTGTGTGATTACAACACACTGCACGCTGTTGTGAATGCAGCGGCTGCAGTTGCCTGCACTCACCTGTGTCGCTGTGATTTCTTCCGGGTTTTTTCTTCCTCTCTCACTTTCTGTCCACATCTCTCTGCCTCTTTCACGGTTTGTTTTGAACATCATGTCTCGCCGTTTCTGCGGTTTCCAGCATATTTAGTTACACTTTGGATCAAAGTATGATGTGTTTTTGGGCTTTTTTCATGTGTGTCGAGAGAAAAGGAAGCAGCGAGTGAGTGAGTGAGTCAGTGAGTGAGTTAGTGAGGGGGACACCTGTTGTTGTTCGCTGCTTCGGCACTGACAGGACAGAGGACAGGACAGGTGTGTCTGTGCAGACAGCACAGGTGCCGGTGAAACCACTTCATTCCACTGAAACTCTCGGTCATAACGTATCTACTCTTTACTGTTTGGACCAAGGATTCAACAGTATGAAAGTGACGGTGACCTTCGGCGACACGGCAGTGGTTGTTCCCTGTAAAACAGGCTGGACGGTGCGGGATTTAATCGACCAAGCCTCGCGGAGGTACCGGAGGATTCTGGAGCAGGTAAAAATAATTCATTACTTACCACCGAAATCATCGATCTATTTGAGTTGTTATGGTCGATACTGGCTGACTGAGTCACACCTGATCAAGTCACTTCTCCTCAGCCAATCACATGGCAGAAAACCTGCTGCGTTCTGTCTTTCAAACTGAAGTGTCAGAGCAAAGTCCCGGTAACTTTAAATGGTATCATAACAGGTGTATTGTATTAAAGAAGACGACTGTTGGATTAAAACACGTATAGCACGCACCTGTGACTTTTATTCATTATTTTTCTATATTCTCTATACTTTTATTCCTCTGTCACTACATTCAAATGTTTTTACTCTGATATATATCTCATTTGCAATTTCGGTTGAAGGTTTGATGAAGTTGGCTTATCGTTGGGTTATCAGTAGATAAACTTGCTAGTGTGACTCCACTTTCATGTATGGGACTCCTGTACTTTATAAAACTCAAGAAAGCAAACTGGAATTTCCAGCTTGGAAAACAACTCCTATAGTAGACTACTGCAGCTAAACTAGATACAGTGCTGTACTGTACTGTACTGTACTGTATGGTGTATAGAAACCAGGTGAAGCTGCTGTACTTTTATTTTGGAAGTATTTGTGTACAACTCCCTTATTTCATAATAAACTAGTTATAATCCACCCTGTCCAGTTCTTATTTAAATTATCCCTACTTAGTGAAGTCTCTATTTATCAGGCAAAAATACTAGTTTGAAGCTTTCAAATCTATAGCTTATTAAAATTAAAACAAACAAACAAACAAAAAAACAAACAAACAAAAAAAAACAAAAGTTGAAATGTCTTGGTGCACAACTGTTTGACATTTACAGCTCCACAAAACAGCTAGCTAGTTAGCCCATCATCCAGCTGTGGTTGATCCCTGTCTCAAACCTTTGTCTCTAGAGAATAAGCCACTTATTTAGAGGGTAAGCCCCAGCATTGAAAGCTGATTTTTGTGAAAAATCTTGTTTTCATAGTTTTGTCGCATTATCGGGTTTTAATGAAACATTTACAAAACATTGTCAGCACTAGATTGTGGTCCAAACTTTGTTTTAAATTTCAGTCCCTCGAGTGATTGAGTTTGACACCCTCGTCTGTCCCATGCTGTTTTGGAAATGTGCTAATTAATTCTTTTTGCTGCCATTTGTAACATATAAGCGTGCATATGTGACAAATCTCTGTATATGGGGCCCTGGTTCTGTCCCTGTGGTTAGTTTGAAGGCTGTGTGGTTGACTTTCTCGACTAAAACTGGAATGTGTGGATTCAGAGCTGAGATCACTTTAAAATAAACTGCTAAAAAGAGGAAGGTCTTCATGTCAGCTCACTGGTAGACCGATACACATGGCTGTAAATCACCACACACACACACACACACACACACACTCACTCACACACTCACAAACACTCTTCAGGGACCAACCCAGGGTTTCTGACAGGTTACCTGCTGACAGCAGCAAAATCAGTGGGAATAGAAATGTGTGGTCACTCTGGGCAGTATGTGGGCTCTGCTGGCAGGAGGAGGCGGTCAGATGTATTTAGTCCTCCAGCTTTCTGGCACTAACAGAGCCGGACTGTCCTGCTGATGAGCCGCAGCCATTAAGAGAGGCCGACAGACGGCTGAGTCAGCGTCTTGCAGCAGTTCCTAATTAACATGCTCTGTTAGAAGCAATCAAATCCTCTGTGTGCTTTTGGATTGCACTCACAATTATACTACTTCAGACTGTGCAGTGAAGAAATCTCAGCCAGAATCAACAGGAACTCAAGATTGGTATCATGAACTGCAGCTAATTGGGTACTGGTTTCTTGTTTGTCGGTTCCAAAATAGCAAGGTATTTACTATATATATATTTTACTAATAAAACTTTGTGTTGTCTAGTTGCGATATAGAAAGCTATGAAAGGTGTGTGCTTAAATCAGCAAAAACACTGAGATACTTGTCATGTACTTCTGACTGACTCCGACTTTGACAGTAAAAATAGAAGTGATGATAAAAGGTAAAATATCTTCTTAAATGTAGCCATGCTATGGCTCTTTCACAGTCCAATCTAATGTAATGAGCATTAATAACAGAAAAGAACGATCGCTGAGCAGCTGTTGGGCTGGGAAGCAGAGATGTGACGTCTTAGGGGACAGTAAGTTCCCATGTGTCTCAGAGATTGTATATACAGGAGTACATCTTCACCTTCCAACCCCCATGTGGCTCCATCACAACCAATCAGCAGAGGGTCCTTTTGGAGGTGGGGTTAAGGAGGGAAACAGGGCAGCGGTAAACCAACGCCCATCACCAATCACAGGACAAAGCCTCCTGTCTTGGCCTGACAGCTCCGATCGCAGCCACGTTGAGGAGACTGAACAGTGAATTCCCACCTGCCCACCGAGATACCAGGGACTGAAACAGGGGGCTTTTGTGGAGGGTGGACAGTTGAGGCTGCAGCATTTACACCCTCACTAAGACAAAGACACACATTAGTGCACTATCACAGCAGGACAGCACGCACTTAGTACAACGATGCTGATTAATAAAAGGTCACGCCGGCAGGATGATTAATGTTCGAGTGACTGCAGCACTGGCAACCAGAGAGCGAGTGGGGAGGGTCTTTGTGTGTAGCGCAAGTGGCAAGGATTTGTAGGCGATTGCTAAATCTTAACAAGAAACCATTTTAGCAATTCAATAAATTGTATGGGCTGTCTGTTGACAATAGATACTTTTTTAAAAAACATATACTTATACTTTTTTTATTGAAAATCTTCGCTGTCTGTTGACAATAGATACTTTTTTTATTGAAAATCTTATTAATATTTAACCAGAAGGTTGTTGAGGAAAAGTCTAATTAAAAAACTGTGGGAAAGAACGATTAGTTTCATCCCATGTGGCAGTGGTGTTTTCACAGTAGCAGTAGTCACAGAGGAACAACACACTAGACCAGTTGTTCTACAACCAAAGAGATATGATCAGTTTGGTGCTTTAGTGCATGTCTGGCAGAAAAGCTGCGTGAAAGTCGAGTTAATTTATTTTGTATTTCAGCCTCTTTGCTGGGTTGTTGGTTTTTGACCCCTATATAGCAACAGGATGGTGACCTGAGGGTTTACATGTTGAGGCAAAAGAGAAGCACGTGTTTGACCCCTTTACCCAGTCTGGAAAGTCCCACAAACAGTTGTTGTCATGTTAACATGCCAATACACATCTGACTGTAAACTAAAATTTCTGTATTGTTAACACTCCTGCACCAAAGTCCTGTAGAAAAATGAAAAAACAAAAAACAAACAAACAAAAAATGGATCTGGCTTGTAAAGAAGCAGAAGCTGTTGCACAGTTTTAATTAGCCGTGGACGTCTCTGGGCATGTTATGATTCAATTTGATTACAGTTAGGAAATTATTATAAAAATATAATTTAAATCCAATATTAAATTCCAAAACACAACAGTTTACATAATCAGAAGTCCCCCTTGTTCACACATAAATTATAGTCAAGGAAAAGAAATCACTGAATTCCTCAGAAACAAACAACAACACGCTAAGTGATCAGAAAAGTCAAATCCAGTGTCCATAATGAAATTCCTTTCTAAATAAAAATAGTTTCATGACTAGGTAAAGGAAGAGAATGTCACATCTTATGGATAATTTATACTAAAGTGAAAAACATTTGCGATATGCATAGATAGGCCTTTTGCCAGTTGTGCAAAAAAAGACGTAAATCTTTAGCAATAAACGTTAAAGTGAAATGTTGGAGCACATGTGTGATGTGTTTCCAAAGATTATATATATCCTGTCTCTTCCTTTACCTCATTGTTTCCCAAAAACTGGGTCACGACCCTCAGGTGGGTCGCAAGAGATTTTTTTGCATCATGTTTCCCAGGAGTTTATGAATAATCTCTATTGACTTGCATCACAAAGGTTTGTGACTTAAAATATGGGTCCCCAAAAAAACAGTTTGGGAAACACTGCTTTACTTCATAAAAGCTGAATGCTGCCATGTCACCTTTAAAGACAGGGGGTCTTTTAATTTATGGTAAATTAATCTACATCACAATAAAACACGTTATGCATCTATGACATCTCAAGATCTGATTGGTTCAACCGAGCCCATTATTAACCCCATGGATGGCAAGGTCTTGTTTTTAAATAATTGATTATGGATTTCTCTTGATTGATTTATGATCACTTAAGAGACAAATGTGATTTATCAGGAAAATTGATACATATTCACAGCCATTCTTTTAATTACTAGATACCAGAAAAAAATACCAGACAAAAGGGAAACATATTTGTAATCAGGAATAATAAAATTTGAATAATTAAATAACGCTTGTAGATTCAAAACTGCTATGTTGTTGCTATAGCAACAAAGTTAGACTCTAATGAAGTGGCGTTGGTACAAAACGTCTAATTAGTCATATCTCATCCATCATGGCTGGTTCTCAAGGCACCATATTGTTAATGAAATTGCTTCCATGTAAAGCACTGTATATGTTCTGGAGACTGTGATTGCAGGAGAACGGAAAGGTCAAGTCTTCCTGTCATCCTCCTTCAGAGAGAAAACTCCCTCTGAACTCCTCATCGACTCATCCTTTTTTTTTTTTTATCATCCGTCACAGCTAAATCCACACCACTGTGTAATTACACATTCTTCTGAGGATCAAAGTGTGAAATAGCACCCCCTCCTCTTCACCTCCGCCACCGCCACCGCCACCATCACAGCAAATTTAGCTGCACTAATCATCCCTGGAGCTTCGCCGTTCTTGAGAGGTGTCGTGTTTGCTCAGCGGCGAGGTAGAGCGAGAGAGAGAGAGGTGGGGGAAGAAGGAGTGATATTGCTGTAAATGGTGGGAGATTTAATGGTGTAATTTGTCGGAAATTTGCTCCTTCAACTGTCACGGTAATTTCTTTTTCACCGTTGATTGACTCGTCCGTGAACTGCTTTTGTTTTTCGCTTGGCGGGAAGAGTCAGGAATACAAAGGGGATTTACAGAGAATTGACAACAGAGGGTCTATTATTTCTTTTTTTTTTACTCTTTATAGATTCCCCTCCCTCTGAAGTGTCATACATTCACCCCTTTTCATCACAAGGTAAAAAAAAGAGAGTAAAAAAGCTCTTCTGTGAGAGCTTAAGCTTGGCCTGCAGAGGTCGTGCTAATTAACACTCGGACATTTTTCCCTCTCTATTCCACTGTCGGGAATTAATCCTCCACTCTCTACTTCTATTAGGTGTGATCCCTAAAGCCGTGAGTGTGATGCCCTTCCCTTCTGTGCTGACACACACACTTACACACACACACTCACTGGCAGTGTCAGTGTAATGTAGAAAATGCCTTTGGTTCTTCAGGAAAGACTGGTTTTCCAGGAGAGCTGTTAATGTTTTGCCCTGACGTCACCGCATGCGTTTGCTGCTCCACCAGTTTCAGCTTTTGCATCCTTCCTGAGCCTTTAGCTGCTCCATTATCTGCTGATCTACTGTAGTTCTGTCTCTGTTAGTGCATTTCTTAAATTATTCACTGTTGACCTCAAAATGCACATGAAATACAAAGCAGAAGTTTCCTTTGTTCATAGAACTTCTCATCTGAAATGGTTTATGGTTCAGTGAAGCAGATCTGGTTCCTGTGTTTAGCTGTGCTTAGCAGCAGCAGCAGCAGCAGCAGCAGCAGCAGCAAGAGGCTGGGTAGATTTCCCGCTGTATGGGGTGTGTTCTCTTTAACGTCTGTGTGAGACAGTTAGAATGACACACAGGTGGAATGTGGCCTCCACCTCTCCGGACAGAGCCGCAGAACTGGAAAGGTTCCTCCCCCACTCTCACAAAGTGTCATAACAAACAAAACTTTTTTTTTAAAACCTAATATTGAGCACGTGCAGTAATGTCAACAACGTTGCGTGCCAACTCAAAGCTCACTCTCCTGCACCAAAGTCCAAAGATAAATATCAGCATTTTTAGCTTGTGACAATGACTGCAGCTACATCATGAGGTAGTTGGTACGAGGGATTTGTGTCATTTTAGTACATTAAAAAGACGTTTTTCAAACCGTAACATCAGAACATATATTATCAGTCAATGTAGCTGTACCAAAAAAGTATCAACCATAACAATTTAATTATTTTTCGTCTACTTAGAATCTATTGTATAATAAATGTTTTTGCTAACCATTTTTATCTGTTCATTTTTTTTAGTATGAGGATCTTAGTGTGAAGATCCACCACTTGGAGTACACCGACGGAGGTATCCTGGACATGGACGACCTGCTGAATGAGCTGGTGGAGGACAAGGACAGGGTAAGGAAAAGGACATGGTGTTTTGTGAAAGCAGGTTTTTTTTTTTTTTTACCCAGCTCTGCGCCTGCTTTGCTTGATTTGTTTTGTTTGTGTGAAAAAAATGACAGGATGTCAGAATGTGAAATAAACAAGGGTTCTTTGAGATCCAACATGGTTCGCTGATCTCTTACCCTCTGCCTAAGACATCAGTCTCAAAGATGTGTCTTTTAGGCCATGTGCAGCAGCCTAGTAGATCTTCTCGGACACACAGCTCAATATTTAGTTGTTCAGCTCCTCCTTGTCTTCACCATATTTAGTTGTTCAGCTCCTCCTTGTCACCAGTTACTGACGAGTATTCTGTGAATATCAAATGGCGTAACGATTGGCAGTCGTACATTAACTGTCCTAGGAAATAGTTGGATTTTAGTGTTTTCTTTAAAGATATACAGTATGATTAATTCTTGGACTTCAAAAATGTGTCTTCTTCAGTGGTGGGGGGTGGAGGGTGAGGGTGGGGGGGCAGGCTCCAGTGGGCCATAGAGCTATTGCAGGAGGGGAGAAGTAAAACAAATGAATTTGAATTTTAACATCATCATTATCTTCATTCTTCATTTTATTTAGCCAAAAATGGGAAAACTGATTGATTCTTAATTGTTTTTTCTTTGTCCTCTGAGAAAAGCATTTTTGTCGGAATTAAAGTATTTTGAATCTACAAAAGAACAGCCACTGCAGAAAATGACTAAAAAAGACTGGTCTAGTCTATCAGTCTGGCCCAGTGATTGACTGGTTTACACACTACTTGTTGAGACAAGAAAGCTTCTGTCATAAACTCTAAAGCAACAAGTATTTTTTTTTAAACAAAAGCAGTTGTAACTTTTACTGCATGGTGAACTACATCGTCCTGAGGCTATTTGTGCTGTGACAACAGCAGCCCACTCAGGCTGACTGAGTGACCAGTATTGTAGTAGACTCAGCAGCACGGACTGGGGTGTTCTCTAAAACCACTTCACACTCAGACATACAGTGGTCTCTGCTTCACATTTTCATCCTGCTGGATAATTTTCCATAATGCATTTCTAAGATATGCTAATTAACTACTGAAACTCCATATTCATAAAAACCTCTGGTCAGTGATGAATTACCCGTATATAGTCAGCAAGAAAGTCATGGAATATTTAGCTTAGCAAAGACACTCAGTGTTTTCATACTTCACTAACAATGGTGTGTGTGTTTGTTTGTTGCTGAAAGTAATCTCTGTGAGGAGGAAAATTGGGACAGAACTGAATAATACATTTGTAAACTCAGTGGGAATCTTCAACAGCAGAAAGAAAATAAAAAGCATTAGCGATCACGAAGAACAGAAGCCTCATTTTCCCCTAGATGATGGAGTTATAATCATGAAATCTGCATCTTTTTCGTGCCTAAGACGGAAAAAAAACATTTTTAATGATTCTTTTTTTTCCGCACAAACAAAAAAACAAAACTTCTCCCTATTTTCCCTCGTCCTCAGCGATGACAGATTGTCACAAATTAAACCCACTTATTTTTCTCTAACGCTCACGGATTTTGTAAAGATACAGACAAAACCTGCACAAAGCAGGTTCCATTTCTCTTTTCTTTGTTTTCCTGACTCTCCCAGCTCCTACCTGTCTCTCCTCTTTGCTTTTGTTCCAATTTCATCTCATTTTTTCATTTTTCGCTGCAGATCAAAAGATAGCAAAAGGAATAGGACGAGTGCGCGCGGAGTTCATAATGTGCCAATCATCTGACTTATCTGTGGACTTCCAAACAGCGCCGAGACTCTCCCAGATTAATGAGCTGCATCTGGCAGTCTTGATTAATCCCACTTCCTTTTGTTTGTCTACATTTTTATTACCCCGCCGCAGCTGACAGATTCTATCTTTAGTGCTTTTCTTTTCGCTCTTTTGTTCGGTTATTGTGGCTGCTGCTGTTTTGCCATCCATCATACAGGAGTGGTCCCATTGTGATGGCCCTCTGCCGCACAGCATGGGCCCCGTGTTAGCCACGGATGCTAATGAGAGATAATGGTAAGCTATTTGTGTGCCCAGTTGTTAGCGTAGCCACGAGTTCAGACCTCTTTATTTGGAGCCAGACCCCCGACTATTATTCAACACTCGCATAAAAAAACACTGAACACACACACGCTTGCAAGTAAGCAAACACGCAAAATGTGCCTGCTGTCTCTGTCAACCCACAGGTAGGCGAGCGTTGTTCTATATGTTAGTGTTAGTGTGTCAGGAAGCAAAGCCATTGGTGGTTGATGAGTCGTCGTCTCTGCTACCATGCAAACACATTCATATTCATTATGAATAATCATGAAACAATGTGACATTTCCTCTCATGTTTAATCTCATTTAGGAATTAAATGGAAATCTAAGACGTTTTTTTTTTTTTTTTTTTTTTTTATATTGTTGCCCTGACAATCTGTAAAATCAGAATATATGCCTCAGCTTTATTTCGGTAAAATACCTTTTTTTTTTAACTCTGGCATAATCGTCCGTTCAAGTTTTGTGTAAATTGAAGACAGAATTTCTTCAGCTATCTGTTTATGGTCTCGTTTGATTTGAATACAATTTCATTACTTCAGTACTTTTTCAAGTTTGATGGGAAACCTTTAAAGGCCAACATTTCAGTCCATTTCCAGTAGTAATTTAGACATCGAATTCTAAATGACCTACCATCACTGTAGTTTATGAAAACATAAACTTAAACATTGTTATTACTATGTATGTACAAACCACACGTACATAATAACACATCATGTTACTTTCTATGTACAGTGTATGACTAATGTTTTGTCTACCTACAATTAACTCTTTGGCACAGAATCATCACACAGTTGTGTTGGGAGGTGGTGCCATTGGTGGTAGATGAGGCTCTAGAGGAGGAGGAAGCTGCGATTTGATTACGGTTTTGCCCCCTGCATTTAGACACGTGCACTCGCTGTGCCAAACATTCACGCCACTGTGCACACACACACACCTGCTTTCATTATGACCCGGCCTGGAGTCTCTGTTTGAATATTAATATCGATGTGATGAATGTGCAGGAAGCAGCGGGGCGCCGGCTGAGGTGTGACCACATGTACACGGTCCAAACTCCGAAACAAAAGATCACAGAATAAAGAGAACACTGCAGGTCACAATGCAGACAATTATACTGTGTGGATCTGTCCTCATCTGCTGGGAGAGTGTGACCGGTTCAGGCGCCCCGCTGTGCTCTGATGAAGCCCGGACTCATTGATCTGTCAGGCATCTCACTGATTCATTCAAGGTGGACGTAGGTGGGCGGACGTCGACATCTGTCAGTCTGTCCTGTTGTTTGCGCTGCGCTTGTGTTGAGCAGAGCTAGCTGGCCCCGTGTCTCTGATGGCGCTAATTTTCCACATCTACAAATGAATAGCAACAGCATGGACTGAGTGACGGTTATTATAGTGCTTTCAAATTAAGAAGAAAAGCAACCCTTCGGTAATAGAGCTCATTGTTCTGATTAAGCAGAGTATTTATATCTGAGCAGCAAAGTCTGACATGACTGGACCACTGTTTTAGTGATTTAGTCACACAAGAATGTAAGGCTGTCTTTCTCTTCTTTTCTTTTCTTTCTTCTTATGTTTCCTCTCCTCTCCTCGCCTCTCCTGCTCTCCTCTCACAGCTGTCTCCCAGTGTGATGTTACTATTTTTTTAGAGCGTGAGACTTAACTTTTCAACATATTCTTCAAATCTTGATTGTAGTTTTGACTTTTTAATAGCGACATAACTCACATTAAAAAACCCTCCCGTTTTCTGCTTTGCTTCCTGCGACCCGGTGGAGAAAAGAAAGTCGGTGAAAGCAGATCGCCTTCTCCTAAGTGGACTGTCACTCCTCATTCCACCTGCCTGAACACATGTGCACATTACTTTACACGGACCTCTTTTTAAAGGCAGGAAAAACACATTAAGGAATCTTGACCTTCCTTCTAGTGCAGCCAATGAAAAATCTAATTTCATGGGAAATTAAATGGAAAAGAAAAATGAAATGATTTCCTCCATCTCTCCTTAATTAGCTGCCTTTTTAATCACAGTGCCTAGGAGGCACAGATGATCCTCCTGAGCAGACTGTGGTTGCTGGAATGGAAATGTTCTCTGAAATGTCAGCTGTGTGATTTGGAGGCCATTTCCCATCATGCATCGTTGCAACTTGCATGTAAAAATGTATGAAAGGCTTGAACTTCCAATCATTCACATGTAAAATTCATTAGGCCATGATAATGAGTGTTTGTTTGTGAAGGAGTAATTAAGGCTTTAAAATCTAATGGTATATTATTATGGTACATAGTAAGAATCATTTAAAGAGATAGTTTTTTTTTTTTTTTTTCAAGTGCATTTTTACCACCTGCACGTTCAGTCTTACTTTAAGCATGGCTGCCAGGACAGACACTAAAAACTCACCCTTTTTAAATTCTGGGTCTACTCCAATCTGCTCCAAAGTACTCCAAAGTACCCACGACCGCTCATCTGGGGAATGTCTTCTGGCCATCCCAACACCTCGTACAAGACAGTCTAGGCTCTTCTCATGCTGCTGGAATGAGCTACCGAGCACCACCAGAACAGCAGCATCCTTTGCCAAAAAGCTCTTGAAGACCCAGCTACTCAGAGAGCTCCTCCTGCCCTGGCACTTTACTAACTTCCCTTCTTCTTCTGCACTCAAGTTAAGAAGTCCCACTTTACTAAATAGCAGTCTCTTTTCAAGAGTTCCTCTATGTGGCTTGTATTATTAATCCTCCTCTTCTAAGCCCCTAGGGATAACAGTGTCTGCTGAATGGATAAATGTTGATGTAATATTCGTAAAATATCAACATTATGTTCACTGAAGCTCATAAACCTTTGGCTCTACAACGAACAACATTAATGTTTCTCAGGTTGAAGGAAAACAGTAGCTGTTGTGACAGCAGTTTAACCGTTCCTCAATACTATTATCAGAAATTTTGCCTGTGATGATTCTCCCCCTCCCACCCGCCCCTCACTTCTTCTTCAGTTTTGTGTTCCGAAATCGTGCTTCACTAAAAACTGTTCCACTATTTTTGTGCGACTCAATGGTGAAACAATCTGCCTTTAAAGTCACACTTCCTGAATACAAACTAATGTCAGTTCTGCACAAAGTCCCCGGGAAGCGAACAATGTGAAAAAATTCATCTGGTGATTTCCCTGCAAGTCGTCTGCACGATGTGAGACGCCAGCGCCCTCTGACAAGGCGACAATAAAGCCTTCTTTAAAATTGCTGCTAACCAGCTGAAGAACGAGTCGAGTGAACAGGACATGATTGCAAGGTTGCACTGATTAGCCTTTAACGCCCTGTGACACCTCGCCTCCTCACCTCCATTCTCCACACTCGGTGACACGGTTTGATTGGCGTCTGAATGGTGGCGTGATGCTGCACGCGGCCTGAATGGTCGCTGATGAGCAGGAGCGTGAGGTTTAAGTGCACTGATTAGAAAATGTCAAATGATGCACACAGGCGTAATCATCGTCCTTAGCCTCTTCACATTCTAATCATGATCCATACGTCCTCAGTGCCTTCCACACTGGTACATTTGAATATTAATTATACATCTTGCATGAAATTAGAGCCTGACTGGACTGTGAAATGAGTCGGATTCTGCACTTCAGCAGACATTATGCGTTTTCCTCTGTAAAATGAATTCACTTTCTTTACCTTATGCTAGAAAAAAAAAAGAACATTTAGTTTATAAAATATGGCTGGAGGCTCCAGCCATCCTGGCTGTTTTGCTCTGAAAGTAAATTGAAAAGTGAAAATCAAGTCGTACTGTAATTTTCATTTCACTATTATTGTACAATTTCATCTGAAAGATTGGAATGAACTGATGACAACTACTGTTTCACTGCCGTTGGAGATGGGTTTTTTTTGAGTAGTTTGACCTTTATAGTTATTATAAAATATTATCTACATCTTCAGTAAACACAGCATGTTAAATTGAGTCACGATCATGTGTGTCAGTGTGTGTGTGTGTGTGTGTGTTACCTGAACATCTGATGGGATCAGAAGAGAGCGCAGCGACTGCACAGCGGTCTCAGCCACTCCAGCTGATTTGATCCGATCTCAACAGGCACGACCTTGATTCTGACTCCTCCCTTCTCTCTGTTTGAGAGCAACAGCTCCATCTGATTATATTCAATTAACAGCTACCCCCTGCGCTCACACAGCACAGCACAATAGATTGCAATTATGTGGAGAGTGCGGTTTATTAAGTTCTGACATTGTCAGCAGCACTGACTTTGCCGGAACTAGTCTGGTCCTTCTTGGTCAACCATGTTCTGTCTGTGGCTGTCTTTGAAGCCTGAAGGTTTTGTTTGACTGAAAAGCTTTTGTGCCAGCTTTGTGTCTGGAAGGCCCCAGGAGAAGCCTGAGATGCAACTTCTTTAAATGTAGCGACACAAAACGCATAACTGGTCTAACCTCGCTGTAACTTTTTCTTTTTTTTTAGAAATTATCATCAGAATTAACCCTGGATTTGTTACATTCCCTCTCTTTTTAAGTCATCAAGTCATTATTAACCTTGTTGTGACTTTCTTTGATTGTTCTTGATGGATTAACATATTATACTAGACATATACAAAGACAAATGGTGTAAAAATAAATGTGGCTTGGACCAGGTGTGTGTACAGAGCAGGATCAGTCTGCACATCATCAATAAATAGTCAAGCTATATAATTCTCAATGATGGAGTGTAAGCTTTTCTGAAAGTGAGTTGCTCACTTTATATATATTTTTATTATACATTATTTTTATATATACATATATATATATTATATATATACAATATATTTATATATATATATATGTGTGTGTGGAGAGTGTGGGTTATACACAGTGTGGCTCTGTTTCCATGAACTACTGTAATTCAATTTAGAAAAGTCTGTCCATCGGCCCATAGTAACGCGGAGCTCGAGAGTCTCGGCTGAAACACAATGCTGAAAATCTGTCCTCATGGCAACAGTGTGAAATTCTTCAGTGACTTTTCTTCTCGGGGATTAGTCTTTCTTACTTTCCCTGTCCTTATTCACTTGAAGTTTTGTCATAAAGTTGCGCTGGGTAATTATTATTCCCCGAGACGATGCGTGGCTCTACCCTCTGACTTTGAATGATGGCGAAGCTCCAATGTGATTTGTCAGTTCACTGAAGCAGTGGAGTGGGTTTCTGCAGTGATAAGGCCTCTTTCTCTTTATTTTTGTAGAGATGTGCGTGACTTATGGAGGCAGTGTGCTGGTTGGCTCAGATTATGTCTCGGTGTGTTTCTCCTCGGTGTTGCCCCCTGTGTCACCATCACACCGTCTATTAGATCCTAATGGAGCGAGACGGTCCGACCATAACCTGACCTCAGTCGGTGTGCCTGTTGTGGTCGGGACAGCGTGAACCTGTGAGGATCTGCTGTACTTAAGTGTCATGGTGCATTGGGCTCCGTGGACTCACCTCATATAAGACACGTGCGTGAAATCAGTGTGGAGAAAGGAAGATGAGACGCAGTGATGTTGAGGATGCAGCCTTTGTCATGGTCTCTGTGTTGGATGGGGTGTGTAATTTATTACAGCATCGTCATGACTACCTGGTCAAGATATATAATAGAAATGCTGTTACACTCCAGCTAAACCAATGAAACCAAAACAAGACTCAATGATTTATATGGTTGACTTTACATCACAGGAGTTTTGTACTCTGTTTTGCCCCTTCCAATAAGTATTATGAACTTACAGTGATCTAATACTGATTTATTCAATGACATAAAGTTAGCTAACAGTAGATCAGCAATTTCAGTTTTCCAGCAAGTTAAAACTGTTAATTATTTTTCTTTTGGACTTTGGTCCAGAGAGTAACACATTTATTACATACAATACATGTATTATTTCACAAAGCTAAATTGTGTTTTAAAAACACAGTTATATGAAGGCCAAGTATTGTCACCATAGGTTAATGGGAGAAAAATGTTAAGAAAGAAGAGTTAAGAAATGTTAAGAGAAAAGGATAAAGCTTTCAAAAAGAAAAGTAAAAAAACAAACAAACAAAACCTAGCAACATTTTTAGACAATAAGTTAGCAATACATTAGCTGAAACAGCAGCACATACAATGCAAGACAAAGTAGCCAAAAGCAAGAGAGTACTGCAGTTTCAGATCCCTGATAGCCGGCAGCGCAGTTACTAAGACTGAGCAAAAATAGCCATTAGTGAGCAATAATAAATCAAAAATTCAATTAGGTGAAAGGACAGCTTAAATTTAGCAAAAGTGATTAAAGATTTATTCCATGTTCTACAGAGGTAAAATCTATAGCAATACATATTTTTTTAAATGGCCCAAAGTTTTATCCAAAGTGGTTGAAGAAAAAAATGTATTAACAAAATCAACCTCCGTGCTGGGGCAATAGATATGAACTGGTACAAATTTTATCCTTGACTCCGGTTTTCCCCTGTTTTTATGCACATACAGATAATGACGGTGATTTAAACAAACCTATTGCTAAGTGATTGTGAAAGTTTTCATTTCACTGAGGTTTTTGGCTCTGCGGTCAGTGGAGCAGCTCATCACATGCAGCTAATGATCTATAATACATCCACTTGTTTACAGCAAATGTACTCTCTGACCTAAACAGCCTCACACCATCTGTTTTCCTCCATGACATTGGCCCAGGCGTACGTGTGTGTGTGTGTGTTTGGAGGGGGAACGAGAGACAGAGAGAGGGAGAAAGTGTGTATTCCCTCAACTCACCAAATCTCTTCTCACTCCAGCTCCTAATAACTCAAATCAGTAGAAAGTCACACTCACAGGTGTGTGTGTGTGTGTGTGTGTGTGTGTGTGTGTAAGTAACAGAACACACTTCCACAGCAACAGCAGGACAAATGCGTGTCC
>NC_024320.1:16924317-16962608 GCF_000523025.1 Cynoglossus semilaevis
CCGCTCATTAAACTTTAAATGTCTGATGATTTCCAGTGCTGTCACGCAGCTGAATCCACATCTGCGTCCATTGTTCACAAGCAAAACACACTCTAATATTGTTATCATTCAATTTATTCTCTTCCTCTCACTCTCATCAACTCACTGATGGGCCTAATGAAGGGTGCTCCGTGGATGCTAATGTTTCTGAATAGGCCATTCCAATTATGAGGTAGCCTGACTTTGGAACGTTAGGTTTATTTATTTATTTATTTATTTTTCTCGAAAATTGTTCTTTAACACTTTAACACAAAGTGTTCCTCTCACTGATGTGTAGCCATTAAACATTGAAATAAAAGACTCGATGAAGCATTGATAATTAGCTCCGCTCTTTAAATGAAAACCAATAGAGCAGCTGTGACCACATAATCACAATGCTAAAGCAACTGACTGATTAAAAACCACAGCAGAATCAAACGTACACAGTATGTTTATAAAAATGCTTCAATAAAACAAATGTATGTATTAATGTAGCTCACTCTCCTTCACTTAAGTTCCCTTCAAAATGATTCAGTGTTTAAGTGTGTGTGTGGATGTCTGAATGATAATCAGACTGTCATGTCTGTCTGTTTCCGTGTTTTCCTGTGTTCTTTGTGGGGTAATCTGATGGGATCACACTCACCTGTTTGGTAATTAGCTTCACTTGTGTCACCTGGTGTTCCCTGTGTATATATACCCCTCTCCCTCACTCTGTCGTCGTTGGATAATTGTGGTTGTGTGTGTTTGATCATTGTGACTGTGTTAGATCTTCGTGTTCGTGAGTTTCCTACTCTGTTTCCTCGTGTTCCGTGTTTTCCTCGTGTTCCTCGAGAATTCTGTGTCTGTTAGTTTTTCGTGTTTTGTGAATTTGGACTTTAGTACTGCATTTGGGTCCTGCCTGCTTCCTGCGATGCCAGTACACGACACAGACTCATATTTAGTACGTGTGTATTTGAAGGATTGACAGCAATTATTGTCAGAAACATACGTGTTGCCTGGTGTATGAAACCAAAACCTGCAGGTGAAGGTTTTTCGTGGCTCACCGTAACAACATGACTGAATATGAGTCGTATAATGTTCACATAACCTGTGCCATATCTAACCAGAGTTCTACCTCTAATTCGAGCTCTTGCAGTAAATACTTTGACCCAGAAAACCACAGGGAAAAGTCCCATCACGGCTGCAGTGGCAGTTCAGTCAATTATTAATCATATTATGAATAATAATCACAATGAAAAGCACAGAACTGTCCTTTAAATCTTTTTGAAGTCTAAAACTGATAAAATGTCAACAGTGAATTTAGAAAGTCGGTCAGCCTCTGCCACAGTTAGCCGCAGACACTTTCACTGAAAACAGCCCCCTCTGCAAAGATGCAATCAGATGATCTGAACACCAAACAAATAGATCCTGAAGAGAAGAATCATTCTGGTCCAGTCGGGTTATCACCTGGGAGACACTGTGCTGATCCAGGATAACTTGTGTGTTGTTGCTATGCTCTTGTGATGGTTATACTGTCTTGTAGAACTTTACCTCAGTAGTAGTACTACTACAGCCGTTTTGGGTAAATAAAAAGTACATGGGAAATTGTTTATCACTTTTGTTTATTTGGTGCCAAAAGGATAAAACTCCAGAAAAACAACTCTATCAATGGTTGAAGAGTTCTGTTAGGCAACTGGACGTGACATTTTCTCAAAGACATTTCTTCAGTTCTCAGTTTCTGTTTCACGTCCAGTTGCCTAACAGAACTCATCAACCTTGACCATCACCTGGATGACTGAGAATCTTCATAGACAACCCTATCAATGCTTGTGCAAGTGTAAAAAATATGTTGAATCTATTTTTGTTTCTTTACAGTGTTTAATGAATTAACATCTATGCATGACACCACAGGACATTTAGTGATCATTTGTCCTGGGCGACAACTAGAGTTTGTTTAGTGATCCAACAAACAAAGCAGAGATGTTGCGTATGAGGCAGAAGGTTGAGAGCAGAAGTAGGTGCTGTTTACTGGTAACAGTCTACTATGTGAAAGAAAGTGTAGTTGCAGAATAAAGGCAGCCTGAGGGCGAGAGAGCCACAGGTGGGAGTTAATCACTCCTTCTATTTCTCTGTCAAGCCCCAAGAGGATGAAGGGGATGATGGAGGGAGGAGAAGGAAAGGTTGGATGGTAAAAGCAGCAGCAGCAGCAGCAGCAGCAGCAGCAGTTGGCTCTCTGACGGCCACAGGGATAGGAAAGCTTATTATGAGGCTCTGGCTCTGACTTTGAGAAAATCATGTGTGATTTCCTCCTTGGTCTGTGTCCATACGGGGAATGTGTGTCTGCACATTTATGAGAACAGGGTTATGACTTCTCCACCTTGGAAAGGCAGCACGTGTTTCACTTCAGAGTGGGCAGTATGAATATGTTGGATATTATCATACGTTACAATCAAACATAATATCACTATGAATATTGTGATACCTTTACATTAAATACATTTTTGTGTGTGTGATTTGAAAAGCCCCCGCTCCTGCAGTCCTTGGGATTTATTCTGGAGTTGATGGAATATGGCTGTCTGTATATTTTCAATTGTCTGGCTCTGTGTTGTTTATAACTGGGCTCAAATCTCAAAATTGTATGGATCAATAAACATTTCTGCTCTTTCTGGGGATGGTCCATATTGAGCAACTTCAAGAGTGACCATCAAGATGTGATGTATTTACAGTAGCAGTCTGTGCTGCTGCAGTAGACCTTTTTCCCAGGACAGCAGAGGCATCACTAGCTTTCCTCTAAATGTTGGTGAATCTGTTTCCTGTGCTGTGACTGAGCTGCTGCAATCAATAAAACTAACAAAAAAAGATCAACTTGTAGCTGCTGCTGCCTTCCTTGTGGTTTCCTTTAGTGCATCTGTCTGCTCAGATTAAAATAGCCATGATAATGCAGTGTTTTTGTCACAATAGTCAAAGCTGTAAATTTAATACCTCGTCAGTATTGGTGTCAGTGCGTTGCGTTGGGGTGGAGCAGTGACACCACTGCCGATGCATTTGCACGGCAGGAATGATGAACGAGCTGGTTTGATATTTCCTTTGCCTTCCTAAGAGAAAATCCAGGTCCTGGAGCTGTGCTGCCTGTCACCCCTCTCCTCCACCCACCTCCTTATCCCACCTCCTCCTCCTCCTCCTCTCTCTGGGGCCTCTAGGGTATGAGTGATTTATGAAGAGTTTACCCTCGCCCTTTATGAATGTGCATAAATAATAATGTGGCGTGTCAGTGAGCGTAGCCTGGGCAGCAATATCTCAGCTGGTGGCTTTGGTGTGTTTGTGTTAATATGTATATACTCTCAGTGGATGCATATGTGCTTCATTACTGTGGCTGCAGCGACAGATGTGTGTGTGTGTGTGTGACTGCAGTGAAGGATGGAGGAAAATAAGCTGAAAGTAAGAGATAAATCAACCTTCTTCTTCACTACAACTTGCACCTGCTGCCTTATATTTTACACACTGACACGAATTAGGGCTGTCAAAGGATTAGGATTTTTAATCGGATTCATCACAGGATGGCAGTGGACTTTTCACGGTTAATCATGATTAAAGCTAATCCTTATAAAATTCAATTAATTGTGATTAATTGTGATTATAACACATTAGGATTTAATCATGATTAATCGTTAGTGTAACTCGGCATGATTCATCGAGATGAATCAACATTTGTGTTCTGGGTGTCACTGGAACAGAAAGACAAAAAACAGCAGGGACACGTTTGTGTTTTACATCTGTTTTAACTGTGACTAAACTGTGACTATCATATATCAAATGATGAAATGATCAACACAGCCGCTCTCTCCCTGCCCAATAGACAATTGTGTGTTCTTGTTGCCCCAGACACACATGCTGCCCTCAACTCTTTGAGGCCTCCACAAACACATCCTCGGTGTTAAGATGGTATTTTAAGCTTGTGGTGCCTGGGAGAAACACAACCTTTTTACTGCAGTATGTGCGTGTATGTGAAGTACTGAATATATGGTGCTTGTAATTTTGGCCATGTATTAAATCATATCCATCCACTCTGCTCGTCCGTTACCGGGTCGTGGGGGCAGCAGTCTCCATGACCGCCACCCAAATCCCACTGCACCGTACCAACCCCCCTGAACCTTCCTGCAGATGGTGAGTCCACTGGAAGGTACCAACCGCCCTGACTGGGATTAACCTGGGGTTCAACACTAATGACAGAGACATTGCCTCTGGGCTAAAGCGTCACTGTATTAAATCATAACTGAACATGAATAATGCTGATATTTTGTGAGTTTTGAAAAATGGTTGTAACCTTAAAGGGTTTATCAAGTATATTTTGTTTCATTTTTTTCTTCAAATATGAGTAAAACCAGGCTATGTAAAGACTTTCAGACAGAAAGAAATTCATTTGATGATGTGTCAGTGTTCCAGCAGTCCTCATCTGTCCAAAATTAAAGAAATCGGATGTATTATGTATTATAAGAACTAGAACTTTTCCTGCTCTCTCAATTTCTTCATTTTCTTTCCACACATAAAGGCTGAGGTTTAGGTGTGTGTTCATTTTACCAGCTCTTTCTTTCAGCTGTGCATAATTTTTTTAACATTCTGCTGATTTTTATTTGTAACTATCTGTAACCAAAAACCAGAATAGAAATGTCAAAGGCATCAGTGAAAGCCGTCACTTGAAGCCACTTGGACTAAGTTGTCAAATACCACTGCATCACTGCGGCTCATAGGATAGAGCGTCACAAATTCCAATTACTTGCTGCTTTTCGGTTTTTAAAAATAATCGACATTCCTTCCTATGATGCCATGCACTTTAAGAACTGCACCCTGACTGAGATCTCGACTCCACTACACAAACTGCTGGTATTCAACACACTTTCACAACTGTGGAGAAAGTCATTGTCTGCACACGGCGTCTGCTCTTGTTGAACAGCTTCCGGTCGTTCCACAGTTTCCACACCTCTATCGCCAACACTTTACAGTATAAAAAGTGTCAAAGATGAGTCATTTTGAGCTGTTTTGTATGGAATATCTAATCATTTTCCTGTCTTGACACATCTGTCTTCAACATCAAACAGAACGTCTGCAGGATTTCTAGCTCATGAGCAGCCAAACACAGAATTCTCCCTGTTTAGGAAGTCTGTGTCACTTTGGTAAATATAAAGCCTGGGCTTCAAACAACATTTGAATTTCAGTGCTATAGGCAGCTGTAGATCAACAACTCTTTGGCTCCGTGATGTAAATTTGCTAATGTTTTCCATGGACTTTGGAACAGAGAGTCAGATAATACAAATACAAGCTTCAGGGACTGATACTGACGGTAGAGAAAGATAAAAGCCATTTTAGACTTTAGAAAAAGGCTGGTATTAAAATGATTAACAATAGCTTGCACTGGACTGGACTGGACTGACACCCCACTTCCACGTTCCATTACAATAGTAGCCCCAAAGCAACACTTTCTTTTTTTGTTAAACTTGTCTTTTTAGGCCCATGTTGACTGTTTTCTTTTGTCACTACTTAAGGACTGGTCTCCTTCAAAAATGAATTCTTTAATTATTTAGAAGCGTACCTCAACTACAACTACAATGGCTTCACTTTATTTTATTTAAATTATATTTGATGGCAGTGTTTGCTGATTGCTAATTAACATTGGTTAATTCTGTCCACTGGTGCGTAAACCTTTTATTTTCACATTATTGGCAATAATTTTCGTTGGGTTGACAACAGTACTTTGAACTAATGAGCATTTCTTAGTGTCATCGACCAACTCGGCTCCAGTACGGCAGCAACGATTGCCTCTGAAAAGACTGAACTCATTTAGCTGGTAGGTTTACCCTCTAACTTCCATCTGCAAATGCTCGTGTGTGTGTTTGGGCAGTATATGGTTGAGTAGTGCTGTATGTGCAGCTGTAAGGGAGATGATTGTTTCACCGTTCTCCTGTCAGGAGGAAGCAGGTTCCTCTTTGAATTGTGCATCTGTGTTTGAAGAAAGAATGGTAGCAGATGAAAAAAAAAAAAGCCAAAGGGAGGGTGGCCATAAGATAAATGACAGCAGTACAAAAGCACAGCATCTCCTGAGACGTATACCACACTTACAAACACACACAGACAGACACATACACACACACACACACGCTCTAAAACACTGCAGTGTTAGACAGTAATGAGAAAGCAGAAGAAAAATGCATTGATTAGAAGAAGCTGAGGAAAAAGAGGAAGTGTGTGTGTGTGTGTGTGTGTGTGTTTTGTTTGCCTCAGGTTTTGTGTTAGTGATGCTCATGTAAAGGCTGTAGGCTCCACTTGGTAAAAGCATGCAGTGGGGTCTGACTAAAGCAAGGTGGCACTGTTCATCCTCTAATTGTTTAAAGTGTGTGTGTGTGTGTGTGTATGTGTGTTTTTTGGGGAGGGCATGACGTCCGAGTTTATCAATGGCTGAGCTTCTCAAAGCGTTATGACCAATGAGTGTTAAACTGTGCCTGGTGTGTGTGTATATTTCTTCAAAAACGTCCTATTACGGTGTGTGAACAGTCTTTGTGTGTGTGTGTGTGTGTGTGTGTGTTAGTGTGAGAGTGTGTCTACATACAGGACGTGCTGCATCTTGTGAATTAATTCACAGCAGGCACATCAATTATTTAAAGCCACTCAACAGTGTTCCGTCTGTGACTTTGCAACATGTAAATATAATTCACTGTTTACAGCAGCTGTGATGGTCTCATATCTGATCATTAAAAATTTAAAAAAAAATTGCTGCCCTCTGATTGGCTGTCAGCCTGTACAGCCTGTGTGAAAGCAGAACGGTAATCACACTAATGTGTCACTTTATTGATCACTGTAAGGTTTACTCTTAGCCTCTTGACACAGGGATGTCAGAGGTTAGTGTAGTCACAGCGTCGAGCTGCTGTTCACCTGTGGCTGTACACCCCTCTGTGCTTCCACTGAATGACAGTTGATATAATAAGTAATAAAAGATGTGGAGAATATAATCCTTTTTACATTTACAGATTGAGTCATGTGACACTGTGGTTGTGTCCTCTCTCTGTGATTTCATAATTCCTCTCATCTCTGGCTGGAGTTCAGTATTGCCGAGGGCAGTTGTGGTGTATACGTCTCAAAATTAATTTTTATTATTTATCATTCACTGATTAATTAACCACATCTGCAGTAGAGGAAAATGTTTTAACAGATCAAATACTGAGAAGGAGAACTACTAACTAGGGCTTACCTTGTAGTTAGTTGGTTAGTGAATGTTGCTTTTGGCATTTACAAGGTAAAACGACGCATTACATCCGGAGCAGTTTCATCAACGGTACCTGGACTGGTTAGGTTTGGTTGGTTTGGTTCTGGTTAAAGTACTATTTAGGTATTCACTACATCCCCTAGACACGCACTCTTCCCTTTACTTTTTAAAGTATTCAAATCAAAAGTAGAAAACCAAAAGCTACTTTCTACCCAACCTGAGCTGTTTTAAGGCATCTTTTTAATAAATTTGACTATAAATTTAAATGTTTTTTTTTAGCCTTGCTGAGAAAAAGCTGTCACAGATTGGACAGATATGTGTTTTGCAGTTAAATGTCATTAAAATTATGTTTTGAAAGATAAGTAGTGAAAATAGTGAGAACTATTCGCTCGTCTAAATATCTGCACAGTGCGGTATTTAGTGACAACGACAAAGAATGCAGCACACGCGCTCATAAATAGTATTCATGTCTTTTGTGCATTCACAATATTGTATGTGGATTGAATTTATGTCACAGTAATCACCTTAGCTGTGTAGAAGGCAATCTGCTCACACTGAACACACTACACAACAGCCCTGCAGCACCGTCTTAGCATGACAATGTACAGCATTTAGCCGTTTGTATGCAGTTCTGCTATCAGCATGTGCTGGAGAATGTGAGTGAGTGTGTTATGTAAATAAGAGAGAAAAGGGTCACATTATTCAGCATGCGCTGACGTGCAGGCTGCCACGGTTCATATCAATATCCACCGTCGGCTGCAGAATGAAGAATAGTGAGGTTTTTGTTTTCCTGGAATACTAATGACAGTCAGAAGATAGAAGAAGGCGGGAGAAAAAAACCCAAAACGCCTGCATGTTAACAAAATGCAGTCTGATTTCTTCAAGGTGTTTTGTGTGTCATCCTTCAGGAGCGTGCTAGAGCTGGATTGAAGCTACTTTACCTCATGTTCCAGGCCTGCACAGTTTCTCGGAACATTGCCTGCTGTGCACAAAAAGCACGTACTGATTGCTGGAACATAAATGTCAGTTAAGTGTCCGAGGTCTTCTTTAAACGAGGCTGACATAAACCCGACGAAACCCTCGGGTATGAGAGGAAGGAACACCAAAAGCCCCATAAGGTATCGGACCATGCAGTGAGTGTTACCCACTTGTTTGTTGAAGTAATAGAATCGATGAAGCTTTGCCGTCAGCACTTTAACCAGATGATGCCCTCAGTTTGACCCTCATCCGCCTCTGTCCACTGTCACCTGCTGTTAGAGAGTATGAGTCGGGTCCATTTAACACTACAGTCTTTCCTTTTCCCACTCAGTGCTAATCTCAAGGATGAACTCATTCGTTTTAAGCGGTCAAAGTTCACGGTTCAGTTTGACCTCACAGATCAATTGTATTCGTTGCTGCTTGAATTAAAATAAATGAACATTGTGGGTGAGCATAGGTGTCATAAATTCTACTCACCCACTTTGAGGTATTTGTTTCAAATGTTACACACATTTAATTAAAGAAACAGCTGGTGAATGTTGAGACCAAAGTGTAATCACGAAAAATGTATTTCTAAAATCTCAAGAAACCCTATTTAATTAAACTTCAACTTAGCCAAGAAAATATTGATTGAAATTCAGCAGTTACAGTACTGGGAACACAAGCTAACGCTCAGTTTGATTCTGTAAACCCAGTGTTTTTAGTACAGTGTAAACACGTTCACCTTAGCATAATCAGCAGCTTTTGAAAACCTAGAGGCCGTGTCTGCGTTTGAACTAAAGTTTTGGTTTTATCTGTTGGCTCACGGCTGCACACTCTGAGTCCAAGTCCGCTAGACATTTCAAAAAAACAAAACAATATGCTATAATTTGTTTTGTTAATAGAAGTCAAATATACAGACAAATATACACACATCAACTTGGCAAAACAAATACAGTAGCTGTCACCTCCCTGTTTATATAAGGAGTATTTTTTTCAGATTTTTAGGAGTTTTGTTTTTAAGGAGTGCCCTGTCCACCCCGTCCTCTTTTATTGTTTACTGTCCTTGTTTGAAAATCGATAAAATATCCACAATATGAATACAAGTGACAGTAGATTAGGGTGGGTGGTATCATTTGTTACTGCTGGAATGTTCAACCAGGGTCAGGTGTTCGCATTGGTACAAATATGTCAAAGTAGATGTAATTTCGTTGGTCACTAGGGTTTTTCTGTGGTTCTTGAAACTGAGTTTTCTTGAAGAAAAGTGGTCTTGTAACACTGAACCTCTAAATCTCCAAATCACTGCTGCAGTTTCCTCCAAATGAAGTAATGTGTACTGTTGATTGTGTTGACACTTGCTGTTTGATTGGTTGATGAGGGGGAAACAACAGGGGGCGGCCTTCATCAGCGTTACTCCCCACCTGTGTCAGATGGGAAAAATGTATTTGAAAAACAAATCATCATCACCCCCCTCCTACTTCCACGTTTTGAAAAGTGAAAAAAAGAGTCTTTGCTTGATGGAGCTTCCGTGTGTGTGCGGTGCATCACTTCATGCTCCCAGGACGACTTCTTTGATTGATGCTGTCAGTGCTTTTGGTGAAAGAGACGGGGGCGTAGGAAGGAAGGGAGGAGGCAGATAAGACGAGAAGAAGGAGAGCAGATAAAGGAGAGAGAAGGAGTTTGAAGAAGCATCCATCAGGCGGCACAATCAGATGGTTTTTCCTGCTGTTCGCTCTTTTTTTTCTCATTCGCTCATCTCTGCATCTGCAGCCTCTGGATTCTACATCTTAACCCTGAACTCCCTGTTTCAAATCTGTGCATAGACCCACACACACAGACACACACACACACACACACACACACACACACATACAAAGGGCGTTGCTTATCTCTTTCGAATGGCGTCATCCAGGTGTCATGAGAATGTTGAATCATGGGATTTTAGGTCAAAGGTGAAGTCATTGGATGATGGATGAGGCAGATCACATACTTTGTGCTTATTGTTTATGCATCAAGTCCACCCACACACACACGCTCACTTCCGTTAATTGAAATTCTTTGTTGTTTCATTCTCATCCCTCGTTCCCTGCAGGTGATTACTTCTCATTAAGTGGTCATTTCCTTTCACCACCAGCATCTAATGAGAGCGTCACGCTGCCATGCGCCCATTTGTCAAACCAGTGCCTCCAACGGCGTTTGCGTAGCTGCGTACTGGACAAACACACACACACACACACACACACACACTCCCCTCTGCTCAATCTGCCATCATGTCACCGTCTCAATTAGGACTGTTTGTCGTTCTCCTGTCCTCCGTATCCTCTTCATTTGGTACCCCTCCTTCCTCTGCGCCGTCTTATTGTGGCAGCCGTGTCATTGTGTTTGGCAGCTTCTCATTCTCTTGTCAGATCTTATTTAACTGTGAATTTCATACACACACACACCTCACATCCCCGTGTGTGTGTGTGTGTGTGTGTGTGTGTGTGTTGTAACTCCACTTTGGCAGACCCTTACTCCATCGCTTCTTCAGAGCGAAGCAAGTTCTGTAACATTTAACTTTCATCTGCTGCTTTGTTCAAACAACCAGCTCACCAGGGCTGACAGTTTCTCCTAAATCCACTTTAGAAAAGTCAGAGCTAAGATACTGGCTTCTTCTGGAGTGTGTGCCTGACACACTCCAGAAGAAGACACAGCTGTGAATAAAAATACTGAAGATTTCTTTTTTTTTTTGTTAGATAGTTTTTCCTTGTCAGACTAGTCTTTGGATGTTACATCTGTCCACACATAAAGACAGTTGAACATTCTTTCTAACAGATAACAGAATACTGAGTCCTATTCAGTGGTGGCTGAGTCCACCAGCTGCCCAGTCACCACTGAGGTGCTGTGAACACGGCACCGTCCCCACTCACTGCTCCCACTGTTCACCTGGGTGATGGGTTAAAGGCAGAGGTCACATTTCATTGTGTGCAGTGGTGTGTGTCACAAAGTAGTTCACTTTCCAATTCAGGTTTGCTAACAGCTAGAGATGTTTGCTGCAGTCAGAAGTTTGTTCTTTGTGCAAATTAAGACTAGTTTTGGTAGCTCTCCCTGAAGCACGTTTTGGAAAAATCATTTATGTTTTTAGGTTGTTTTTCATTTTAAGGACTGGAGGTTTGCTATAAAGTTTTTTAACACACTTGGCAGAACTACGTAGGGTCTCTCTGTCACTAACCCTCCTGCAAGAAAACCTCATTTGTTTTCACTTGTGCTTTAGACTAATTGCTTGATTATGCTGGTGACTTTGTGCATCTCTCTCTCGCAGCTGATTGCAGTCTTCGACAAAGTAAAGCGTGGAAGGACGGACAGTCCCAGAGACAACATGTCCAACTACTCCAGCGGAGCCCCCAGTCCTGAGCCCCTCCACTACCACTCCCACCTGCAGTTCCTCGAGTCAAACAAGGGAGAGATTGAAGTCAATGAAGCCGTCCTCAAAGCAAGTAGGTCACATCTGCTTCAGTTTTATTTAGGTTTTACCGGAAAGAAAATTCAATTTCAAAGATGACTGAGGGACGTTTTAAACCTAACATCGCAGTTCTGCGTGATACAGAATATGAATAATATGTGCTAATACATGTAGAAGCAGTGACAGCTTCAAACACACACCTACAACAATGCTCAATCAACACTTGCACATCTGTGTGTGACTGAGAAAACAAGTGTCTGACGCTGCGTTTCGGCATCGTCGGGATATTAAGGTGTTTTACTCAAACACGTAGCAAACGTGAGAATATGAGCTTGTCCTCATTACTCCAACTGGCAGAGGTTTTTCTCTCAGCACCACTGATGTGATGGAGCTGTACACTGCCGAATTTTAGAACTCAAGGAACCCCTTGTGATTAAACCTTAAAGGTGTAACTATTATGTAATAGTAAAGTCAAGAATAGAACGGCGAGTTCTGTTTGAGAGGTTCCTTTACAGCAGTATTATGTTATAATGGTGACAGGTTGGGGTGTCAAGATTAAAGTTGTGTCAAAGTTCAGGAGAGAATTGTCTGAAATTAAACCATCGTCTCTGTGGCTCAGCGAACAAAAATGATCCTGAATCAAACTGGCTATGTTTCTATTTTTTACACATGGCATTTTCCCACTCCATCTGTTAGCTACAGGGAAAGACTTTGCCCACCCCCCCCCACTAACACCCCCCCCACACACACACCTACCCTTTACCACTATCTGTGCCCATTCAGTCCAGTCAGCTGTTTCCTGCCTACTCTACTATTCAGCGTCAACCACCTGCCATCCACAGACTTGCCAACCACACCCTCACAAAGTCCCTGACCCATCACCCATTACCCATAACCCCCCACTCCCACCAGTCACCTCTTTTATTCCCACTAGCTCTTCCACTGCTAACTAGATTATCAGTGCAGACTGCCAGCGTGCCCAGGGTCCAGCCGAGCGTGAACGGTCTAATTCCTGCCCTCCCTCTTGATCACGCACACACACACGCACAGTTTTGAACCCAGTGGGACCTCCGCTTGTCCCCTATCCTCCACCCCTCTCTGCAGCCCTGTTGAACCCTGACTAACCCAGTTATGATGTGACCCTGTGACGCCCCTCAAACAGAGCCACACTAATGCAATAAAAGCTGCTCTGTTTTCAGGCTTAACACATAGACACACACACACACACACACACACACACACACACACAGAAACAAAACACATTAAACCACAGCAGTACAAGAGTTAAGCAACCTAATAAACTTTTAACAATCTGAGAGCTACTTAAAACACACAGTGTGATTTTAGAACCCCAAATATTTGGTATTCTGTGGGAAATGGCCTTTTATTATTGAAATCTACTCCACCAGTTACGGTAATGATATGTTGTGTTGTTCTGGGTATTTCTCATTCATATCCAAATCTCATCCTTTCCTGGCAACGAGATGTCCAACACAATGTTTTAGAAAACCACTGACTACTTAGTATTCTGAGATTTTACGCTGAATTCTGAGAAACACGAGTGACAATTGAAATATAAATAAGAATTCCTATTCTAACTGCTCTGGTCTGACACTGAAGTAACTGTTCTGAAAAAACAGTAAGAGTAAGAGCAACATAAATGAAACTAATATTTATTTCCTCTAATACATGATTTGATGTATTTATAGTAAGTTGTTATAAACATTTATGGTTGGTCCATAAAATATCTATTTATTAACCCTTTCTTGGATCTACTTTCAATTAATTTTGAATCATCAGATACTTCAAGATAACAGAGTAAACAGATGATATTTCATAAAAGAGATTAATGAAACACTTAAGCTAAAGAAAACACGATTAAATAAAAAAGTGTTCATTTGTGGGCTGGAATTATACGGTGAGTACATTGATTTGTGTGATTAAAACGTTTGTATTACTGTAATTCACACTGTTACCTTATCCGTTGACAACAGTCTGGTTTCCCTGTACACATACTTGCACAGGGTGGTGGCGCAGACAGGACCAGGAGTAATTCAGTAATCACCGTCAGGTTGTGGCCGCTTGTTTGAACAGGGTGATTGGACTTCACACTGCCCTGGTGGGATGATTAGACCAGCATTGATCCGCTGAAGACACACACACACACACACACACACACACAGGGAGGAAAAGAGTTCTTATCACACCATCCCATGAGCAGCCTGAGCTGCTCTATTGATTACCAGAAAAACAAGGCTGCCCTGGCCACAGGCATGAACACACACACACACACACACAAGCACACACACTCACAGCAATGTACAGTCTCTGTGGGAAAAGATTATAACAGTTGCACTCACACTGGTCTCCCTACGAGCATGACTGCATTTGCTGTAGTACAAGGCCTCAGGTGACGCACATTGATCGTGTTGAACACGACCAGTGTGCATCAATCAATCAATCAATCAATCAATCAGTGCAGGGTATAAAATATTTGAGAGTAATATTTGTATTATATCCATAACAAAGGCTAATAAGTCTAACTGTCATGAATAGAAAAAAATACACAGTGTGATTTTTGTTTTCTAAAGTAATTAATCATAGTTCGAAGAGATGACTTATTGGCAAACTGTATAAGAAAACTGTATACAAACAAGTGAAGGCCGAAGGCAGGAAGTGCACGACCTTTGACTTCCTGACATTAAATTTGTAACCACAGTGCTTCAGAGATGGTGTTGTCTTAGACTGGCCGGCCTGCAGTCTAGATCTGCTCCCACTGTAAATCTACGGTGCTCCATGTAGAGGGAAACTAGACGAAGGTGAAGCAAAAATTGACGGTTCCCTTGGAATTTTAAAATCGGCATCACTAAGTTGTCTTAGTACTGAGACGTTACTACCACACGAGCACAAACATGAGAAAAAATAAAAGAGATCATATAAAACAAATTGCTATGTTCTGAGAATCACAAATGTCAGTGGAAACATAATGAAGAACAAACCTTGAGGGTGCGTTTCAGTGCGTTGTGTTTTCCTTGGCGTCGAAGTGGCCACTGAGATGAGTAACAGTAGGGCGGGGGCTCTTCACACCTTCAGGGAATGTCACAAATGTGGGAGAGCACCACTCCGTTAAATTAGCGACCTAAAATATACAGTCGAGTGAAAGGAAGCTTCAGTGCCTCCACCTCACCTCCACCCTGTAGGCAGAAGGCCAGGTGTTCAAGTCGGAAGATGGCAGTGATGTTTGAAGGGTTTGATTTTACACCAGGCACACGTTATGTTCTCCTGCTTTAAAGGTATATTTGATATCAAGTTATTGACTTGATTTACCACTGAAAGATGGACTTTTCACTGACCAAGTAAGATTATATTAAATAAACGAATGATATGTAGAGTTGACGACTGCTGCAACTCACTTGGGACCTACTTGCAGCACTTTCTTCCTACCAAAATCTACGTCATTGTCTTTTCACAGTGACTTTATCTGAATTTCCTGACAGTTTTATTGTAGTCACACAACATGTTTTTACTGATATGAATTAATAAATATATTAATGTATAAAAAAATCCATTCCTGTTGGGACAGATTGGGTGTCGGTGTTAAACCACTACTGATCCCTGGTCACACTGACATTGGCGTTGGTGGATTCTCCTCTAATTCCCAAAAGCTGAAACTGCAGCTCAGTCAGATGTCTGGAAGATCATGACTGATCAAATGTTGAATGACCAGAGGAGGATCAAACTGCCGCTCTCATCAATATCTCTGACACGCAGTGCCACCGCTTGACCCCGCAGAGGTCAAGGGCCAAACTGAGTGGCCTTTAGGTTTCTTCACGTGGCTGAAGTCTTAACGGTGAATGGATGGAGGCAGATTTAAGAGGGGATGTATAAATGGAGGAGGATTTATGGGCTGACCTTTGGGGTTAATAAACCCTGACTGTGACCATGGAACAACTCTCCTCACTTCTTGAATTTAAAGTGAAATATTGTCCATTTTTATTGTCTTATAAACACCTTATTATTTACGAAACTTTTTATTTGGGAATGAGACAAAAATTTATTTTTTCTAAGTATTTATTCAATAAGCTTTTTCACATGCTTAATTCATTATCTCTTGGAATGAAGAGAAACGTCTTTGTTAAATGAATTCTTTCTTTAATCCATTTATTCAATCAGATTCTATTTTTCAACGCAGATTAATTAAACCACGTCCCATTGATTGGCTCAACAACAGGGATTAAAGCAGCGCAAACAGACAAAATATATAAGGCAATAAAAAAACAAGTACTAAGAATGAAAGAAAATGGTCAGAAATGAATGACAGTCAGACAACTTAGCCAAACTTCTAACAAGGGACAACTTTTTAAGACAGGCTTTCAAATTGTCAAAAAACAGCACAGATATTTATTTATTCATTTACAAATATAACATGAAAACTGTTAAAATGGAATAGAAAAGGTTAAATGTTGTGGTTTCATTACGATGGGAACTGTTCTGAACAGAAGCCTTTAATATATTCAATGACAGGAGCAAAACATTTACAGTATTAAAGTCATGGGGACCTGACTCTTTACCAGTACCCACAATGCAACAGTTCTCTCTCATAGACCTAAAACAGAATGTTGTCCTTACAACATGATGAATAGCGACCCACACGCACACACATACACACACTGACCTCCTCTGCTGTTCCCTTTATTCTGACCACGTTTGACCAGGACCCCGTCAGTGACCCTCCAAAGAGAGATTGATTACAGGAAAGAGATTTTTTGTTTGTCTGGCCTTCTGTGTTTCACTGGATTACAGGTTTCTGCCTCTCTCACTATCATCTCTCAACACTTTCATTTTTGTCTCTCGCATTTTCACATTTTTCTTTCCATCTCTGTGTCTTATTTTCTCCTCTGTCGCTTCAAATTGGTGAGAACACAACACATCTGCTGGGCTTGCTGGAGTTCTCAAGAACCAACGTGCTCTCTGTTTGATAGGTGGATATTAAAAGACCGAAGCAGAAAAAAGGTCCAAGTCAGAGTCTTATGAGCTTTTTGGTATGGCCTTGAATTTTATTACTGAACCCAGGTTTGTGGTGTAAGTGTCAGGCTTTTGTCATATCATTAAACAGATGAGGTTCTTCTTCTTCAGGGGCCAAAATGGGGACATCCTCAAGCAAATCTATATATTTGTAAAATCAATCACTTTTTTGATGTTGGTTCTTCTAAATTCTGGACCAGTCTGTTCTTAACAACGTCCCATCTCATCTCAGACACACCCCTGATGGTGAGGAGCAGCAGCGACTCGGCGTTAGCTCCGGCTCATGACATGGTACGAACACCAACACCTGAAGACCCCCGCCACTTGTCTCCTGAAGTGGTGAGTTCACTCTGAATATACTTGTGGTGGATGAAAAAAAAACAAAAACAAACAAACAAACAAACCCCAAAACAATAGTTACTTGGGTAATAAAAGGCTTCATATTTGTTTCATTGGAGTTTCAGTTTGTCTCATTGTGTTTTGAAAGGTTATACTTGACTGTAAGTCAAGCCTGATGCCTTCACTGTCGGGTGTAGAGGTACTGGGTTTATTAATTGCACAATGGTATCAGCCAACATGTAACACCCAGGTGTCTGTACCAGGACTGGAAAAGATCAGATGTTTCCCTAACAACGATGATGTTTTTTTTTGTTTTTTTTACCTTTTTGTCAAAGTTTCCAGTTTGATAAGTGCACCACAATGACAGCAGTACCTTATGGAATAACATTTTTTTTTGTAAAGCCTTCACTTTCCCTTAAATGTGTTGAGATAAACAAGCTCTTGTTTTGGTTATTTTGAAAACAAGAGCTACATCCCTCCTGGCACTTTCAGAAAAACATAAGTGAGAGATAATCAGATCTTAGTTTGTGTTGAAATGTGGTGCATGCTGGTCCTTAGTGATGTCGAAAAAAAAAAGAAAAGTGAATGCACCCACTGTGATCTGGCTCACAGCCTCAGGCTTCACTTTAAAAGACTCTGCTGTTTCAAGTGCTGCCTTCCTTTTAAAAGCAGGCCACCACTATGAAGAACTTTCTTTGCTGCCCTTTCTCGTCCCCTTGTGTGCGTGTCGGTGTGTGCGTCCATGTAGCTCTGGCAGAGAAGAGTCCCCTCGTTTACTGCCGTGCCCGACACAGCGGTGACTAAGCAGAATTCAGGCAGCGTCGGTGTGGCGGGGTTGATGCAAAAAGCAATTTTCTCTCCCTGAAAAAGCCTGTCATGCTTCATACTCTCCAGCAACAGAGCCGGGCTGCAGAGAACAGACTCATTACAGATGATTTAAAATACCCTTACAACTGTTTACAACCCTCAGCTGCCTTGTAGGCCTGATTTGAACCCAGTCTGTTGGCTTCAGCTCACTGATGAAACCTGACGGCGGTGTTTTCCTCCATTTACAGGGATGTTTTATTTATTTACCTTTTTTTTTTTCCCCCACAAAGAAGACTTTATTATTTCACAACCTCCCAGTTCACACAGTGAGTCTGAAATACACAGTTCACACCCCACTGCATTTAAGTATTAATGATACTGACAGTTAGGAGTTTTTAACCCTGTATTTCACCAACCTACTTTCAGTAAGGTTTATAATAATTATTTCTTAATCCACCAGAGAAACCTTAACTCTGTCTAACAGCCTGTAGAAACAGAAGCGTATAATGATACAAACCCAGCACTCAGGAGGTTCAGCTTTGAGACTGAAGGGACAGTCTAACAGACTAACACCAAGACCACCGTCCCCACCGTGAAATACAGGCCACACCAGTGTTCACTGTTAAATAAAAAGAAGAGATTTTATAAAAAGTAATTTATGTTGAATATAAATACCATATAATATTACTGTGTAAACAGGTAGTAGTGATGCTATTCCCCAGTGTCCAACTTCAACATTTTAAATATTACCCTGGAATAGTCTAGCCTTAACTGGCATTTGTGCTTTTATGTGAACTAATATAACGATAATAATAATTATTATTAGTCTATTATTTCACATTTTAACAAGGGTTTTTAAACCTAATTTCAAAAGTAATTTCACCAAAATGTATGACACACTTTATGTGGTAGCTAGACCCTCTAGGTTTAAGTGTCACCTGAATTACCTGCCTTCCTCACAGCATTGTTTGTTTTTCTCATCCTCGTCCTGTTTCCTCCATCATTCCAGCTGTTTTTTTATCCCACGCCGATGCAACACATTACACAGCAGAAAGTCGGGACTTGTGTGTGTGTGTGTGTGTGTCTTTGTCCGGCCAGATTTTATGTTTGTTATGTACGCAACAGTGTGTATGAGGGTGTGTGGGTGTGTTTTCCTTCAGGTATGTATGTTTAGGTGTGTGGAGGACCACGCTTCTCTTCCAGAACCTGTTGCAGTCATGTGATGTGATGTTTGTGATAAGGGTCAGGTGGTGCTGGCCGTGTAGACTGAAGAAGCAGTGATTCTAGACTTCACACACACACACACACACACACGCACGCGCACACATCCAGACACGCACTATTTCTCGGCAGGGTGACATGTAGCACATGACTACAGGCGTCAGAGGAAACACACTACAGAAACACACACCTCATTACTCACCGATGTGACAACAGCCACACACACACACACACACACACACACACACACACACACTGCAGCACACAAGCACCTCATCCCTCATATCCCTGCACACCTCCCTGTCACTCTCACCTACCACAGACTACAAACAGATCACAACACACACACACACACACACACACACGCACACACAGAGCAGATATCCAGTTACTGCTGCCTCCAACAGGTTCTTTCAAACATTCATCACACGGCCCAGCAGCACCGGGGCCACATCCACATATTTTCATCAACAGAAACCATCGAATCCGTCACAGATGGTAATTGTCCCATTGGTGACTTAGTCCCCACACCAGACTGAGTGGCAGAGTTTGACATTATGGTATTCTATTCATTAAGCAGGAGCAATTTCACAAAAAGGTTGCCTCAACACAAACTATGAGAAAGGCAGAATGAATGTTAAAAAGTTTATACTAGCAACAATCTGGGTCTCAATTAGTGTTTTTTTTTTTTTTTTAATTAGTGTACTTCAATTTAAAGGAACATTCAGTCGTTGTCAACACTTCACCGTCATGGCTTAGTACTTAGTATTTAACTTAGCTGAACTCAGTATTCTGTTTACTAAAACACACTTATCCCTGTGTGGAGGTAAAGGAGCCTCTACTATATGTACTTATCATGTACTTTATTGTACTAGAAAGAGCCCCGCCCTGATGGGTACCACATAGGCTGGTATTAAAGATTCTCCATATATGATCATTTTGAGGTTTGCCATATAACAACACTTTGTTTTTTTCCTTTTGTGATATTGTGCTGATAGAAAATGGCAAGGTCTTCAAAGACCCTTGTTTTTGTGTCCACATAAACAAAAGTAATCTCAATCTGGGATTAGATCCTCACTGGGTATTATGTCCTGATCCTTTAATTTTAAAGCATGGAACAAAGGCAGAAATTGTGTTTGTGTGTGTGTGTGTGTGCATATAAAATTGTAGATCTTAAAATATCACATTTTACTTAACATGTGTTCTATGATAAAAACATGGGAGATATATATATATATATAAATATATATATATGTATATATGTATGTATATAAGTGGCGCTTTGGCCCAGAGGCAACGTCTCTGTCATTGGTGTTGAACCCCAGGCTTCACCTCCTGGGCAAGTTTGAATCCCAGTCAGGGGGGTTGGTATCTTCCAGTGGACTCACCAACTGCAGGAAGGTTCAGGGGGGCTGGTACGGTGCAGTGGGATTTGGTTGGCGGTCGTGGAGACTGCTGCCCCCGCGACCCGGGAAAAGATAAGTGGATGAAAATGGATGAATGGATGGATAAATGTATATATATGTGTGGCTAGATAGATAGATATATTGAAGAAGAGGCAGCGGATCATAGAGATTGATGAACAAAAATTCATTATTAAGATATAATGGTGCAGTGAATGTCATTATTATTCTGCAAAGAGCAGGAATTACTGCAGACAACAAGGGAAACATGTCGCAGATTTTGCAACTTAGGTTTGAAATGTGTCCATCAGGTTCTAGTGCCATCAGGGAGGGATCTGATTGGAACTAAAGATGAAATCAGTTCATCATCTATAATAATCTCATTGTCAGTGTTACTTATTCAGGACATCCTTTATCCTTTGATTCTGAATGCACTAGGTGTGTGAGTGTGTGTTTGTGTGTTTGTGTGTGGCACTGACTGTACTACAGTACATAGATTATGGTAGCGCTGTCATGTTTGTGTTTTGCAACCGCTCCCATCGTGTAGAAGTGGGTTTATGATTTGCACACACATGTTCCTGTCAACACTGTGTCCTCAAGGTCAGTACCTAACTCTGACACTGAGACTGTCCTCAAGGTCAGTACCTAACTCTGAGATGACACTGAGTGTGTGTGTGTGTGTGTGTGTGAGGGGTAATGGCAGTGAGGGAAGATGCACATCAACAATGGAGCCTTCAGCTCATCCTTCAGCTCATCCTTCACTGAGTGCACACACACGTACACACACGTACACACAAATACACACATAAGCTCTATTGTGGAGTAATCTCACACAGCCCAGATAAGTGGGTCACTGTTTGTGCAGTCAGCATGTGTGTGTGTGTGTGTGTGTTTTCATAAAGTACACAGTTTTTGTCATGTTTGCAGCTCTGTTAAGTCGATGTGTAAAAGGTAATATTTGCAGTAATGCGTGTGTGTGTGTGTGCGCGTGTGTGTGTGTGTGTGTGTGTGTGTGTGTGTGTGAGGGACTCGTGCTTGGTCTTAAGTACATATTTACACTGTGTGTGAGAGGGGGTCCGTTGGGGAGTCAGTTGGGCGGTGATGCTGCTGGTGGTGATGGCGTTGCTAAGGAGCGGGCTGGTGGGTGGGGTCTCTCTCAGCCATAACCACCGGTGACACAATGAAAGTGACAAGGCAGAAGGACCTAATTGCACCCTTCATGTGAGTGGTGATTTGGGGCAGTTTCTTTCCCTGCTGCTCCACGATTGTGTCATAGCCCTGCCATCATTTTCATCTTATTTTTTTTCTTTTTTTTTTTTTCTTCCTCCTGCTCTTACGTCTTATGTATTAACCCGAGGGTGGTTGATTTTTCAGGCTGAAAATAGGTCTGCCTGCCTGACAGGGGGCAGATATGGAGCGGGGGGGAGGAGAGGTAGTTAGATAACGTACAGAGATGTCGAAGGAATGACTGCGGCTCGCGGTGAGAGCTTGACAAAGTGTTTACATCAGTCTCTCCCTCTACAAAGGTAATTGATATTGGTGTTAGTGTTCAGCTGCTAATATGTAGCAAGTAGCATCCTAGCTAGCTGCCACGCCAGTGTCAGAAATGATTGAGCTGTTTATTTCTGCTTTTTCCTAAACAGGAAATCAACCATGTGCTGAAAGGAGCGTTGGACAGACTGCACACAGACAGCCCACCCTTCAAGATGAACAAGGTTAACTACAGGTCAGTGTGTGTGTGTGTGTGTGTGTGTGTGTGTGTACCTCAGCAGAGCGTTAAGATATAATGGTGCATATTTCAAAAAACTTTTCCTCATAAAAACAATGGAAACTTTCCTAAAAATTACATTTATAATAGAATATTCAAAAACCCAATATATTTGGAGTTTATGTTAGGTACAATTTTCTCTCCTAGTGAATGGTAGATAAGGCCAGGTTTGAATCCCTACTACCTCCAACTTCTCTCAAGTCACGATGAAGCACTTTTATATGTTTTACAAAGATTCTTTTTCCTCCTATTATCTAATTTGACATACTGCTTAATAATAGTGATTCAAACAAGAACATTCTAATTTGTATATGTGACAAATCAGATGATGGAGTAGTGACTTACAATTCATATCCTAAAGATGACCTCAAAAATGTCTTTCTAGGATTTGAAAGTTTAAATTCATGCAAATTCACACGTATTCTGCATAACTTTTCAAAACACATGTATCCAGGCTCATTATTGTATTTCTCTGACTTAAACTCAGGTTTGGCCCAGACTATTAAACAGTTTCCTCAGTTACCTCAGGTTCTTTTGTAATTAGCATGGTAAAGCTAAACAGTAATGAAGCAACAAAGCCATTGAAGGCTTTATATATTTATATTTACATTGGCAAGTCACATGTGACGCTAAAGCACTTGGAACAGTTGGCTAATACTTGTATAATTTAAAGAAAAGGCTCTGACCAAACCTTCAGTTCACCAGTGGAACAACAGAGTCGTCTTGACTGAATAAGACTCTGACACATTTCTATGCTAACAGATGGTATGAGGCGAAAGGAGCCCATGGTTTTTAAACGAGTGCACTTCCGTGCCATGGGTTTGGTCCAGGCCGGGACAAACGTCAGTGTAGACACAGTTGACCAAATGTCAGAACACCATCTGTCCCTCACTCTAACTATTGAGTCTCCGCTCCCTGTGGAACATGATGTTTGTTTGTCTGTTATGTCAGTGGGACATAAAGAAGACGAGTGAGCCACGTGTTAGCCTGCTGTGCTAACAAGCTACGGCTCCCTGTGATGAGCTTGTTTTTTTTGTTTGTTTTTTTTTCTAAGAAATGTAAATGAGCTTCAGCTGTGTGTGTGTGTGTGTGTGTGTGTGTGTGCGTCAGACAATATGAATAGGTATAAATATTTCAGCAATGGGGTCTCTACCTGTGTGTGTGTGCATTTCCTTCTAGTCTGGTTTGTCTGTGTGTGTGTGTGTGTGTGTGTTTGTGTATTTGTGTGTGTGTGAGACCATGTGTAATTCAGATGTAACAATGTCCTCTAATAGATGTAAATTTGATGCATGTGTATATCTGCAAATTCAATTTGGAGGAATGTGACTGATGGTGTTGTGAGCAGGTAATAGCTGCGCCAATAAGAATGCAAATTGTGTGCGTCTGCATGTTTGTGTAAAGTATACACGTGTGTGTGTGTGTGTGTGTGTGAACTGTATATGTGTGTGTGACCCTGCTGGAGGTTAACAAGAGCAGGGTGACAGTGACAGAAGAGTGTGTTATAATGATCTCAGCCAGTCCTTGGGCTCATGTACAAGGAGGAAGAAACAAACCTTCAGCTTCACTGCCTTTGTTCTCAGACTCGTTTGATTGGTTTTCGCAAACAGACAGAAGTCTTTTTTTTTTTGCCGAACAAATTAAAAAATGTTATGATCCTTAGTTCTCAGCTGCATGTTTTTCATGTAGACCCAAAAGGAACAGCTAACAAACTAGTAGCAGTTCTCAGTACAGAACTTAATGTTGTCTATTTTTTATTACTACAACACATGCGGCTATTGTTGTTGGCCTCTGTGATCTTTCTCTTCTGCACCTCCATCATGCAGGTCGACTCTCTTCCCAATCTCATAACAAACACAGCTCTCTTCCTGTTTCCCCTGCGGAGTATTGTTTTGTTTATCTTTCTTTAAAAGCCGCAGCACAGACATTATTAGAGGAGCTCATTCTGTTTCATCTCTATCTGTCCTCCTCTTTTATCTGCTGCTCTTCTCCTTTTGTCCACCACTTAGACGGGCGGTTTGAGAAGCAGGTAGATAAAGATGAAGTGGCCCACCTGTGGCCCTCTCTTTGTCTGTTTCTCTTTCTAATACACACACACACACACACACAGACAATTTGTTCTAACAGGATTGTTTTCTAAAAAAAGTTTTTTGACTTTCTACGATTTCTCTGTATGACTTTCAGGATAATCTATTCCCACTATGTAGAAAGTCATACATATATATATACCTACCATCAAACATATACACACCAAACAGAGCCATAATATTTAGTTTTCAGCCATTAGGTTTCATTTTATTTTATTGTGTCTTTTTCTATCTGACCCTAAAGACTGCTCCATGAACACCTGTCCGTGTCGTAAACATGTAAGAAAGTGTTCTCTGTTTTCAACAGCTCCCTGACAAAGACAGTGGAGTTCCCTGGGGACCAGCGGCCTCTGGGAATCCATGTGGTTCCGTACTATTCCTCCTTGAGTGGAAGGTAGTCTTCACACACTTCTCTACTCAACGTCTGCCACAAAAATGAAACTAGCAACAAGCCAAACTGATTGTGTTTGCTGCGATCGTGTGTGTTTTCCTTAATGCATTAACTCAACCCTCACGTTGGTGTTTCTTCAAGAACGCTGGGTCTCCATGTCAGAGGCATCGAGGAGAACAGTCGCTCCAGGAAGGAAAACCTCTTCAAGGAAGACGAGTGCATCGTCCAAATCAACGACACACCACTGGAAGACAAGACATTTGGACAGTAAGTCTCTGCTACGACATACAGTGAAGTGTGTGTATAAACAAATGACTGAACACTACATACAGTCCTCCATTGTTTCACCTTAAATGTTTTTGTTAGGAGGATATTTTAATTTTTATTATAATTTTAAAACAGTAAAGTCCCTTGAAACAAATGTGTTTTGTGAGTTTGGTCTTTGCCAATAAGATTGACTTATTGACCAATATTTGTAAAAATGTCTTAACATCAGTTAAAACACTGTTGTCCAATTGGAAAGCTGTAATAACAACTAATGAATATAGAGGTGGAGCCAACAGTTTGGTTGACAACTGTAGTTTGTTAGGATTGAAAAATGCATTATTTTTTGTAAAGGTTTAGAAAAAATATAAATGTATTGACCTAAATCATCAATCATTTACAAAATCAGAACAAAGGGCAGAGATTAGTTTAATGTGATATAAAGAAATGTTTTGTCTTTTTATTGTACATTATAGTGTAATAAGAGAAAATCAACAGTTTAAAAAAAAGCCCACCAAGTTTATTCTTCTATGTTTGTGCTCACACTCCTTTGTGTTAACACACTGCTGTAGCGAGAAACGCTTCTCAGGTTCGATGCCTCAGAAAGAGCCTCGTATCTAACTTTACATTCCACTGAACACGGCTACAACCTTCTGCCTCCGCTCTCCCCCTGCTCAGATTCTCTGTCCTCTCTGAAAAGGAACATTTAACTCCATCACGCTGGCTGTGTTAATGTTGTCCTGATAGAAAAGCCACAATAAGAAGCCGCTGTGAGGCCGTCCTCCATCTGACAGGGACCGCGGCGTCCCACACCAGCTGGAGGCGTCGCTCTATGTTGGATCCAAATTGAAATAGAGCTCCATTAAAGACTCATCGGTCTCATTCGGCCTCTTCATCGTCTCGTCTCAGTCTGTGTTCTTCTCTACTCTCCCAGGATCCCTTTCTGTTTTACATCTTTGTAGTTTTCTAGGTTTTTTCTTCTGTTCTTTGTCCCTGTGGTTTACAATGAATGGTTTATGGTCTGCCTGACTGCCTTAGTCTAACTTTTTTTTTTCTGAGTTACTTTAAAGAGTCATTCTGGCAAATTTACTAACAGGCTTGTGATACTATGAATTACAACACAGTACGAAAAAGAGGAAATGTCGGCCAGAAAGTGAATAAAGCAAGGTCTTTATTGTTTCCCGAGCAAATAAGAAAAAAAACATTTAGCTTGACAACCATAAAATCAAGAAATGGAAGCTTTGATTGGTTTGTCCATGTAGCTGTGCCGGAACAAATGCTCACAGACATTCTTGGTTTCTAAACATAAAGCAGTGATGGGGCCGTACTTGCTTCCTTTCAATGGCAGCGCTGCATCATTTGAATGCAATATGTTCAAATGTCGTTTACATTTTATTATTTTACATTAACTAATCAGACACTTCCAGATTTTTAAGTACAGTAAGAAAAGAGACAAATGTCAGCAGAGGGCAGTGCTACAAGTGGGAACTCCCCTTACAATTTTCAAATAACTGCAGAAATCCATGGATCTGGAGACATTTAGTGGAACATTTAATGAATATTTGAACTTTGATTTGATGTAACCAGTGACAAAGGCATGAATATTACTGATTATTCCTCTCCTTTTCTTCTTCTAGTTCTCAGGAAGTGTTCCGCCAGGCCATGTCCTCCCCCATGGTTTACGCTGAGGTTCTTCCTGTGGCCAACAAGCTGCAATACGAGAAAAGCCTAATTGGCCAGCTGTTCAATGCAGATGACTTAGCAAGAACAAAGAGTCCAACGGTGGTCCGTGCCAGGATTGACTCACAACCAGAAGCCAAACCTGACCCTAAAGTGAACCAGTTAGTGAGGCGACCAGGCCAACGTTCCAGGACTCCAGACCTGACTGCACTGGAGGTCAAGTCTGAAACCTCGTCCTTAGAGAGAGTCTCTCCCACACCTCCAGAGAGAGCTGCTAGCACCTCCCCTCAACCCAACACCCACAGCCACAGTCAGCCGCCCAGTATGAGCCCTGTTTCTGACAGTATGCTGGACCCCATAAATAAGAAGGGCGGCAAGAGGATGAAGATTGACCTGAAGAAAGGTAACTTCTCAGGAGAAGAGTCTCTTATTATTTCAGTTTTCAAATGAAAAATGGACAAATGGAAAGCTGTATCTAACAGTCCTGTAGATTCTGTTTGATTACATCACTTCAGAAAACCTGCCTGTGACTCTGATTGGCTAACTGGATTTAAATAACTCAGAGGTGGAACATGCATTTTCTGATTGTGAAGAACATGTTAGAAGTTTTATTAGAAATATAAAGAAGGGTCCTAAAATAACTGCGTAGGCAAGTGAAAACATGAATTGTTCTTTATGGCGTACATACTTTGTAATTTCCCTAGTTTGGATAGAAATAAACATCTTGAAGTGTCAATCACTTTTGAAGGAAAATTTTCAATTGTTTTAATTTATAAAAGACATTTGACAAATCATGGAGCATCAATACTAAAGTTTTATGTCTCTTTAGAAATGCTGTAAAAAAAATCAGTTTGGCTTTTTTGCCCCGTCCTGCCTTTGAGTCGAGCCTTCGTTAATGCCCCTACACCATTGAAGGCAATAGATGGGAATGTTGAAGTGAATTATTCCACTGTGAAAATCACATCTGCTGTGTTGATCACATGGAGTATCTTTTCTTCTTCTCCATCAACCTGTGGTATTACAGGCTGGTGAATGGAGAGCTGTAATTGGGTGACACACGCACACACCCACACACATACTCCTGCACAAAGGTGTGGTCCAAGCTAATGATGCCTGGACAGATGAAGGGATGCAGAGACTGTGGCTCCATTCTCTCCACCTTCACATCAGCTCCAGTGACAGCTGCTTTATTGTTCAATTCTTTTCCTCCTGGTGTTTTCTTTTCCCTGCTGCTGTTTTTTTCCTCTCCCTCCTCCTTCCCTACCTCTTTTGTATGCCCCCCCCCACTTCCCTCCATTCTCTCACCTGATGGGAGATCAGAGCTGAGGATATTATGGGGTTTCTAACACCTTCTCCCTTGGCAACAGGCTCTTTTCTGTGTGTGATTGACAGGCGGAGAGGTTTAGGTGCGCTAATGTAGGGCAGGCAGAGTCTTAGCTCAGAGAGCAGATAGCATCGCTCACCGCCTTTAGTATGCCACGCCAGCTTTACTCTTTCACACACACACACATTAACACACACACAAAAACACGAAGCGTGGCACATTTCACTCATGGCTTGGGGCTTGCAAGGCCGTGAAAGAGGGAGAAGGTGGCGGCTCTGGGACATTGATGGCTGTGTGTGTGTGTCTGTGTCTGTGGCCACACACACACACACACACATGCAGATTTCAGGAATGCACACAAACTGTGATAAACACAGGATCACACACACACAAGTGGGGTCTTTGTGAAAATCACATTGTCTCCAGAGGGAGAGGAGCCGGAGAAGAGAATAATATCCAAGGATCTTCTCTTCTTCTCTTCACTCATTCTCACCACTTTCCCCCGAGCTGTAAAACCCACCTTTTTTTTTCTACCCTCATCTTCCATTTCTCCACATCCCTTCATCGGCCCCCGTTCAGCCTGCTCACACGTGAAATTAAAGGCAGACACTGTCTAATCCAGCCTTCTCCTGACAGCTCAGGGACTGAGCAGCAGTGACTGAACCCCCCAGAGGAAAACAGACACTTAAAGAGTAGTTAATGTCAAAGATGATGTTTAAACTGTAGCCCAGGGTCCGGCAGGACATGAGAAGAGGAGAGGGGCAGAGGAGAGGGGAAAACGTGATGGAATTCCACATCAGGAGACCCAAGAGAAGAATTAAGCAATAGAATCATTTTGTTAGACATATTTTAGGTGTCTGACGTAGCCTGCTTTTTTTTTTTGCAGGTCCTGAGGGTCTGGGCTTTACAGTCGTAACCCGAGACTCCTCCATCAATGGACGAGGGCCCATCCTGATAAAGAACATCCTACCTCGGGGTGCAGCAGTCAAAGATGGACGCCTGCAGCCTGGTGACCGCATCCTGGAGGTGAGACTCTGAGCTCCGCCTTCTCATGAACAAATTTATCCAGAAAAAAATTGAAAAGAAGAAAGAAGAAGAAATTTGGTGTTGCTATTTTTTGGGCCTAAATTCAGCATTATTACTGAAAGTAAAAAAGTAGCTGTTAGTGTCAAACTCCTTTGTTGTGAATGTTAATGTGTGCAGGTGAATGGAGTGGACATGACAGACCGTAGCCAGGAGGAGCTGGTGGCCATGCTGCGCAGCACCAAGCAGGGGGAGAGTGTGTCTCTGATGGTGTCTCGACAGGAGGACCTCTTCTTGCCCCGGGAACTGGTGAGGAAAAAGCAACACACTCAAACGCAGCAAACTCCAGGCTTATGTACGATGATGATAGAAAATATATGCAACCCAAATCCTCCAAATCTGGTCCCAAATCCCCCCAAAATGGTAGGAGTTTGAAAACACTTGTTTCCTAGTTTGAGGAGGCAGAAGTTGAAGAGTTTGGCTCTCAGTTGTTGCGTAATAAAGGTATCTTAAAGATGATACTTTTCCCTTTCTTTAATTGTCACATTTCACTATTTGTGCTGTAATTTCTTAATGGCCATAGAAGGAGGATTTTCAGGGTCTTGTACTCAATGTCTCCCTCCCAAACTGAACAGAGATAGACAGCGGTTTTCAGAAACAGAAATGTATGGCAGACGTCATGTACTGCCATGTACTGGAGGTATTTTACGTCGATGTCTTCCTTTCAGACTTTGCAGCAGTTAGTGATACCGTAGTTGACAGGTCTTATTATTCTAATGACATTTTGACTAAAATCTTCACACATTTTAGTCCAGTGCATATAAATGATGAATGAAGTGGATTTAATCATCTGGTGTTTTTGAAAGGAAACATAATTGGAAGTAGACTCTCTTGGCCTCTTCATCCTGTCACCTCCGTTTATTTTCTTTCTTTTGTTTTCCTGTACTGTCATCATTTTTTTTTTCCTTTTTAATGTTTCCTGTCACATGAGCAAAACTCCAACCTTTTTGCCCATAAACTCAGGTTTTACTCACCCTGTGCGTGCTGCAGCCTTCCTGCCTCGCTCTGGCTTGTTGACACAGCTATGCCACAGGAAGTCAGACACACTCACAGACACACTCAGGCCGCCCTGCAGGAAACATGCCAGCATGTCCGTACATGTTGACATGTCAGGGGTGTTAAGTGACCATTTACCTGTCGCAGCTGAAGAGGTCAAAGGTCTTCGGCTGGTTCTGTGAGCCAAATCACACACTGTCTCACACACCTAAAATGTGTCGTTCTCTTCGTGAATGAAGTTGATGCCCGTGTGGGTTTCTTTCCTGCGATCTGTCCTCTGCAGTCTATTCTGGTCATTCCACTTTTTACTTTTTCTTCAAAGAGCTTCCAGGACATCAGCACTGATGCATATTCACACCCCAGGTTCACACACAGCCCCGCACATTTGCATGCACACTTTTAAACTCTTAACAACTAGTCCTTGATGATTAAAAAAAGACACACTCTTAAAACAGCCGAGTTCTCGCCCCTGAAAATTTTTGCCTCATTAGCAGCCACTTTTCATCATCTACAAGCTGTAGTAAGTGCATTAGAATTACAGAGAGGGAGAGAGGGAGAGAGAGAGAGAGAGAGAGAGAGAGAGAGAGAGAGATGTTTAATTCTAGCTTCCATCAAGGCTGTTAAAGGACTTTGTGCCCATGAGATCTGGACCTTATCTCAGACCCAGTCCTTCAGCTTAAACACAGACTAAAGTCCTCTAGGAAGTACACACATATACACTTTATGCATAAGCTGCTGGACTGTTCATCTTGGACAAGGTGAGAGGGTTTGTTTCCAGACCACCAATGACAGACTGAAGTTAGACTAATTCCATGATTTATATTTCCCCAAATGACCGTAAATAGTAACTGTTATTGAGAGGCCGTATACAGTAAATGTGTTAGTTTTCTCCATGCTGTAAGTGGATGCTTTAGTCTGTCTATTAATCCGACAGTAATTTGGTTTGTATCCTGGGAGACATTTCCAGAGGATGTTATTTCATATAGACAAACTAAGTTGTACCATTTGTTTAATGCAGCAACATCAGTGTGACATGAATGAACGATATATTGAAGATTTCCCAGATGTAACTTCCAAAAAATATAGTGACTAAACACTGATAAGTGAAGGAACTGATGACGACTGTCTGTAATGTTGAAAGAGTAAAGAAAAACTCTTTGGAGAACTGAGTAGTTTCAGAATGGAACATAAAATTGTACATTGTGATATTTTCTTTAGCACAAATACCAGTGATGGTTGATAAAAACAAACGACGCACAAAAACATGAACTGATCTCTGCCTACAAAGACTGAACCGAGGCAGAAAAAGACATTACCAAATACAAATATTGCTCACGGGAGATTTAAATGTCAGCACATTTTTAATCAACACAAATCCAGAAGAAAACATTTTGTGTTTTTCTATTCATATCCATTTTTATTTGTGTGGAACATACTGTGCTCTGCAGTAAAGTTAGGAATCTGAGCTCTTAGTTCAGCAGCTCACAGAAATGTGGTCCAGCAGAGAATGTAGACACACATGAAGTGATCGTGACCATCTGCCTCCTGTGTCTGTCGCAGGATGGATTGTGTGTCCGTGTATTCTGTGTGGGTGTTGATGAATATTCATGGTTTTAGAGATGGTTACAGAACGTTTTTTGCTCAAAAAAAAAAGAAGAATCCTTCATGTTTTAGGAGAATTCTGCTCACACAGACACTTCATGTTTTAGGAGAATTCTGCTCACATTTGCAGGGAGTGCGTGTCTGTGTGTGTGTGTGTGCGTGCGTGTGTGTGTGTGTGTGTGTTTGGGGGAGATGCAAATCAGTGCTTCATTATCACACTTTACATCTGGTCACCACTAAAATTAATTGGCTGAATAATACTTTCTTCTGCCACTGTTTTCTGCATCAACCCAGAAATAATTTGAATCTTTTGTAATTACATTTGGCTGTGCTTAAAGGGACATTATACAAACTTTTAATTGTATAATGTCCCATTATTGTTTTATTATTTCTTTTTTACCATGCTCTTTATTAGCTTTGTGCTCAACATCACAAAGCCACTGTGGAGGATCACTGCTAATACAACGTGTTGGTGACTGAGATCAGTGTCACTCAGGCCTAGAGTAATTAAACCCTTAGTTGAATAAAAGCAGAAAATGTCTGTCTTTATTTAAAATAGTCTTTTTGCTGAGTGCCAGACACATTTATTCGTGACCTTACTCTTTCAGTGATATTGCATGGGTTTCAATCACAGTTAAGCTGAAAAGATGGCCTTGAAAGGAATGCTCTTTTTAGCTGGTGCTATTACAGTTCCTGTGAGGAAGGAAAGATAGTCATGTTATTCCAACGAAGCCCTCTGGAGACTTCCTAACACGAACAAGATCCTTCAAATTCTACAACTAGACAATGAAGACAAGGCTGCATGTTGTGTTTCCTCTGTTTATTGTGATGGCTCTGTATTTTATTTAGATTTCTTTTATCCTGTAACTTGTTCTCCCACATTTTTGAGTCAGCCTCAAGGCCTCGGTCCAATTGGTTAAAAAATGAGTCTGGACCCATTGTACAGACTTCTAATTAGCATCCTTGCCACGACACAAAGGATCTTGATTTCCCTCGCTGTCTGCAGATCGGTCTAACACTCTGTGACTCATTAAGGCCATAACTTTCTAATCACACATCTTTTCTGGACAATGTTTCTTTCTGAGGCTCCATTCCTCTGTGCACTGATGGTTTCACACAGACACTGGTTTTGTTCCAGGCTGGAAATAAGAGAAACACTGTAAAACGACAACTTTTTCTTTTCTTTTCTTTTAGGTAGAGTAATCAACTGTGTGAGTGCTGTGTGTGTATTTGAAGCTCAATCACGATTTGCCAATGACAGGATGCAGAGGTCAGGCAGCACATGCTTGACCCTGAGTTTGTCAGAGAGCCTAGGTCAGTGACAGGAAAAGAGTTTGTCATGCAGAAAGTGACTTTTGTCCTCTGTGCACTGCTTGTCCACGTTTCAAAATGTCCTCTGACACACCGTCCGTCTCTGTCATCCTGTCCTCAAGGTGGAGTTCCTTTTTACTCCCCACACTCCAGCTACCCTCCCTGCAAGAATTATCCATTCCATCAGTCATTTTACGTTTACCTTTATCCGCACTTCGAGGTATAGGTATTAGGCTGCGAAGAGGCAGACGTTAAGGCGATTAATTGGCAGCTCTGTCGTCGCCGTCGAGCGTGAAGCGAGATCTCATCTTAATTGAATGTCGCTCTCACCACTAATCTCTTAGCTCCGAAACCCCCATTTAAAAAAAATCCTCAGCGACAAAAGCTTCTGTGTGTAATCGCTGTGTTTGGCCCCTCTCCCCCGCCTCCTCACCACCCACCTCGGGGTAAGAAAAGGCTCCTTTTTGTCTCCTCATTTGGCTTTTGAAGAGGGTGGTCTTCTCTGGGGGTAAAAGCTTGTTAAAGAGCTATTGCTTAGGGCTAAAGAGAAGGGAGGAGGCGGTCAGGCAGTGGAGCCAAGGGGCTGCCGGCTACCCTGGGGACCCTATCTGCCCCAAAGGAGTGGGCATTAAATAGGATCTTGGAGTGTGTGCCTGCTTTTGGACCACCACTGAGATTCGGCTGGTTGTGTAAATAGATTAAAATCAGCAGCTTGGTACTATAAACAAACACTCAGTGTTTGAGGCTCCTGTGATAGCCTTCACTACCCACTGTGTTCTGAGCGAGGACTACTTCAATTTCTTAGGATCACAGAATTGTTTGTAGCCCCCCAGGTTGAGTAATAAGAGCCCCCACAAGCATCTGTGCAGCTGAAACTGTCCTCAACGTTCCCTGAGTTTGCTCGGTGCTTGCACACTACAGCATGTGGTACATGTCCTTATTGAAGTACACTTAGTCTTACAAGTGGACACAAATGGAAGAAAGTGAATTCAGCACAATCCAATGTATTGCGTAACTGGCGAATGTAAACAAATCCGTATACCATATATGGCGCCATGTGATGACGTGTTCATCCACTTTTCACTACGAACTAGTTGGCATTTCTGAACGCTGTACATTAGAACTATGGAACAACTGTGACAAGGTGACATAACCATGTATTCACATTATTAAAAAGAGCCTTTAAAGTGTATTTAGTGCCACCTACAGAAGAGTTTTGTAACAATTGAAAAAACTCTACACAGCAGTTTGCAGTAAATGAAACCAGCACCATTACTAAAACTTTAGTTTAGAAAAACAGCAATTAAATTTACACCATGACCTCTGACTAAGTCTGTCCTGCTGGCCTCAGAGCTTCAGAACGAAGATCAATAGATTCAGAACACACCCAAAAACAAAGGACAAATTTGGAGGATGACGGGGCATCACGGTAAACTAATGGACACATTCTCCCCCTTCATCCTCCGTCCTGATGTCATGATGTAAAAGGAGACATGTATTGGCAGAAGAGATGCCTGATGTAATGATCCTGCAATTCTCAGAGGGGAGAACACATCTTTACACAGATAGATCAGGGGTTTTGAAGTGTTGCTTTGTGAAGTATTAGCAATCAGAGGGTCGGATCCTGCACACACTGCAGAAGTCACGACGACTTCAGCTGCAGACCAGTGGAAGTCGGTGTGGTTACGTCTACAGTCTCGCCTATCAATGGGACACATGGGCTTTCCTTAACAGCTGCCCTCACCTTCTCCCCAGTCCAAATGAGAACATTGGACATGTTACTGTAACACATGTGGTTTCATATATGGGGGACATGTAGGTGAGGGTTTTTCTTTCGGCAAGAATTGATGGGGACAACTAGAAAAATCATTTTATGACATTCCAGTAGTGCGATGTATAGTCATGTTCATTTGTCTGAATTGATTGAAAGGCTGCTAACTGAGTCCATATGTACACTAACATGCAGTCAAACCGGTGTGCCCACTAGAGGGGAGACCTGTCAGTGGAGACTTACATCACATGGGAGAAAAATAAAATCTCATCTTTTCTTTTACCATTTTTATTGAAAGGCATCCTCCTTTCCCCTCTCTGATGCCTCCTCCTCCTTTTCTCCTCCTACTTTCATCTCAGTTTGGCAGCAATGACGCTGTTGCATGAGCTGTGGTCACATTCTGCAGATTAAAATAGTGAGTGGGTGTGATGCGCAGAAAGAGAGAGAGAGACAGAGATAGAGACAGAGACAGACAGAAAGACTGAAAGACAGACAGAGAGAGAGAGAGAGAGAGAGAGAGAGAGAGAGACAAAGAGAGAGACCTGTACAGCAGTACAGAGCTAACGTATGGAGAAATGGAGCAGGAGGAGAAATTGAGAAAAACAAAGTCACGGAGAGAGAGAGGGGGGGGAGAAAAAGATTGAGAGATGAGGTTAAAATGTAAAGAGGGAGAAGGAGGAAGACAATAAGAGGAGCCAGTATACCTCAGGGATGGGTTATTACTTTTAAATGCTGCTGTGCGCCTCCATGCGCTCTCGTCTCCTCTCACCCATTCCTCCTCCTCCATCTCCTCCTCCCCCGCCGTGCTTTAAGAAAAAGTATGAAAAGGTTATTATGTTTCCTTTGGAAATGGCACCGCTCTCTGTCCCTGCCTTTCATCTCTGAGTGGAATCACCTCTCCGCTGTAGCTTTGCCGTCTTTTTTGCTCAATACACCTTCATTTTCTTTTACCACTGTAAAACACCTGCTCCTCACTTCCTCATTTCCTTCTACTCTTCACTGGTTCCCTTTTGTTTTCCCTCCCATTCTTCTCCCCACATTTAATCTATTTCTCTCTTATTGCCTTGTAGCTCTACCCTGCACACAATGGACTAAAAAAAATTAATTTTACTTTATGAATATCTGTGTCCTCACAACATCTTAATATTGTGTTTTGTGATTTTAAAATCTTTAGTGTCAGTATACCTGTACAAAATACTTCATAAAATCGATTAAAATTGATCCCGTTTTAAGGGTTATAGGAATAATTTGGTCCGATGAACGTTATTAATTTTTTCTCACTTCCTTCTGTGTTTTATATTTTTACAGATTTGATGCGCTTTAGTGGAAAAATCTGGTCATAATGCTACCGTAAAAATATTTTCGAAATACTCGCGTATGGCTAACACTCACAAGCGCTAATACACACAAGCTAAACAAACAACGCTACCATGTCGTTAACATTTTATGTAGTAATACAATGCTAGCATGCCACATCTCCCATTGTGGTAAATTGCTACATAAACAATACATAAAATAAACAAATAAATGAAGATTTAAATTCTAAATAATAACATTGAGCAAAATTTGAATTTAATTGTGAATAAATCACCATGTACATGGATGGAATTTGACCACTGCATTTATCATGACCAGTAAATGTGATATAGACTCTCTATAACAGTTTTAGACCTTTATTTCAGGACAACCAGACATCTAAGCTTGGCTGTGGTGGGGTTATAAAATGACGAGATGGGCAGGATTTGGGCTACGAGCTTTGAGAAACTTGATTTGGACTATTGTTTTGATTTGAAATGTAAAGTATTTATTAAAATCTTAAAAATTACTTTTTTCCCCCCAGAAAGGTGAGGAAGCCAACAGTGTGCTGTTGGAGGACGGCAGGGAGCAGCTGATGTACGAGATCCCCCTCAATGAGACGGGCTCCGCGGGGCTGGGCGTCAGCCTGAAAGGCAACAAGTCCAAAGAGACCGGAGAAGATCTGGGTATCTTCATCAAGTCCATCATCCATGGGGGGGCAGCGTATAAGGTAAAAGAACACCAGACCGTGTCACAGGTTCTGACACTGGGTTTGTGTACCCATCATGGTCTCACGGATAAAAAAAATGAGACAAAACACCTGTCTTTGAATTGTGTGGGTAGATCTATACTGTCTAAGAAATATCTTTCCTGAGTGTTTTACATTACTCAGGCAGTTTTCTTTAAATAAAAGAAGTGTCATTAAAAATACATCAAAAAGAAATTCCCAGAGCGATGTTACAACCTCTGTACTGATGTGTTGTCTTTGACTCTTTGTAACAAGTGAAGTTTGGTTTCAGACGTTTTTTCAGAATCTTCTCTAGAGGGAGCTTAACATAACATTTTCAAACTTTTTTTTAACTCCCAAATGAGGTATTTTAGCTCGATTTGTGGTACTTCTTAATGCAGCAAAGTTCTAAAAAGAAAGAGGTCAGATATTGTTCTTATGTTTCCTTTGTACAGAGCAGAATTTGTTTACAGGGTTTTATACTATTTAACCTTTTTAACTTTGTTAAGGAAGATTTCACACTAAAATCATTATGGCACTACAGTAGTTTTTGTAGTTGATTTCTCCATACAGGACTTTACCTCATGGCTTGAATGAGTTTAGACTCCAGAAACACATGTTGAAGCTCAAAGGGCAGAGTTAGAGTAAACATAGTTTTTTAAATATGCCAAAAACAGAATTTTAAGATGGTGTCTCTAAGGAACAGAGCAGAACAGACTCAAGGAAGAAGAGTTGGTTTAAAGAGACTAAGCTGGAGCCTGTGATGATGGAGATGTTGCCATTGTTTGAAGAATGACCACAGAGAATATGAAGTCAAGGAGAGAAGGATATACAGTACAAGGAAAAATGACATAAAGTAGCCGTGACTAAGTTTTGTATGTTGTCCACCCTTCTCTTCTTCCCCGTGGGTTTGATCTTTATCTGTGACTACCTCTGGACTTCTCTCTTATTTCCTGTCTTTCTTGGAGTCCACCACCCTTTGCCCTGTTGACCCTAAATTTCCTCCTTACACCAGCACTGTGAGTATCTTTACGGCTCAGTGTTCTTCGTGTTGTTAAAAAAACAACGCCAAAAAAACTCCAGTTTCAGCACTTTGGAGATCCTTCCACTTGGCCTCAGTATCTCCTCCTGTCGCCTCTGATGCCTGCTGCTCCAGGATCTCCCTGACGATGTCAGCAGAAGGAGGAGGAGGCGCAGACATGAGTGTGGCCTTGTAGATAAACGGCTGGTCTGGGATCAGGTTGGCCAGACAGACGGCAGCTTCCCCCCAAACTCTTCAGAAGTGGTTTTCAGACAGAACAGCTCAGTCAGATCTTTGGCTGACTGCAACACAAAGAGAGGTTTTTCTAGGGCGAGATGCCACATGAGAGGAAGGAAGACATGAAGGGAGATAGACAGACAGTGTCTAAGTAAGAGGGAAGGAGGAGGAGGAGGAGGAGGAGGAGGCTGGTTTACAGGCAGTGACAGGTGAAGGATTGTGAGAAGGGAGGAAATCTGTGAGAAAGGGGGGAAAAAAGGACTGATATTGAACAAAAGAAAGAAGGACAG
>NC_024320.1:16962634-16986808 GCF_000523025.1 Cynoglossus semilaevis
ATGCTGTACGTTTGGGTTGTCTCTCTCTCTTTCCGTCTGTGTGGCAATGTATGCTAATGAAAAGCAGCTAAAGAGGCCTGATGAGAGTTTGTAGCATTAGAACGCTACAGAGGAGGAAACCGGGGCGTCTCCTGAGGAGCAGTCAAAAAATGTGACCCATTTTCATTAAAGAGTTTTTCGGGCTGCTTCCTCTCAGCGCCCGAGGCTTCAATTTTATATACATAAATAAAATAAGAGCTCCTTTAACTTGGTCCCTGATCACTTCTAAGAGCCTGTGCAAGAAACAGTATTAAATTGACATGTGCTGTGGCCACTAACATGAAGACTGTGGATGCTTCTGTGGATATGATAGATGTATGTGCTTCAGATATGATGCTGACACTGGGATGTGTGTGTATTCCTGGTATAGCTGTACTTGTGAGGACAGCTTTTTGAAAGAGAAAAAAAAATCACTTGAAACGAGACGGGGGTATTTTGAGGTTCAACATTTAGTGAAGAGATTATGTGTGTGCACAGGTGTAAATGTCTGTGCAGTTTTAACTGCTGCTGTCACAGATTGCTTTTTATTCATGAATGGAGAGGGCTCAGTGCACCATGGGAGTTCCCATCAGCAGTCTAGGCCTACAGTAAAGCAAAACCTCTAGGTTTACATGAGTTGGGCAAAATCTTAATCTTAAGTTTTAAAGCGAAAATTATTGTACATTATTTTACAAACTTTTTCCCCAATAAAATACATTTCCCAAACAGAGAATTCCATAAAGAGAACCAGGCTTAAAAAAGCCTTTGAGGACCAGGCCAGTTGGTCTCTTGTTAATAAGATGGAGTCAAAGGGCAGCAGTGGCTATAGTGAACACACACACACACACACAAAGAGACACCGAGAGAGTCTTTGTGTCTCAAATTGACATCCCCTCTCTCTCCGTCTCACACACTCACTCACTGGTGTCTTGCTCCTCTGTACCACAGGCTGCTATTTAAAACACTTAGAAGTGATTTAGTGCCCACAGAGGCTTTTCCATTAGCTGCTCTACGTATTTATCACCGCTCTCCCACTCTCTCTAGATTGCTAACTCCACAATTTTTTTTATTATGCCTTCTCCCTTTTTCCATTTTCTACTCTACATTCGCTCTCACTCTGTCATTCGCCTTTACGCCTTCTCTCACACTCGCTCGCTCACACACACACACACTCCACCACTTTTCTCATCAACTGTGTTATTTTCGTCCTAATGTCTTTCTTTAAGGTTTTCCTCTGAAAGCCTTTGTTGGTAATGACACACACAAATATGTCAGACTTGAATCTAACTGCCGGTCTGCCTTGAAATAAAATATGACACGTAAGCTGAAAATCTATAGTATTAGTTTGATAAACAGGGAGTTTAAAGAAAAAATGAAGTAGACTGAGAAAATCAGCGAGGCACTAGTGGGCGGTGGTTTTGATCAGCTGGCAAAATGAACTGTACGATGGCAGAGGAGTCACTTTCAGTTAGATTTCTTCATTAAGGTGTAGATATCCAAACAACAAATGCTTTAAAATCGACCTGTTCTTATTTTTGTTCCTGTGCTGAAGGACGGACGTTTGACCGTCAACGACCAGCTGGTTGCTGTAAATGGTGAATCGCTGCTGGGACATTCCAACCACACTGCCATGGAGACACTGAGACGTTCCATGTCCTCTGAGGGCAATGCCAGAGGAACCATTCAGCTGGTGGTGCTCCGTGCTCCCAGACAGGTACCACTGGGGCAAATGGGGGGGCAGTACTTTTCAAAAGGTTTTTTTTTTAAATTTATATCTGTAGAGAGGGGGATTTTACCATATTGGACCACCATGATCCCAACCAAGCCCACAGTGAACACACTACACTACACCTTTGATGTTATTTAATAATCTAACACCACATATTCTACTACATAGATGGGCAAAAATACTGAGGATACGGATCAAAAATGTATATAAAAATGTGAAATAATTTGCTTGAGGGTAAAAACTGTATTCTGATGAATAAATTACTGTATATTATTTATGATAAACTAAAGTTTTGAAGGCAACATCAGTTTTACTAAAGTATGTAGATGAATTTCATATCAAGTCAGAGTTCAATTGGAAAGATTTTTCCATGGTATTTTTTACTTGAAAAATGTTACACATTCAGATTTTCCTTGAATTAACTTGACTTGAGGAAGCACGGCCATAAGGAGCCCTGATGTGAGCCGACATTATTCATGAGCAGCTTCTGCAGTTTTGACAGTTAGATCAATGACATTAACCCTTCTCATTAGAATCACTTCTCTCTAATGGAGTGATCATTTTATAGGAAATGAAAGAAACTTTATGGGTAAATGTTACTCTGCATTATTAAACCAGGTTAATATTTTCTGTGCCAAGAAAGCACTTTTTTAAAATGTTAAGCACCATTTGTTTCCCTGTTTCTCAGTAAGTGCAGCAGAGTTGGTGTGCTAAATGCTGCCAGAGAATGTTTAGATTCATCCTTAAATTTAACTCAACTTCTTTTATATCTTTTTTTTTTTTTTAACAGAAGAGTGGTTTTGAACCAGGCAAGACCACAGAAGTCTCCTCCGCTCACCAACACAATCCTCATGCAGGTTCCAGCAATCAGGTACGAATGGGTGACAACTGCCACCAACACCAACCACAGCAGCAGCAGCAGCAGCAGCCAACTCCACCCCACCGCTCCTCCTCTCTCCTCCTTGTAGCGAGGAGGCGAGTGTCCCAACAGCTCAAGCACAATCATAGCTAGAAACCGGAAACACACACCACACACGAAAGGGTTTCCAGCACAAGGAGGGGGTCAGTGGATACATGTTTACATGCAGAGGGACGAGCAGCCTGGTGATGGTGACGCGTACAGGCCTGGTCTGAGGTACGACTGTGGGTTTGACTCCTATAGAAATCAGAGCAGGGAATGGAATTATTCACACTACGGGTTGCCATTTCACACACGCAGCCACACGCTGGATGCCATCCACAGCCGGAGCCGCAGTTACACTGAAGACATCAGGGCACACGCTGGGCAGATGTACGGAGACCCTCTGCCACGGCATAGCAGAACACCTACACACAGTCTGAGCACACACACCTCTGCACACAACTATGACTATGCAAACAGAGGGTTTAGCAGACAACACCACCTTCGACTCTCAGGTGGATTTTGACCTGGTCAGTTTGTCTTCATGTGCCGTGTATTAAGGTTCACCGAATGGAATGAAGCCTCAAAATGACTTGGTTTAAGGCTTTGGTTTTCCAGCAGACATTTAAAGGTTGCCACATAACATGGCAAACCATGGCCTGGAATGGAGAGTTTCAGAGCTTAGGCGATTGGGTGAAAACAACAATTTAAATCCCAGAAATAACATGAAGTTGGAGGCAGGGAGGAAAGGCTACAATGGGCTTGAGAGGCTTTGAAAATCCACTCAGGTAAATACATCTGAAATATTACTGTGTAATTAAAAATTACATAGAAAATATTATGGGAATATATTGTAATTTTTGGTTTTAACAAAGTTCTTGGAGTGAAACAAATGAAACAAACTCAATATTGAAATTCAGTTTAGCTAGAGGAGCTCGCAGGATATCCATTTTTATTTGATTTAGTCTCGTTGTTTTTTCTACATCGTCAACAGTATTAATTTACCTATTTTAAATTGTTCCAAAAGACGCATGTACAACTAAATAAAAATTGGGCCAGGCATTGAGCCTTGGGGGCCGCCTGAAGTAGCATGGCTGCTATTAATGGCACAAAAGTAAAAGTAAAACTGTGTGCAGGGCAGAGGTAAAATCTTCCTGTAAGTTTCAGATGCAGTTTTGTTTTTACTGATGAAGTGGAAGGCGATTACTGTGACTGAACATTAAAACTCTCTTGTTTCATTATCTGTCACAACTTGAACTTTACCTTTTTTCTAAATCTCATCCTGAAGTTCAGTGCTTTAGTGAATGTTGTACAATTTTCTTTCTGTCTCATTCGCTCTGACTCTCTACAGCTCATCACTAAGAATAAAAAAAACTACATCTTCACACTTTATTTTTCCTACCTACACACAGACCCGGGTATATGTGCTCTTTCCTGTTGTTTCCACCTTTGTAATGTTTGATATTAACACTGACTTCTTTATCTTTTCTATATATTTAAAGGAATTGTTCTCTTTTTTTCCTACTGTATTTCCTGTGTTAAATAAAGTTCTAGTCTAAACTCTCCTGCATGTCTCTGTCTCTGTTTCAGTAGCTGTCTTCTCCAGCCTTGACTTTTCCTCTCTCTTTATTAAATCATGTTTGGCCTGATTGTCTTTTTTGTCTTTTTCCGTCCTGTCTTTAATTTATTCCTTCATTCTTTACTCACTCTCCACCCTCCAGTCAGTTTAAAGGACCTAACAGGCAGATGAGCTACAAAGGAGATGTCGATAAAAGACAGATATACGTCTGAAATAGACCTGAAGAAAATTATTTATAAAAATAAAATCATCCGGGATGTTGCGGTTTTCTTTCAGTGACGTGTGATGTGACAGTGACATGTTCAGGATGAAGTGGAGCTAAGCCTCTCAGCACTCTATTGTATGCAGCTGTTGGTTGGATGTTGGGTTGATGGACCCCCTGCCTCCATCACTGCTCTGTGGTTAACGTATTGTTGTGGGATTAGGATATCAGACTCCTCGTCTGTTGGGCTGCAATTGACGCCTGAGGCAACCTGTCAGTGTGTGTAGACGGATGGATGAAAGGACGGATGGACAGCAGCACTGACCATCCAATTTAATACACTAAATATATGCAGATTTTTTGTGTGAAAATGTTTTACTGAAAAGACTAATCATAGAACGAATAATGTGGTCTACTGAGTATTTTTATCTCTGGCCCAGAAGAAAAATGTCAGGTCCAGACAATATCTGTTATTTATTTTGCATTTTCTTGTCTCAAAGTAATATCATTGATATATTTCCGAAGGATATTCCCAATGTTGGGAGGAACACATCATAGTCTGTCTGTAGTGAAGCTTTTTGACCAACACTGATAGTTAAAATGCAGCCCTAAACCATTCCAGAGCTGCCCCACGTGCCTTTCTCGAGTCACTGATTGATCGTCCTTATTTATGACCTGCTGTCAACAAATGTAAATCCAAACTGAATCTAAATCACACTTTACCAATGAGTGTGTCTTTAAATGGTGCAGCTGTTTTTTTTTTTTTAAAAAGCTGCTAAATTTTAGTGACCGACTAAATCGATACAGTTTTAGATAGTTTGTGATAATTATCCATAGAAAATCCATAAAAATTACACTTTGTGATTTCACCTGTAAATAGTCATATGATTTATTCTCTCGGAAAAAAAGCAGAAGCTCAAAGTGATTGACAGCATTAATGCTGTGACACATGAAGACGTGTGGTTGCAGTAATGATGCTCCAGGGACACTGAGAATCCAGCCAACCTTAATGCTTTGAAGTGACAAAGCTACCGTCCCTCCTTTTTGCCGTCATGCATGTAAATATCTTTCTTTGTTTCTTATCCAGTGCCTTTTTTGTGTTGTGTTGTGTTAGCTTTGAGGAGTAGGTTAAAGATATTTACTATTCTGTTCCATTCAGTACTGTTTAATTCCTTCTCTCAGCAGTATCAGTTCAGGACTTAAACATTGTGCTACTGCATTTGTTTTTATTGAGAAGTAAAATCCTAATCCTTAGATTTTAGGAGATAAGTCACCATCCCCTGAGTGTTAGACATTCATTTACTTCATCTGGACAGACCAGGATTACACTGCCATGTTTTCAGCACTGTTGTGCTCTGTGGCCGCTGTTCCAAATAGCTGGTGGTTCTGTACACGTTTGCAATTGGTGCTGTTTCAAAAGCCAACCAGAAATCTGAAAATGTTTCCTCTCAATTATTACCTCACAAAATCTTTACGTTAAAATTCAGGTTAATATTTTATTGTAGTCACTTTTTTAACAATTTTCTCAACGACCTGATCACGTCCAAGACAAGGGAAAAAAAGAGACAGTAGAGGGAGTCACTGCAGATAAGAACAATACATTTACCTCCCAGTTAAATAAATTACTCAATTCTGTGATTTATTTAAGGACGTATTTGCGTACTGGACATGGAAGGCTAGCTAGTAGTTAGGCTGTAGAGGTTCAACGGGAACAGCAGCACAACAATAGCAGTCTGTGTGTGTCTGTGTGTGCCTGTGTGTGCCTGTGTGTGCCTGTGTGTGTCTGTGTGTGCCTGTGTGTGCCTGTGTGTGTCTGTGTGTGCCTGTGTGTGTCTGTGTGTGCCTGTGTGTGCCTGTGTGTGTCTGTGTGTGCCTGTGTGTGCCTGTGTGTGTCTGTGTGTGCCTGTGTGTGTCTGTGTGTGCCTGTGTGTGTCTGTGTGTGCCTGTGTGTGCCTGTGTGTGCCTGTGTGTGCCTGTGTGTGCCTGTGTGTGCCTGTGTGTGTCTGTGTGTGCCTGTGTGTGCCTGTGTGTGTCTGTGTGTGCCTGTGTGTGCCTGTGTGTGCCTGTGTGTGCCTGTGTGTGTCTGTGTGTGACAGCTGTAGCTCCACCTTTTTTGAACAGTTAGAAAGTCATCTTTTATCCTCCACCGTCACTGTCGGTCTCCATCACCATCTGTGGTGAGGTGGGGGATGAAGATGAGGAGCGGGTGTCGGGGGGGCAGGCGGCTTTGTAGTGGTGGACGGCTGTTCGATCACATGCCTGTCAGTGAGTCTCTAATTAGCGTCTTTTCACATGTATGCACAAACAGAGAGGTGTCATTTCCCCCCAGTTACATGTTGTTGATGAAGAATGAAGAAGAATGAAGACATTTTCATCTATTTTTGTTGTAAGAATTCAAACTTTTACTGTAGGTGGTTCTAATTATTGTGTAATAATATATTGAGTATGAAAAATCTGCTCCTCAGACCACTGCTCCACTGTGTCCAGTCGAACAACATCATCAGATGTAATGAGCTGCTGTGTGCTGCTCTGTCCCTGAAAAAACAGTCAAATATCTGTACATTTTGTACGCAAATGTAAAATGGTAAAGTCTGGGTATCATTACTGAGACACTACCTTGGTGTCTCACGAAGAGAGCCAAACAATCCAACCTCTCTGCTTTATTGTTGTTTGTTTGTTTCTCTTTTCCTCTTTGAATTATAAAAATGACACAACTCATCACTGATCACTGTTGAGAAGACTTATTTTCCCCCCATGTCTTTATAATTGAATTACTTGTTCGTGTTCTGTGGGATGTGCAGGAGATTTGCTATTAAATTTAGCTCCAGGTTATTTGCTGCTCTGTGCCACTGATTTCCTGCACGGTTGATGTGCATTTAAATGCCAAGAGAAGGTAAAAAAACCCCCACAAATAATCTCAAGCATATTGTGAGAATCAATATAAACAGTTTTCGGATTAATAACTTTAACATTTTGGTAATTTTAATAGTTTTAGCAGGTCAAAGTTTTCTGGAACTCAGTTTTAAGTGTCCTGATTGTTGCAGAATCAGAAGTCAGTATGTAGTTGAATAGCAACGTTTCTTTCCCTCTTCCTCTCTTTATTTTTCATTCCTCATTGTCTTTTTTCGACAGGACCCTAGGCTTAATTCTGCAGGACCCTCCAGAGCATCGGAGACGGAGACAGGCAGGAACGCCACAGGTCGCATTCCAGCTCCAAACGATAACTACTCACAGAACAGAGAGCCGAGACACGGTGAGGACAATCCTGACTCCGATAATTGTTGTGAGACACTGTTTGTCCACGTTTGTTTGTGTGAACTCTGCTGCTGAGTGACTGGCTGAGTACTCACAGTGTGTGTGTGTGTGTGTGTGTTTGTGGTATCCTGACCAATGTTTATGTGTGGTGGTGGATATGTTCTGATTTATACAGTAGCCAGGTTTATCACTGACACCTGGGAATATTCAAGACAAAACAAGTCGTAGAAATCAATGTTTCAGGTCAGTGTGAATGTTTGTTTGGTTCTGTATGTAAAGATTTGATAGGCCGTTGGAGGTGTAAACCAGTGATTGCTACAAAAATAATTAACTGGCAAAATGATGAATGACTTTGAATGGCGGACTGGAGTGTGCAGACCTCCGCACTTCAAGAAACTCCAGTCTTTTAGAAAAACCAGAGAGAACCTGTTACTGTACTAATATATCTTTCACTACCTCATGTTAGAAGCAGAGTTAAAGTTTAAGATTGTGATTCCATTCACATTTTTCCCTTGTTTAGTGTTGTGTATCAGAAATCATCAGAAATGTTTGATGTCAGGATCACAGGCCAGAAGAGGTTGGAAACCACTGGTGCAGAGTTGATCTTTAAACCTGTGTAAAGGTTCTGCTCAGTACTGCTTACATGAAAAATGAAGAATTACATTTTTGATCTGATCAGAGATTTAAATCAGCTCCTCCACCAGGGTGCGCCCAGGTTTACTGTTGTTCTTCGATGACAAACAGTGAGAGTATTTATCTGAGCTCTGAGGAAGTGTCTGTGGCTGTCAGTAAATGATCACATCGTCTTTATTATCTCCATTCACTGTCTATTCACGGACAGAAAAAGGAAAGTCATTAAGTATGTTTTTCTCCACTTTCTTTCTTCCTGCATACGAGGCTCCTCGCTCTTCGCGTGCTGAAGATCTGACCTTGGAGTCATTACGCTGATGAAACGGCAGCACATTAGCGTAGCAGCGAGCGCGTTGTTGTGTAAAAGGAGAGGGGAAAAATAAAAGAGAGACCATCAAGCTGTTTTAAAATCATTCTCTTCTATTTATCTCTCTATTCATGCTCCATTTTTTCCTCTTTCTTCTCCTCCCCCTCCTCCCCCGCCTCCTCCTTATCCCTCACCCCTCCTCCCACCCCCTGGGATGCAGAAAGTGATGGAAATGCTTTTTTTCTCCATGGATTTGTATTTTTTTTCAAAGCTTGGTGGTTGTTTCAAACATAAAGGAGAAACATGTTGTGCTCATGAGGATTACACTGGATTGATTCAGGAATCAAGAGAGAGTTAGAGGCATGCTGGGAAAAAATTTTTTTTTTTTTAATGTTTTTTTTATTATTACCTTGTTTGAACTCTTATCTTATGAGAGTAATGTTGGTCTAACAAAAGTGGACAAAGCTAAGTCGAGAGTTAGAGGCATGCTGGGAAAAAATATTTTTTTTTTAAATGTTTTTTTTATTATTACCTTGTTTGAACTCTTATCTTATGAGAGTAATGTTGGTCTAACAAAAGTGGACAAAGCTAAGTCACATCAGTCCATCCATCCATCCATCCATCTATCTATCTGTCTATTTGCCATTTTTTAAATCAAAATGTCCAACTTCTGACTTTAAAAGGAACTACAAAACTAAACTGAAAATGAAAAGTAAGAATGATCCCAAAACTAAACATTCATTCCTTGTGCCTCTGTCTTGCGTTCTGCCCTCAGCTCCACATCCAACTGCCACCACCAACGGCAGCTACTCTCAGCACTACAACGAGGACGAGGAGCTGGATTTCCCACGTCCTCCTTCTCCACGCACCATGGAGCAAATAAACCGAAACCTGCGACTGAAGCTTTCTCAGCACAGGTACATACAACACAGTAACCTCCACACCGCCATCCCATAATACCCACGGAGAGAGTGTGCAGGAGACTGCGGCTCCATCAGCACTTTATTAAACTCCACTGCTCGGGAGCAAAGTTATTATGTTCTAATGGCTCTCTCTTCATTCGGCTGCCGGTGTGAGCAGATAAATACGAGTCATTAGACTAAATTACAACACACACATGCATTATTTAAACAAAAGCAGCCCTAATTGCAGTGGCCTGTTTGCATTATGCATAAGAAATGGTGGTGATTGTGAGGCTGGAGTCAGTGTTTCAACAAAGAGGAGCAAACACACTGATTTGAAATTAGTTTTTCACATATTTTCATTTTTTATTCAAGGAATGTTTAAACATGAATCAAACTGTTGTGGTTTTTATTTTAATAAAGGAAAAAAAGTACCGAAATAAAGCCGGCTAGGTCTGGATAAACATTGGACATTAAAGTGTCAAGAGATGATGATGATGATGAAGATGACAATTGTTATTATTGAACTCCATAATATATATATTGTGTTATATAATATATAATTGTTTTGTAAATAACATCAAAAACAGTTTATAATATATACTATATTACAATAGATAATTTTCAAAGCCCATATATGAATTGTTTTAATATATAATATATATTACAAAGTAATATTATAACATATATAATATGATGTATATATTATAATACAGATAGTCTGTAAATAGATAAAAAAACTAAAATTCTGTTAGCGTCAGAAAAAAGAAAAATCTAAATTTTAGGGAAGCGTTTAGCTAACATAGCTATCAAACAAAGTTAGCTTGGAGAAATACCATACCAAACCAAGGAAATTTAAAAACCTACAAGCTAAAGATTAGCCTGTAAAAGAACCAATTTTAAAGTAGGGAATATTATTATAACTGAAATGAATTATTAAATAAACCAAACAATATAATATTTACCAAAAAGTAAGAACTATTAAAAAATAAAGCTAACTAGAAAATCATTAAAACAACATTTTCCATAACACAAATGAATTTCACACTAAGGTTCATTCAATTATAAGGCAAAAATAAGAAATAAAGGCTTTAAAGCAGCTTTAAAAAATGAGCTTTAAAGTTAGCCAAAAAAACAAAACAAAACAAAAGAAAAACTAGATAAAACTAGTCAAAAGGTTAAAAAAAGAAACTGATAATAGATTAGTGCTTGTGCTGGAAAACTGGTCATATTCCAAGAACTACTGTTTGTTATTATTTCTAGTTTTCACAGCAGTTTGTTGGAGAGTGTGTTTGTTGTTTATCCCTCTGTGGACAAAGTTTGACTGTTTCTCCGTTTTCTTCAGTGACGACAGTAGATGCTATTGTTCTAGTGAGTCACACCATCTGGAAGTGAGGAAATCCAATCGTCTGTTCTTCAACCTGGGTTCCTGTTTGTGTATGTGTATGTGCGTGCACATGTGTGTGTACGTGCGTATGTGTGAGGAGTTAAATTTATTTTTCCCTGACTTGTGTGTTTGGTTTCAACACAACACAATATCCACATTGTTGGTTTATTCAGTTTTTTTTTTTTTTTTGCTTTTCACAGCCCTGATTTCTGGAGATAATTTATCTTTTGCTCATGTCAGACTGTTTTCTGATGAAGAAATGATAACACACATCCTTATAGTGGGCGCTGTTGTCATCAGAAAAAAAGCATCTGACATGAATGTGTAATTGAACGTCAATTCAAAACTTTTATAAACCCAGTTTGTATCCCTGTTGTTTGTTGCTGGAGTTCACGTAGGAAATCAGTTTTTATCCAAACCAAAGTCTTTGGAAACTCTGATAAACGATTCTCTCTATGGAGGAGTTGTGTCATTCTGGGGCTTCTTCATTAAAAATTCAATACAGAAGCCTGGAGTGGACTGTAGCCAAAAGAGCTGAACAACTAACAATTCAAAAGTGAATTTGAAAAGAATAAATGTACAAGGATCTAAAAGCTTTAACCCTTTCTTTGGACAATTGAACCCTGATCCACTTTGATTTTTTTGCAGTGATTCTCAGATGCCTCAACACCAGCTGATCAACAACATGGACAACCATCCTCGCAGCAGAGAATCCAAAAGCATGGATATGGGTGAGAGCGCACACACACACACACACACACACACACGAATACTGCTTTATATAATTTGCCCCCATTCAACATAGTCATTTATTCTGTGTTGCCCTACACTGTTGATAAATAAGACAGATATGAACCTAAATCCTAATTCCTAATCCCTCACTCTAATCTGATACTAATCCTAACATTGAACCAAATCTTGAACCTCAGACATCTGTCTCAGTCAGTGGAGAACTGCAAAATGTCCCCACAGCAGTAGTATTGTTCCAGAGCCAATGTCCCCACAAATACACCACGTAGTAACACCAAGGTCAAACAGACACACACACACCTAGAGAGAGAGTGAGAGAGAGAGAGAGAGAGAGGATCGTACATAATATCCTATCAGTGCATTCCTCACTTCTCATATTTAGCCGTCACCTATTATCCCCCTGTCTGAGGGGATTTGAACTCATGACCTCCTTAAACCCAGGGGCTTTCCTGTAGACTAGATGAACGTGTCTGTAGTGTGTGTGTGTGTTTGTGTATGTTTGTGTGTCACATGTCTCACTGTGGGTGTGACCAGTCTATTTGTGTATAAATAAAAGGTTTAGGTCTGTGTGTGTGTGTGTGTGTGTGTGTGTGTGTGTGTGTGTGTGTGTGTGTGTGTGTGTGTGTTAATATTGGAAGTGATGAAGCTCATTTCCTCCTGCTGACCCTGCTGACCTCTCCTTCTTCCCTCTCTTCATTTCATCTTCTCTCTCAGCTCCACGTCTCAGTGTCTCCACTTTGATACTTCAATTTTCCTGCTCATTTCTCCTTTCTTCTCCACACGATCAGCACTGTTTCTCCCCCAGGTGTTTACTCCACCTCGGTTTACTTCTCCGCTCCTTCTACTTCTTCTTCTGGGCTTCTATGATTTCTAATCCCGTTTCATTAGGCTTTAGTGGATAGGCTTTCCTTCTGCAGACGCGACACTGCCACCCAGGCTGATGGGCTTTCATTTTGGACAGGGGTGGTCTTCAAACACACACAAACAGGGTCCACTGCTAAAAACAACCTCTTCGTGTCTGCCCCATCTGTCTCCTTCATCTCCTTCTCTGTCTTTGCTCCATCACAGTCTGTTCAGAATGTTGAGAAGAGCAAAACCTGGTTAACACAACATATACGGAGACAGTCGTGGATCAACTCCTGAAAACTGTGGTTTTAATGGTTGTATGGGGAACGAGGTTGTTGAAAACAAAACAATCAAAAAAACATAAAGTTAGAAAAAAAACCCTGAAAGTCAAGCCTTTGTTGTCCAGTTAGTGTTGGTGTTGTTTTTGACTAATTTAAACAGACGCCTGTAGAGGAGGATCCTAAACTCGCTGCTAGTGCATCATTTTCTAACCCTCAGTTCAGTTCAAAATCCACAGTAAATCAATGAGCCCTGTAGTTGCTGAGCGGAAGCAGTGATGCCGTCGCCGTCCTAGGGAAAACGCAGGACCTTACACACACTTCACCTCCATCACTGTTAGTTGAACTTTCCATTGTAGTACTTTCTCTCTTCAGTACTGCAGTAGTGCGACCACACTCTGTCCTGACCTGACACACACCCCCAGATACTCCCAGTTCGCCCCCCCCCCCCCCCCCCCTACTGGGCTTTTGCTAGAATCTCTGTCGGAGTGTTGCGTTTTTTCCTCTTCTTTCTGACACGTCGGCTCCAGGAGCCTGCTCTGCTTCACTGCTAGCTTTCTCTGTAAAGCGGCGCAGGTTAGCTTTTTTTTTCTCCTTTTTTTTTTATTAACACCACTTGACAGAGCAGCTCTTATTGACCTTGAACGCCTCAGCAAATATGCTGTGTTTACTCAGAGCTTTTTACTGACAGAAATCCTCAACCTCAAACACACCGTCTGCCCACGCCGGGATGAATGGCAAAGTCACCGACACTCTTCACGTACAAACGTCTGCCTTTTGACTGGAGTGCCGTCGATTCCTTTCTACACTGAGGAGAGAATTCCTCGCTTTTAACACCTGAAAGAGCTGCATTTCCATTTCCCTACCGTTCGCACAGTTTTGAAGCCATGAACAGTTGTGAAAACAAGTGTAATGAATACGATTTAGCAGCAAATGTGACTGTGATTCAGGAAGTGGAATGAGCTGTGATGGAAACTAATGCTTTTATCAAACTAGAAAGCTGCAGGCTGACATGGAAAATGCTCTGTATGGGCTGGCTTTGAGCTGCTTCAAGTCAATTGAAACGTCAAACCTTTTAGCCCAAGCGGCACATTCTGCAGCTGTATGGTGTGAAGATGAATTTAAAGGAAAATGCCACTGCAGTTGAGTCATCCACTCGCACCCCGTTTTTCACATTCCTCACTGACTGTAATTGTATTTATGAGGATCGAGACTTTGTGACGTCTGGGCGTGAGCACCATGCAAAATAAAGCGAAGAAGAAATGGACTGGAGGAGGAGGAGAGCTGGTGCTCGGGCGCAGCATCAACGGAAACTCTACAGTTGTAGAGGTGTTCTGGGAAAGTGCTGCTCACTGTGAGTCAGACAGTGTTCAACTTTTAGATGTTCACACCTGTCAGGTCAGGGCTTGATGAGGAGCCTGCTAAGAGGTGATTGAACCATTTTACCTCCCAGAGTCGTCTCTACGTCGTTATCTCCCTGACCTTCCCTGGGTATTTTTTTATTCTCTCTCCTCCTTTTTCACCGTTCCTTCTCTTTGTTTTCCCCAGTGATTCCTGCCTTGGTTTTTCCTTTTCTCTTTATATCGCACCTTTACACTTATTTTTTGTCTTTAAACATTTTCTTATTCTCTGCCTTTGTCCTTTAAGAGTCCAAATGCATCGTAAATATGTCCTCTGAGACGTCTTCCTCCAGTTTGTTCCTTATGGCACAGAAAAAGTTCAATTTTATTATTGTTTTTATTTTACCTATATTCGATGTAGCCTCGTTCTTTTTGGAACACACACACACACACACACACACACACACATACACACACCTACGTGACCCCACGTCTGTCACTTCCACGTCTCCATTAATTTCTTTCTTTATTCAACCCCTTCAGTAATCTCGCTCCTTCTCATTTTCTCTCTCTTACATCTTCTCTGCCTGCTGGGAAAAATAGACCTCATAAAAAATGAAAAGGATTATTTAAGAGAAATAGCCGGGCAATAAAACCCTATTATTGTATCCCATGTTGCACTGCTTGTGGTGATAGCTGCTGCTGCCGCGGCTGACCCCACCTGAAGTCCAATTCAGTTACTGTGGTTTTTCTGTCTCCTTTCTTTATTGTTTCTGTCTTTGTTCATTATGTATTGTTTATCATATTTCCATTCACACAATCTCAGACTGTTTGTTTTTTTGTTCCTCCTCTGCCTTTCCTTCTCTCTCCCTGTCTCAATTTGTCTGTCTTTTTTCTAATTGAAAGTCCTTCAGTCTTTTTAATGATGTCACAGCAGCCTACAGGCTACAGTGGACTCTCCACTGTTGGCTGCAGACACTCAGTGTTGGACCTGTCCCCAGTCCTTCAAAACACAAAGTGTCTTCTGCAGAAACTGAAATGTTTAAAAATGAGACTCATCAGTCCTGAGCACCATGTTTTTGTGCCTGGTTCAGTTGCTCTTTGGCTGTTTTATCCATTCAGGCCACATCTGGCCAGACTTTTCCAACCATTTGATGACTGGTCCATCCAATCCTGTCTCATCTGAATCCAATAAGTAATCTCAGCTGAAGACACGGTCCAAAATCTGTTGATTAGAAAGGGAAGTGTTCAAGATGTGTCTGTAATCTCCTACACCAACAGTCTGCTCCGTGTATTTGTGGTAGACTGAGAACTCTTTTATATTATTTTAGGTATTGTCTGTTAGCATATGAACTAGAGCTTCACAAATTGATAGCAAACACTGTTAGCAGATGTATAATCAACTACTGAAGGTTTACAGATAACCTTAGTGTTATAGAAGCAGGGTACCACCTCTTTGTGCTAGCTGTAGGGCTGCTCCTCACTCATTTCTTCTGAACAGCTAATGCTTTTTTTTCAATTGGAACAATGATCATCTGACTGTCAAGTCAAGAACCAACCCCTGATTGTCTGATTCATTTAAATTGTTGTCTTTCTTTCTTGGTGATTCCGTTGACAAATTCTACGAACCCATCTGCCTGATGACATCACACTCATCTCATGCTACTATCAATTTCTGTGTACTGTCTGCTGCGTCGTTATGGTGCTAATGACTTCCAGGGCAGAGCTTAGTACACAATGTTCTTTCTCTTAAGTATCGCGGGTAACACTGAACTCATCCAGGTGTGTATCTGTGAATCCAATCGATTAGTGATACTGATCATGGAATTCGATTTCTATCCCTAGTGGTTGATCATACACCAAAACATAGTCTTGTGAATCTGACTTTGTGCAGCAATAGATGCTGCTGTAGAGATGAAGGGCAGTCAACACCAATACTGATGTCATTGAGGTTGATCTTCTCATCTTCTGTCAACGAAACAGTCAAACTGTTCCACATATGTTTGCTTCTAATGATGTATCTCCTATGTTTTCATTTGTTCCAGTGGCGGACGAGAGCAACGTTGCATCTTTGGTCGCACAGAAGAAGAAAGGTACGTATTTGTTGTTTGTTGTTGTTTTCACAGCACATGTACGTATAAGATTATTTTGTATTGAATTCCATTGAATGCTTTTCTCCGGCAGAAACTCTAAAACACACTTTAGTTTACCACAGTGTTTACTACAATGCAGGTAATAAACTACTGTGCTCAAAGTCACGTAATGAGGAAAATAATTATCTTTACCCTGTGGGGCAATAGTGTGACTCATCACTGATGTGATTTTAATGGATTTTTGGGCCACGTGGCTCTGGGCTACTGTGGGCAGCTTGTTGTTCGAATCACTTCACTAATCACCCAGAAAATGCCTGAAAATGTTAAGTCCACGTTTGTGAAGAAATCAGAACAAATGTCCGTGAATGTTTAGGTTTAGGTTCTTAAAAAAGATAAACTCTGGAGTGATAGATTTTATTGTCAATTTTAAAATATGTGCTGGACATACAGAGGAATTAAAACTGTGTTTCCCACGTGCCATGATGACACAAGACTAAAAGAACTAGAAAGTAGATGGTTCAAAAATGTTGACTGATGTGTTCCTGCAGTCTATGATGAGACAACCAGCAAAACGGCATCAAACACCAATTGGTTTTAGCCTTTTTCAGACGTGATGTTTTTATTACAACACAGCCATTTCTGACCATTCAATAAGACCTGACTTTAAACTGAATCACTTCAGACAACCACAAGTCCAGTTAAAGCAAATCTAATTCATGTTATGGCCAATCAAAGCTCCACTCCAATTAGAGAGCCGTCCCATCATTCCTGCCGTTCCTGCGTCAGTGTGTTAGTGCACTGGGCTCCATCAGAAGGCGCTGCTCTGGCAGTAATTGTGTTTAGCTGTTTAGATGTATGAGTGAACAGGGACGTACAGCCTCTATGTATTTAACCACAAACCAGATGAATGGCTTTAAAAGCTGGACGGGACCTAAAAGGCCATTTCATAATTACTGCTGGCCTCTGCTGGATCACAGCAGCGCGGCCGAGTGGAAAAGTATGGATGAGGGCTTGAGCCAAGTGTGCGGAGTGGGACGTGTGCCATTTATAAACCTGAGGAGGAGGAGGGTGAAAGATGAAGGAGTAGAATAGAGTTGGTTAAATGAGGTAAAAGTGCAGAGTAAACCATTTCATCTGCCTGTCAGTATGGAACCACACTTAGCCCTAGGATTATTTTAGGTATTGTCTGTTAGCATTTGAACAGTACCAGATTATACATCGCCAACTATTGAAGTTATACCGATAACCTTAATCTTATAGAAGCAGGATTTTTATGGCTTTCTCAAATCTCAAAGATTTCCAGGCTTAGATCAATGTCTAACATGTACATAATGTTGACGACAAAAATGTAAAAATACAATATTTTTGGTCTATTTATGCTAAGGGATTTTCAGTGATGTTTTACATAGTAATTTAGTTTAGTCCAGTGTTCTCACACACCCAAGCCTCTTCACATTCATCTTTTATATCTCAAGCTTTTCCAGATTTTATGGACCCGTGGCCAGGACATTGGTCTGTAATCCAATCTGTTTCCTTATGCAGACCTGGTGGTAGTATGTCACCAACTTTGATTCAAGTCTGTGCCTTGTTGCCAGAGAAACCAGTGACCCAAAGTCAGTTCTGGTCTTCACTACGTAAGGTTTTATTTTAAAATATATTCACTGAAAAACATATTCACACCTATTCACTGTGAGGAAAGGGTTCTTTGGGTTAAATCAGTCTCCCTTCCTTTATGTAAACATGGCCGATGATTTTAAGGCCAGATAGCTGTTCTTTTTTTAACCAAAATATATACTGATAGTCTCTGTCACCTTTCTTGTCTTAAGTTTTTAAAAAAGTTTTCTTAAGTGTAACTCTGGCTGACAGTCAAAGTTTGTTTTGGTCTGAACCCTCTTTATTGTCCGTCATCCCTAGTCCTAAACACCAGACTGATCTGGGATATTCTCAAAAGTTATTTTGGAGGTCTCCTAAATAAAGCCGTTTCGTTCAGAAACGTTGTTTCATGACAGTTTAGAACTGGAGCATCCAACTAATCTAGGCCTTAACAGAGGATGGAGAGAGACAGAGAGAGAGAGAGAGAGAGAGATGAGGGGGATAGAAAGATCTGCAGGTCCACAGAATCCAAACATGTGAACCTAGGAAAGGTAAAAGGTGAAGATGTGGGGTGGGGAGAACACACACTGAGAGCTGGAGACGGAATAATCAAGACAGATGTGATTATTCTGACCGACCTGGAGAAGGAAAGTGGTGGCAAAGATGAAAGCAAAGAAAAATAGCCAGGAAAATGCTAAAAGCTCTATTGAAAATTGAGGCTTCTGAGATGAGAGAAGTTAAATCAGAAAGTGGAGAGAGGAATGGTTTAGAGTAAGTGACAGAGAAAGATGGAGGGTTGGAGATTTGAAGCTCTCCTGGAAGTGGCTGGGGCCAGAGAGGAAAGAGGGTTTTTATCCAGATTAAAGAAGCCGAGCAGAGCCTTTTATGACCATCCGCCTAATGAAATATGTCAAAGCCCATAAAGAAAGACCAAGGCCATTTATGAGGAGGGGCGGAGGAGCAGGAAGCTGGGCAAAAACACAGCGTCAGCAGAAAATGAAAAGCATGCAAAAGCCCTGTCAATACGCATTAGCTAAGATGTCAACGCCGAGAAGATGGAGGGAGGAGGGAAGAAAGAGGGATGGAAAAAAAAAGAACGTGAGTGCAGAGAAATGGATGACTTTATTTACGGTGAGGGTTATGGGCACTGATCAGAAATGCCAAGAATTTCATGGCAGCAGGGCGTGGAGGAGGGAGGAGGATGAGCAAGAGAGGGTGGAGGGAGGAGGGGTGAGTAATTCGTGGGAATGCTGCGCGTGGGAGATCTGAGGTCAGCAGCAGCGCTTGGGAAATGTGTGTTTCATAAGCAACAGGCTTAACAGCAGCTTCAGGTGGCTGTAAGAGGCCAGTGTGTGTGTGTGTGTGTTAATATTTGTTTGAGAATCAAATCTGACATCATAAATGGTTTAAAGACAGTGGAGAGTGAGGAGGAGAGGAAGATCCTGAGATGTTTATTGGCAGTGACCAGGATGGAGCGGCTGAGCGCAGAGCAGATTGAAGAAAGTTTAGAAAAAGTTTGGAGAAGTGGGATTGAGATGTTTCTGAGGACAAATGTCAGTGATGTTGAAAACAAAACTTTAAGCCTTTAAATTCTTCAACATCCAAACCTCATGGATAAACGTTTTTCTCATATTCAAAGCAAACACTGACTGTGCTGTGCTGTGCTGTTCCTGCTTCTTAAATCTTAATGATATTTATTTATTCCTTTCATTCATTAATTTTAAATGAAAAATGAATATACAGGAAAACAATAAAACTGGTCTGTTTACTACAACAGATGTTCACGACGTCAGGACCTCGGGCTGATCACTCTCTGTTAAAGACACTGAACATTACAGAACACTCCTGGAAGGAGTTAATTGCCTTTGGTTTGTGGTTCATTGAAACTCATTTATTTCATTAGAGAAGTAATAAGTGAATTACAGTCACAGAGATTTTAATCTTTCTTCATCCTTTGTACGTTTACTGAGCACTTCGTCTCTAATATTCAAGGTTTTCTCTCTATTTTCCTGTGTAGTTTGTGACCACAGAGCCTGACTGCCAACTGGAATGTTTTTTCTATAATGCTTACGAAACTCAAGCGTTGACTCAGACTTGACGCGTCAAATGTTTGGAACATTTGTGTAATAAGGTGAACGTGCGCGTCTGAACCAGCCCTCACTCAGTCTGGATTGTTTCCACTCTCATACAGTGAATGTAACACGCATTAAACTGCCAGCAGGGAATGTGGTGTTCTGTTCCTGGAAACAATGAAAGCCACGTTTTTATATTTCAACATTAGACCAGACTTTTCCAGGTACAAGAAAGTAGGAGTGCGTGCAGAAGAATAAACGGCGTGTGGAGCTGAATTGTTCTGCTGTAGAGCTGCTGTCAGCCCAGGCAGGATGAAAACACCGTAGGCCACCTGACCTGAACCACTGTAGAGCAGCAGGAGATCAGGAGCTTAAGATCTTCACAAGTTCACTTTGTCTCGGCCGGAGGCAGGTGGAGGAGGGAAAGGAGGGAGAAGGAAAACAGAATAACTGTGCAATACTAAAAGATAGATGGAAGGAAGGAAAAAAGAGAGAAGGATGAAGAGAAGGTGGTCAGAGTAAAGGAAGGGATACAAGAAGAAAGAAGAAAGGAGGATAGAAAGGAAGTGAAGGAAGGATGAAGAGAGGGAGGAAAAACAAGGCTGGAGGAAAGGATGAAAGGAAGGAACAAATAAATAAACAACGATAGAAAAGAAGGAAGTAGGAGAGGAAAATAAACTAAGGACAAAACAGGTATATACATGACTTAGGGAGCGACCTTCAATTGAACACAGAACAATATGCTCACAGAAAAAAACTATAAACTTCAACTAAATAATCCTCCTTGATTGGAAAGAATACACTTTGTTTGGTTGACCATCTTGTATTTAGCAGATTGGAGAAAATGGTAATGGTTAAAAATGTCTTAATGACACACCCCACAGCCCAGGGGTCAGGGACCTTTGCTATAGAGGCTCAAGTTTTTCCGACCCCTCAAATATTCGCTTCACAACCAATGGAATGTATTCTTTGAGGGGAGTTTGTGGCAGTTAAAAATGTATGTCAGTAGAGAAAGAAGCGTCTGACATTTTTTGGTCATGTCCGCAAAGCATGACTTTTCAGTTTAGTGTCACTTTGGGGCTGAGACATTTGTTGAATAATTCAGTTCTTCAGAGCCATTCAGGAATGCTCTAATGTTGTCTAATAACCAGCCTTAAAATATTCTGAACTCCTTATTCAGCGGGCTAAGGCTAAGCTGAGGCCGAAGATTAGCAATACCAGAAACAGCTGTGGGCTCAGTGCGAGCTGAAGGTGAGGGCACCAGACCTTATTGTGGTTCTATTGTTAATGTAGGTTGTAGTTCAACCATATCAAAAGCTTCCTTTGAATTAAATGTCAGTGTTGGAGAGAAAAGGCTCCTCCTTCAGACTTGTAGCACTTTGGTAAATGCTTGCATTCGGTTCAATTCAATAACCCTTACAAAGCTGACATCAGGCTTTCCTTTTTACTGCTGTGTAGTTTTCATGTGTGTGTGTGTCTATTTGTTAGGGGTTGTGTGTTTTATAGCCCAGTGCAGGTCAGGTCCTGTTTTATTGGTCTCCAGAAGAACAGCGACACATTTTATTGGCCCAGTCTGAGATTGGATTCTAGATGGAAAACGTGCACGTGTGTCTTCCAGCCATGGTGATCTCCTCCCTTTTTTGTCTTACATGTGTGGAGCTAAATGGTCTCCCTGGCAACTCGCCATCCCTGCTCCCCACACCTACCTTCTTGGTACCAACACTGCTGCCATCCACAGCCTTTTTTTTTGTAAATGGAGGGGCCACTTTTGGTAACCATGGCAACCTTTTAGCCAGACTAAATGATTTGCTGCAAAGCCCAATCTCGTGCAACTGATAGGAACATGTTAAAACCCAGCTAAGGTTCTCTCTCTCTCTCTCTCTCTCTCTCTCTCTCTCTCTGTGTGTGTGTGGGGGGATATACAGTATAAAAATCACTATTCCTTATATATCAACATGCAGCATTAGTATTCAGTTATTCCCTATTTTATATTGTGCTGTGTTCATTAGCCCGGAGGCTACAACCTGTATCTTTCAAGTAATTGGGATCGTTCTTGGTGAAAATGTTGAAATGAAGGTGACGTCACACCCAGTACTAGGTGACAGTAATGTATCTTTAAACCTACCGTAACTTCTTTTAAAAACCCCAAAAATAAGAGGCAGGGTAGGAGTTAATAGTGTGATTAGTGTAGCTCAGCTTAGCCCAGAATTGCTGAAAACATTTTTTAGCAACAAATCTTCTAATATAACCTGTTGTTGTGGCAGTATTATTTCATGTAAAGTCTTCGAGTTGGTGGTTTGTTTTTAAACCTTTTGTAATTGTTTTTACTCATACTTGTTACATGGATGTGCTTGAAAAAGGCAGCTGAACTCTGTGCTATATTTACCCGTCTAGGTGTACTGTCGCCAAGGCCAGCAAGCAGTGATTGACAGTTGATCCAGACGTGGCTTCAAGCCTCAGTCTAGTATTTTTGTTTTTGGTGAATACGGGTTTAGCCCTTGTTGTTTCTCTGGTTTATTTAACACTGACAACAGTCTGGTGTGGGGCACACACACACACGCACACACACACCGCTTGTCTTACAAAGCCTGGAATTAGAATGTTTTTGGGTTAATTTATTCTTCTGCTCACTGAGTGAAATAATTAAAGAGCTGTGTGCAGCTGACTTCTCCAAATTACTGATTTTGTTCTTGGTTGCTGGAAAGCACGGTACTGAGATTATCTTCAATATTCACATAGATCCCAATGATCATAATCTAATGGAGTGGTGACTAATGTTACGTTACTGGAAATGTATCAACATGTATAATTTATGCTGAACGTGTCTCAGGTTTCAAATGTGTGATGCTGTCATTTTTATTTTTAAAACTTCAACTCTGTTAGTTTCAAAGCAGCAGTGTAAGGCACTGGTCCTGTCAGCACAGCAGGACCTGAGGCAACGTTCCAGACAAGGAGTTCACTGCTGTCTCCGCAGCACTCACACACACTCACACACACACACACACACATCAGCACTGTTGGATATCACCAGGTGCACGCTGTAAAACAAGAAGGCAGGAAGACGTTTTTAGCAAACCAGGAAGTGCAGTTGACTGAGGTATTGACACCTTGTCATTACTGACTGTTCAGAGCTGCTGTTTGTGAGAACACACGGAGACACAGAAAGTTGTTCTGGAATAAATTTGAGCTTCTTGTTTTTAGAACCATGCCAACTTGATCCAGTTTACCTGAACCAAAGATTCTACATTCATGCTTCAACGTTGCAAACGAATATTAAAGCTCCCTTCAAAATGTCCAAGATATGAGTTACAATAGTAAGTGTACTTAGTTTGGCCAGTCTAAGCTAGTCAACTTTTAACTCAATAAAGAGAAAAAAAGAACATGCCGACATTTACTTCCGAGGCCCATTACAATGACCTGAGATAAAGATTTGGATGATTCTTTCAAACACTTGTACGGTCCAATAGACTTTCAGGTTCCCAAACATCATCCTTTGGTCTCTCACTTTAAACCAATAAAAACTCAGCCTGGTTATTTAAAATTCACTTTCTAGGAATGACCTGAGATCTCTGTGCTCGCTGCCTGCTGATGCAGACGGTGATGAAAGCCTATCCAAACGTCGTGTCAGCTCCTGATCTCAGAGTGACGAGTGTCACAGCTGTGAAGGGCATTGCCAATGGTGCAGGGGCTGCTCTGCCACTCGGCTGTTTGTCAAGCGTGTGCACCAGCTTGAATCGGTCTGCAATCAGGCAGACACGATGGGAATGGATCCGTTAGGAGCATCTGCTGGCACAGTGGGCAGCAATATGTGATAAACGCCGATTTCACCCTCCATTGGGTCGAGCTGGCGCTGATAGCCACCTCTCCTCTGCTCATCTATCCTCTCAAACCCTCATTATTCATTTACCACAACCCTGAAGACGCCTGACATGCATGAAATGAGGGTGATCACATGGCAAAAACATGTCTGTGACAGTGAATCCTGATGAGATCCAGTCCCAGATTTCGTCTGGACCAGTGAAGAATACTCGGCCAACTTTTGTGGCGTTAGTGTTTCCTTCACATAATTAATAAAAAGATAACATTTTGCGTTAAAAGAAAACATTCCCAACTGTGCTTCCACACGTACAAAGTCATTTGTTTCTTTGAATTGCAGTTTAAACCTGGACAATAGGAGGTGATCCTGTCAGGCTCTGAGCTGGGCAGCCATCATTGCATTTGTGACATGAATCCTCCTTAAGTCGAGCCTTTTATTCCTAAACCCCTCTTCTATGTATTCTCCATAAATCTCA
>NC_024320.1:16986844-16993686 GCF_000523025.1 Cynoglossus semilaevis
TTTCCCTCAGTTTTACTTGTGCGTCCAACTCCTTCCTACATTTTACTTTAAGCCTCTTGTTTTTCTACTAATCTGATGGAATGTTATGAATTATTCACTGTTAAAATAATGCAGCTTTTGAATTACTTATTTTCATTCTCCTTTTAAGAAAATAACTAATTTGTTTTGTGTCCCTACTAATCTCAGAAAAATAAATAGCTGCACACCCCAGAACCAATTTAAAAAAAAAAAATCTAATTCCTACCCTCGGTTTACTAACGAGCCCTGTCCCAGGTTCACTAACAAGTTACAGTGACACAGAGAACTGCTTGTGCAAGAAGAGTCTTTAAATAGGCTCGTTCACCAGATTTTGTTTTCAAACTTGGTTTCCTTGGGTTTTAGGCAGCAGTCAGACATTTCGTGTCCATTTCTTTCCTATTTGCTTAGTTGTAGTATTCCCTTAAATTCTTTCATCCTCTCTTGCCTCTTTCCCCCTCCTCCATCCTGTCCACTGCTGTCCACCTGCTGAATCAGCCGTGGCCTTCAGCCCTTTCCAGCTCCTCCTAATCTCCCCTTTTCCTCCTGCCTTGATGTGAAGGCCACACCTGGGCGCAGTATATCAGCAGTTCATTTATTCCCCTCTCCTTCTCCTCCTCTTTCTTATGCATGAGCTTGTCAACTCCCATACCACTGCTCCTCACTTACCTCTGCACCTCAGTCACCATCTGTGTTCCCCTTCCTTTATGTTGCTCCTATAGGTCCCTGACTTGCTCACCGGTTCTGTCAGGCTCTGTTATTCGCCTGCTCTGCTGCGCCCCTTTTCATCTCCTCTTAACAGCTTCATATTTCTCTTTTCCTGTGAGTATTATATCCTACCGCAAGAAGAGAAATTCTTGTTTTTTTTCCTTTGCTATAGTTTGTATTCTTTGCTGAAAAGCAATAACTTTTTTTACTAAGTTTTTTTTTCTTTATTGAGTTGTTCGAGGCTGTTGTAGATACATTTTAAAAATCACTGTTGTTCCCCTTCCTCCTCTGTAGGGGTTGCTATAAATTCATTTTAGAACCTCGCTCGGAGAACAAAAAACAATATTCTTTCAGAAATTGTACTTTTTGTCCTGCGTTTTTTCCCCCACAAGAACATTTAATACATTTAGATGTACTTGGGGATGCTCAGGCAAAAACAGTACAAACATGTCTCCATGCTAAAGTAAAAAAATAATCTTTCAAAAATGTCATTTACACCTCAAGTAATGTCTTTTTTTGTCCTATATTGGACTTTGACAATAGTCTTCCTGTGCTTTGGTCTTCTAGATCCTTCTGCTGGTACAGCACTGGGTCCAACCCTGGGCCTGTGGAAGTCCAGCTCCCTGGAGAGCCTCCAGACGGCTGTGTCTGAAGCCAAGCAGAATCACTTCCAAGCCCAGGCTCCCATTCATCGTCCGCGGCCTCACATGGTCCGTGGTCGAGGATGCAACCAGAGTTTTCGCATCGCTATTGACAAGTCCTACGATGGACCCTCTGAAGATGGTAGGTTCTCCTCAGCAGACTAGTTTGAAACGTCCCAACTTTCTGGGGTTAGGCGTTGTTTAACAATCCTGAAGAGGTGTTCCAATTTGTTAGGGTTCGACTGTTGCCCCTTAAAACTCAGCCTCAGGGGACAACGAGTGGGAGTAAAGCTGAGATGTGATTGGTCTTCACTGTTGCTACGTTATAGAAACTTTACCCAGACATTGTGTCCATTCTCAGTGCGACACGGTGCTGCCAAAGCACATCTCTCAGGCTTTTATAACACACTGGCACTGGAGAAGAGCCCCAGGCCTGCCAACAGAGCGTGCTTAGCCAAACTACCCTAATGAAATTCTACATGATTTTATCCACTCAGCAATTTAGGAAGAGCAACTTTATATCTTACAGCAGCATATTTTTTAATGCTCTACCTTGTGAACCTGTGGACATCAGGGAAGCTGAGCAGGTGTGAGATTACCTGGGGAAACGCAGCAAAACAAAACAGATTTCACTGAAACTATCATGAGATAAAGCTAATGGTTTTATAGTGACCCAAGTGAAGTGTAATTAAAATATCTGTGTTTAGTCTACAGAGGGCAGCCTTCAACTTTTTTAAAGGCCAAAGACTTATAAACTCACTTGGTCGACTGATTCCAACGCTTGGTTCCAATGTTTTTTTTTTTTTTATTGACAGGTGCTTCAACCCTATATATTTATAACATATATATACATTTTCTTCATGGTCCAAAATAAGACTCATTTTATTCAGTTTTCTAACTCTTTCTTCTGCAGAGTTAGGCTATATTTTAAACTTCTTAATGTTTTTCGACAGCTTTTTGTAAAGTCAGGAGTTGTTTTTGCCGGCTAGCGTCCTAGTCATACTAAAGTCCGTAGGTACGCTAACCACTCAAAACCTCTCACCTCCTCAGACGACGAGCTGTCAGAGCAGAGCTCGGGCCACGAAACGCCGGTTAGCACCTCCTCTCGTCAGGGCCTGGACACAGAGGAGGAGAAGAAGAACAAAACCAAGGGGAAAAAGAAGGAAAAGAAGAACAAAGTGAAGAAGAAAACAGATGATTCTGGCGAGGATTTAGACAAAAAGACCAAAAAGAAAGGATTTGGTCTCCTAAGGTAAGAGTTGTTTTCCAAACTTTCAGGATGTAAAGACTAAAGTAATTTTGGTCAAATTAGTTTTCAAATTAAATCCTCTTGCTGAAAAACAATTTTCTATTCCAACATAAGTTAGAGCATTGATTTTGATGAGAAATAAAAGGGAAACATCAGCAACAACACGCTGTCCTACTTCTGCTGATTAGTGGGATTAAGGGCGACTGGATTATTTCATGTGTACACAACCTTGGCAGTAATGGAGTGTGTCCATTATCTCTCAAGTCCAACCCAGTATCAACCCAAAAAGGCTTGTCACAGCTTTATCAATGTGCCGCCCCCCCGATTGTGGTTGGTCCAATCCTCCAACAGCAGCGACCCTTATCTTTAGTGACAGTGACACGGCGTGGTCAGTGTATCACTGCACTCCCAACGCTCGCCGATTCAATTAGGCTGAGCATGAGATAGCACAGGCAGCTAACGTTGGCACACAGATGGAAGATAAGAATCCAATCGGCCACCGTGTCAGGGCCGGTAATGGAAGAGATGTGGATTCAGGAGCAGAGAGTGAGAGCTCTGGACAGACGAAGGCAAAAACAAGGACACACGCTGCTAATGTTACACTGTAGTCAAACACAACAGTCATCCGCTGACTCCAGAGGATGTTGTACACTTTCTTAATGATGATGGGACAGGTTAAGATTTCATGAATGGCCTTTCAAACCTGATTGGTGTAAAAGTAAATTATGAATCTGCTGTTTTAAATGCTGAAAATGAAAATTGAACACGTAGGAGCTTCCAGCCTGCAGTCCAGATTTGTTCTCTCTTTAAAATCCTGCTGTGCAGTTTGAAGGCAAGGATCAGGATGATGGCCACTGACTGCTGAGCAGCTTTGGAAAGTTGTTTTTGAGAGCAGGAAACCAGACGGTGGTTCTAACTCGAAATCGGCTCCTATTTTAGCACCAGCTTACTCGCATCCATTTTTTCTTGGATATTTCCTTTTACTGCACACATGAAGGTTTGTACTGTTCCTCTGCAGAAGCTTCACGCAAATATGTAAAAGCTGACACTGCTAGCTGTGTGACAGATTGTGTTTGTACGGGTTTTGGAAGAAGATCACAGCAGATCCATGGCGTACCGTTTCCCCTTTTTTTCTCTCTAACTTCTGTTCTCATGTGGATGTGTGGGTTTTTTGTGTTTTCTTTCTGTTCTTACTTCCTTCATCTCCAGCTCATGGCCGCTCTGACTGCAGGGGTTATTTGCTTTCGCACTAAGCCAAGTCAGTCAAAGTCGTCTTGCCATTTGAAGTGTCCAACTTTAATTTGGACACACATCAGTGTCTGGCAGGCGTTGTGGTAAAAGGGGAAGGGGAGCAGCTTGAGAAGCAGACAAGTTATCAGGTGAAACACCAGGAGCAGCAGTAGCAGCGTGGCTGTGATAAACGCTCGTGCTAACTGCATGAGAGGAAACTCCAAAAGCCAGACGCAGCCTCGCTCGATTTCCCATGATACTTGGGTCTATTAGCTTTTGGCCACAGACGTGTTTATCAAGGAGCATGCCGTCATTGACGTCTTTCATTATTTCCTCTCACACCCACAGCCTCTTTGAATGGGCCCACAACAATCAGAAACACTCAAACACACACACAATGAGAGCTTTTCTGACTCCACAATCAGGGCTTGCTTTTGTGAACAGCTTCCAGCCTCTCTCCCTGGCCTTTATCGGGCCGACTCAATTGTTATTGAACTTGAAATATGACTTAATTAGCTAGAGTATTGCGCCATTCCATCTAATTGTAGCTCTCAAATGTTATTTTCCTCCAATGGACACATTAGGAAAAGGGCAAATTATAAACGTCTGACCTTAATTTCCCTCTGCTTTGAAGTGTGCACAAAAGTAAACCGCTGACAGCATGGATGTTGGAAGAAGTCACCGTTCTTCTCCTCAATATAAACGTGTACTCTGTTTTTAGAGAACATCTTTATCTTCGCAGCAATTCACAACATCACAGCAGCTGCCTATAGATTGACCTGTGCATATCTTGTCATGGAAACGCATTTTAAAGGCACGGAGCTTCAGTAGCATCTGCCTACTGTGTAATTTTGTATAATGTGACGTATCTTTGTTAGATATGACCCCTACCTCTAGGTGGTGCTAAGGATTCTTTGAGAACTATTCAGTTAAATTAATAAAAAAGGGAAACCATGTGGTTGGTTTAATCTCATTATTATTATAACGTGAACTTGGTGAAAACCACTTCCACGGGAAATACATAAACAATTGAAGTGGCTGAGGATTGTTCACTACATGATTGAAACCACTGCATAAAACTGCAAATCATCACAGACACGTAGCACCTGGCAAGCCGCAGGCTCAGTACAGTAGCATCCACCAAGTAAGCCGTGTCTGGCCATACCATATAGGCGGCAGGCTATCATTGTGCTACTACAACTGGGGGCTTCTCTTTATTGTCAGTTTCCTCACATACCACAATCCTGCTGGACTGTCTCTAAGATTTGAGTGCAGACAAATGGCAGTGGCCTTCAGACCTGCCTTAGTGGAGGTTGACTGCTTGTCTTGTCTGTATTCCTCAGACGGCAGTGAAGTCTTTGCCTGGAACTTAGCCCCGGGGCTTGAGAGCAGTGAACACTGGAGCTCAGCCTGTTTTTCTTTCTCTGTGCGTTTTTTTCTGTGATCTGAACACAGAGAGAATAACCAGGTCAAAAAGCTATTCGACATCTGTATCCTACAGCCATCTTTATTCACATGCGTTTAGGCTGCTGCTCTGTGTTTCCTATAGGACAAAATGTGTATAAAGAAATAATACAGCAGACATAAATGTTTGTGTCAAGTGATAAAAAAAGAAAGTTTATGACAGAAATCTATAAAACGCTACTTACTCAAATTACTCAGAGAGAAATTTCTGGCTTCAGAGGTTTCATAAATGGATGGTCCAGGTTTTTTCTTATTGAAGTGGAGGACCGTTGAAGTCAGCACTGACTTTGCCTCCAGTGATTCCAGACGAGTCGAGTCGAGCTTTTACTTATCTGTGTGATTAGACACAGCATGGTCTGATCCAGCATGATGTAATCAGCTGGTCATGGTTTGAAGATGATAGCTTGTGACTAACATCCGCTGACTGTGTGGAGTGTCTCACGCTTTTGAGTGTCAACGGACTGGCAGCTAAATGCCAAAGCCACATGTAGATTTCATTTTGTTAATTCTCCTCACCGATGCGTGAACATATGTCACTTATGACTGGCTGTGTTGTCGTTATGTCGCCTGCTGGGCCCTGACACGTCCCTCTCTCCACTCAGTGCTATCAGTAGAGATCAATGTGGAGTGGGATTCACACTCTGACATCCCTGCACCGATCTATAAACAAAGGAAGGATTTGGATTTAGTGAGAAGTGACTCTTGACTCAATGATACACTTGACAAGACATCAGACACATCCGTTCTCCTCTAAAGGAGGAAGGAAGTACTAATGCTATCCCTCAGCTAAATTCCTACATTTGTTAAAAATGTAGGAATAGTATTAGGTATTAAAGGAGCATCCACCAAAAGAGGGCTGGCCAATACGTAGATGCTGATCAACCAGTAGATCATAGAGGGAGTGAAGGTGGATCAGGAGCAGTTAAAATAAAAATAAATAAAATAGTATGTAGTATCGACCATGTACTGTATGGATTGAATCATGTTGTGCCATAGAACTACACGCATTAATCAGTACCCCAACATATAATGTACCGTATATATAAATGAAGTTCAGTTACATTACGTTAGAGGGAAGAAAGCAAGTGAGAAAAGAAGTGTAAATTATAAGTCTTTGATATTTCTACACGACTCCGCTCCGACACATTGGTGTGAGCGACTCAGCCCTGAGTCTGAGCTGTGATGGTTAATGCGGTGCAGACAGATTTCTTTGATCCATAATCCCATCAGGCATTTAAGGGCTGTTAGCCGCGCTGATATAGAGCCGCGGCTTCAAGAGAGTATTTATTAATGCCGGTATTCTCTTTTGTAAAATATGCATAAGGCCATACATTTTGCAGAAAGGACGTGGCTGATCTCTATAGGCGTTCCATTCCTCTGCCTTCATCGCTATTCTCCACTTCATCTTTACATCAATAATGTATGCAGCAACTGCAGCATTATTGTTGTCTTTCTGGTCAACACACAGCTGCAGCTCAGTGACAGTGGCTGTGATGAAGGGATAGAGCCTTGACTAAAGTGTGGATGTGACCCCT
>NC_024320.1:16993811-17006491 GCF_000523025.1 Cynoglossus semilaevis
TATATATATATATGTATATATATATATATATATATATACATATATATATATATATATATATACATATATATATATGTATATATTAACATCATTTTATTTTTGAGTCATATTTTTAACTTTTATGACTTGTCATTTATTTTTGGCTCGTGTCTCATTTGGTTTGTCAACTCCTACAAGAGGCATTTCTGTTTCTATTTTTGAATTTTGTCATTGTGAGTCATAACTTATAGTATTTCTTCCGTTTTGATGTTTGAGGTTTGAAGTACAGAACAAGAATGTCTCTCTTGACTAAAGACAAAAACTAAAACCTGTTTCCATCCTGGTTGCTCTAGTTGTGAATAATATACAGGAAACCACCAGTCCATTTTTTCTCCACTTTTTGTGGTTAAAGGATGATTTATTATTCACTGATTTGTCATTTAAACTCTTATACAAATACTAAGTATTTGATTTACACTTGTTCAGTGTCTATTCAGCCTAAAAACACATTGTGAGATTTTTTTTTCTTGAATTGAAAACACAGCACTGTGATGGAGTAAAACTGCTTAAACACCCAGTACTACATTTGGTCAATGTCCATTACCATAATGTTTATTTCTAATCGTAGGTATGTTTTCATTAAATATTATGCCTTTTAAGTGATGATCCCATTTGTAGTAAAATCGGAGATAAAACAGCACAGCTGATGGATTGGTGCTCTGTGGTCATGTGACACTTCCTCTTACGCTCACTTTTAAAGGATTCTTTTTTTAATTTTCACTGTTGCCATGGAGGCAAAGTGACACAGACACTATCAGTGTCGACAGCTGTCGGGAAAACAAATTACCTTTTTTTTCCCCCCTCTTTCCCCTGGTTATATCCTCCGCCACTGTGTGCCTGTGATGGGCAGCCCTACAGGAGTGATGTGGGGGTGTATTGGTGTTGATGTGAGCTGTCTGTCAAAAATCAGAGGGATGGAGAATCAACGGTGGAGATGATGAGGAAATCCTCATGCATAAAAATCAGCTGATAAAGAGGAAGTGGCAGCAATCTTCCTCCACCTCAGCTCTCCACCTGCCTCATCTCCTCTGACCGTTCCCTGCTTCGCTTATTCTTTAGTCTTGAAATTTATTTTTTCCAGCTTCGTACCAACAACTTTTAGGAGCTCTGATGTCCAGGCCTCAGCTTTTCCTGCATTAGCTATACTAGCTAGGTACTGAAGTTTAAGCAGAGAGAAAACTGTGACTTGACTTCAATAATGTACAGGCAGTTTGGTTTTACACGGCATTGCAGAAGGTAAGTTTAAATGTAATGCTATCCCTAGGGAAATCATGGCAAAAAAACAAAACAAAACAATGAATAACTAATTTAGACTTTGAAAAAGAGAGGGTATAATTCTTACATCCTGAAGCTGGAGTAAAAGTATCTAAAGGTCTTAATTAATATGGAGGAGGTAAAGCGATTCTCTGAAGTAAAATGGCCTGGAAAAACGAAGAAGAACTCAGAGCTGCAAAAGGACAAATTGACCTTCGTGACCAGGAACAAGTGTAAACGTTTGCTATGCTAACATAATTTAATCTCTTTCCTTTCAAAGAGCTCAAACAATGTACCTAAAACACTCCCTTATGTTTACATCTCGTTGGTCCGTGGTTTTATGTCCTGACCCATAACAGCCTTTTAAAACTGTTTACATTGTTAAATGACCACATTTAATCCTTTGTTTTTCTTCTGTAATACTTGTGTTCATAAAGAAGACAACAGAAGAAACACAATACCCACACGGTCAATTATTACCAGTAAGGAAATGATGTGACGAGGCAGGAAAGCTGAGTTTCTCATTTGTGTCGATCATTTTCGCGATCCATCAAATCCTATCGAGTTATGACTCTTGAATTGACCCTGAGGGACGCGATGGTTTGTAGAGCAGACACATTCATATCAGCCAGACGGCTCAAAGACGTTTGGGCAACCGAGAGCCCATCGCTCACGCTCCAATTAAAGGTATTATACATATGTCGCCACAGGAAGCAGTCGCATCCACTTAGCATTTGATCTTAACGTACACACAGTGCAGGGCGCCAGGAAGCGATTACACCTCCGATGTCGCTCACGTCCCATTCAGTCCCATTCCAGTTCATGCCATCGGTGATAAATGGACTTCCTGTCATTTAAGGACTGCTAATGACACAAACACACACACACACTGATCTGTCTTTGCCCCTTCAGGTACCTCCTAACACACACACACACACACACACACAGGGCTGACCTCTGCCTTCTTATACAAAGAGGGTTAAGTGCTTCTTGTCGTTGTATGTGTGGGGGAACTGGACTCTAACCTTTCTCAGTCTGCCAATGGTTCTCAGCTGTGACCTGGGCTTTTCTTCGTCCTCCTCCAGGGGAAGTGGTATTCTTCATACAGCATGAACGCTGCTGCAATACAGTATGAGTATCTGAGGTGTTGTAGTAGTTCATGCCTTTAAGATTTGAACCACCGGGGCATCTGCATGGGCTGGGGGCTGATGAGAGGCCACTTGTGTGACTAGGTTTCTCAGGATTAATTTTTTTTCAATGGATTTTGAGATGTAAAGTAAAACATTAAACTATTACAGGGCGCCAACCCTGTGCTCTGCTGAGGGTCACTAAGGGCAGCAGTTATGACATTTCTTTTAGATTGTAGATTTAAACCAGATAATTGCTGCAGTGCTTCCATTCAGAGTATTTTAATATGACTTCGGTAAAAATGGCCAGTTTTCAGGTCTTGTCTAGACATTGTTTAATTGTATTAATGTCATAATATTTCCTGTCTTCCTGTACTTAAGAAATAACAATTTCTCAACAGTCTGTCAACTGATGGACAGAGCTATTCCTTATTAGGCTTTTGGGACAAAACATTAAAAAGCCAGATATAAGACAATTTCACAGTGTGTGGAATTAAAAAAAAAATCTGAAGTTTCTTTCCACCATGTACGTTTGTGTGGTTGGCATATTATGGCTGTCTTGAAAAAAAAAAGATAGACTTTTCAATACTGGATGCCTGTTAGTTTGTTTTTATGTTGGATACACAGTAGATGACTCAGATATGAATGATGCATTCATTTGTGTTTTCCTGTAAATATCCTTTCCTAAAAATACATGACAGGATATCGGTGGCATGTTATTGAATGGGCTGGTGGTGAAGTGAACACATTTAATTCAAATATAATTTAGAAATTGTAAATTCCAGAGTTATTTGATTATCTGTGAGATTATTGTGAGAGCCAACATACTGTGTTGCTGTAAAAAAGGAAGAAAGAAAACATGAAGAAAAGTGAGATGAATGGAACATGCAGCTCTGTTAAGTAGGAATAAGAGCTTAGAAGAATAGAACACATCGGTGCTGCAGTGAGAGGCTGGGGCCGAGGAGTTAATCAGCCAGGCAGAAATGTTATGGCAGTAATGAGATTGTTCTGTATGTATCTGTGGCAGGCGCTCACATACTGTATCTCTGTAGAGTTCACAGCAAAGAGAGGGGGTAAAAAAAAAATAACAGGAGGGGGAAACAGGAGACAGAAAAAAGAAAGAGTCGGGAGGAGATTAACACTACAGAGAGTTGTGATGTAACACTGCGTCTCCTGCTCCTCTCCTGGCAGCGCGACGCTGCTTCACGGTGAGACTAGTCGGAAAATATTCCAGGCTCAGAATAGACAGAACAACACACACGCAGAAAATAGACAACAGGAGCTGTTTTCAACCTGGCACGTCTTCCTGCTGGAAATGAGGATCATTCTTCATGTAGCCCACTGGACTGGACTGCAACCAACAACAGGGTCACACTGGGCCACGGAGACCTTACACCTGACATAGCCAGTGTTTTCTAGTTCTCACAGCTGAGCCAGACCTGCACTCGATTTCATCAGAGCAGACGCAGAGATGTTTCCATCCAGACTCAGTCTATACTGTTAGCAAAATTACAACATGATGTTCATACACAGTGCAAATGAAACTGTCAACATGAACTGGTGCCTGTTTATATCACCAATTGTGAAGGACAGTACTACGGTAGTTTAGCTTTAGCTGTTCTTCACACTTTGGATTGATATAAAGCAGTTTTCAGGAATCATCTGTCTGAACATCTGAGGGAGATGAGAGCTTTAAGAACCTTCAAGGTCTGGGGCTATATACCTTATCAGAATCCTTCAGTTGCTCCCAAAGTTGAACATGGCCACAGGAAATCCTCATCTCTATCAGCAGAGCTGCAGTAGTCCAGCCACACGTGTTGTCATATATGAGGTCCTACTGGTAGGTAAAGGAAACACTGGTCCAGTAAATGACTGACTTTTAAAATCAATAGACTCGTGCTATTCTTCTGCAGTGACACAAGGGGGATTGAATGCAACTTGTCAATGTTACTTAACACTTGTAATGGCACTTTGAGCTTTCCAAAACGACCTTGAAACATTGCCAGATGGATTTTCCAAACGTCTGTGGATCCAGGCTGCATTACAGTACACACAAACTCAATGCTACACCAATTGTTTTCATTTGGTCACAGTGACTTTGGAATAGTTAATAATAATAACCATCATAATCAGTACAGTGTAACGTCCCTGGGTTGAAATGGCAGCACCGTGTCCCTAACACAGATGTTTTTGAATGACGTTCTCACCATCGACGACTCACATGGGCTGACCGTGTTTGCTGTATGGAAGTTGAGGGGATCCCAAAGGCATTAATCCATGGGGAACTGCCAAAAGGCCCCCGTCATGTTGATCCCCTCGTCTCTGTTACAGCGATGTCCTCAAACAGGACCTGAAGTCCTTTGCTATTGATCCTGACACTTGGCAGGAGCGGGCTGGGGGCCGAGGTGCATGGCCTTCAGCCATCATTGGGGGGCAGTGGTGTCTCTGTTAACTCATACAGTTCACACTGCAAAGAAATCAAGTTCTTGTCTATACTGTTATATACAGTAGCCGTCAGTAGCATCTGTCATCAGGGTCAGATGCACTGGTCTGTAGTCTACCAGGGCCAGGTCCTTCACTTTCTAAATATGTATCAAAGGCACAGTTGTTCACGTTCACACAATGGCAAATCAGAATTTGTTCATGCAGTACCCTGTGTTTTAGGTCTAAAACCTTTTTCTCACACAGCCTGAGCCGAAACAATCTGTTTCAACTTACAGTATCAGGGCATGGAGGTGAAAAAAAACCAAGCTTATCAATCATGTTAATAAGGTAAAAAGAACGAGGCCAGCTGAGCCTTCATCGTCTGGTTCGGTTTGAATACTCAGATTCCAACCCCTTTCTCCAGACACTGCTACAATTATACAATGGTCAACATCATTCCTGTTGTTGTTTTTTTTTTCTGACTGTAATTTTACACCTGGAGCTGAGAAGATAGAGCAGACAGATGGGTTTGAAGCACAGCAGGTAGCAGTAGTGACTCAGGAGACGAGGGGAGCAGATATGGAAAAGCTTGTATTAATCAACGCCCCGTCAGTCCCCGGAGAACCAGTGTTTCAGACAGAGGGGGGAGGGAGGAAGGGAGGGAGGAGAGGAAATATGATGAAGGCACCAGGGAGTTTTAGATTATGTGACGATAATCCAGGTGAAAGAAGGTGGAGGTTTTTTGTTACAGAAGTAATAGCATGTCAAAAGATATGATTGTAGCAGACAATAACTCATATTTCTGGACAGAATCCTATCTAATGTTACACCAGCAATTGAAAAATGTTGTTATTTTTACCACCTGCAAAAATACCCGTCAGGTATCGGGTGATCATGCTAATGATAACCAACCTCACAGAGGGTTCTAGGCCATCTGTGTATCAAAGAGCATCCAGTCCAACCAGTCTTATATAGGAGTATTCCTTTTGCTCAACAAACCTTTAATAATATCACATATATTTAGTGACCCCCCATGACCTCTCTGTGGGTCTTGACCCCATCTTTGACTTCTTAAAATGGGTCCAATTATTGCCATCATACAGATACAGTAACATATATTTAAAGTTACATCTGATAATATGTTTTTCTATCCAACAAAAGCAATGTGATATGGTATATATAGCTATATATATATATATACACACAAACAAACACACATATTTGTTATGGCTGCTGATAACTAGCCTCCCACTGATTCCTTCCTGCTGCCTGTAGAAAAACAGGAAACTCCTTATTAGGACTATACACACACACTGCTCACACTGTCACCTGTTTTCTCAACAAAGCTGCACTAAGGGTGGAAACATGGAGACGATTTCCTGACAGATTCACAGCGTCATGCTGTTGTGTCTGCATCGAGGAAACCGATCATTTAGCTGCTTTTCCAGATTTGGCTCCTGGATCTAACTTGCCGCGCTGAAATAATTACTTGTAATCATAAAGTTTGTCTAACAGAGGCTCCTCAGGGAGCTAATTGCAAAGGTTCAGCCGGTGACATCACAGCTCTGGCTGTGCTAAACTATGATGTCCAAGTCACACACGGAGCCTCATTAAAGCAGGGCTAAAGCAGAGCGTGTCCACCCTGCAGTAATGAGAGTGGCCGTAGCTGCAGTAATTACTCTGCAGTTTCCTCCTGCCTTCTCCACCACTTACCTTACAGTGTACGGCTGCTTTTGTTATTGCCAGGATGAATTACTTAGACTGTAACACACTGTTGTTTTAATGCGCTAGGATGTTGGTTATAGTACATGTGTCGATGAAATACTAATAAATACGTGGCCAAATGTAGCTGTTGTAATCCAGCTTGTTTTTTTTTTAGGATAGTTTAAGCATCACTGGTCGACATCGACATCTCAGTGGATAGTTTAGCTTCAGTTAAAATAAGAAACTGCTCATGAAGTTCCTCTCTTATCTTTTTATTTTCATTGAGCCGTCTGTAATTTTCTTGTCACTTTTAACAGCCTTAACAGAGATGTTTGATTTCGTTTGCAGCCTGTCTGATCAATCTTGGTGCAATGTTTTTTTTAAAGATGTATAAAAGCAGGTCTGAAAGCTGATCAATGCATTATATGTTGTTGTCTTATGTTTTAGGTTTCCAAGTTTCCATGTGTAGTTTCCGTGTCATATCATATACTCAGTATAACATTTTCTCCCAGGGTTTCCAGTGCTCCCTGTCAGTGACCATTCCATATAGAGATGCTCTGTCTCTATATTTATCTCCGTCTCTAACCCTGTCTGATTGGACCAATCATCCATTTGTCTTATTCCAATTCTTATTCTTAGTGCAGCAGCCGGTCATTTGATTGGGTAAAACACCATCCTATCAGCTGCAGAGAGCTCAAATGTAGTAGAAATTATATAAACTAAAGTAGATGTAAAAATACTTTAATGCAGCACATGCACTTTTGTAGTAAAGTAAATTTTCCCCGAGATCGGGACAAACCGAGTCCGTCCTGCGTCAGCTCGTCTCTGCGTCTTGTCTCTAAGTCGTGCTAAGGTGTCGTGCGGGGCGGCGGTGGGATCAGCAGGCTAATGATGACAGCATCGTGCTAATAATGGCTGGGAGTAGCTCCTGTGACAGTGAGGTGTGTGTTAAGTGGGACATGGGAGCAGCCTGACTCACCCGGACCCCCTGCTTCCCAATAATGAGAGTTTGATGGAGTGGTTGTGCAGGTAGATAATGCTAAGTTAATGAGATGTCCTATTCCATGAGGCTGTTTGCAGTTCCCCACAGAGTAGCGATGTGTGTGTGCGCGTGTGTGTGTGTGTTGATATATGTTGCTGTCTGCTTCTGTATTTGTCTGTAGCATCTTCCCTTTGTTTGTGAGCACTATATATTGGCTTCTACATTATGCTGCATTCCACATGGGACGTTAAGAGAGACTCTGTCATACTGAGCTAAATTGTGGCAACCATAAAAATGTTGTGAGAGCTGCAAAAATAAGCTTTTATGTTTTGTTTTGTTTTTTCAAATCATGAATAGGTAGGAGATTTTTGTGTTCCATTGAAAACAATTTACTTTATTAAAATTAAGTTGAACAAAAGCTTTTTTCAGATAAGTGCGAGAAAAGATACGTTATATTGGGTACACAGTGGACTTGTAATTTAATCCCAATCTGCTGGGTCTATGACTGTGGTAAAAAAAGTCTAAAGACCTGAAGAAAACCAACATAAACATGTACACACACAAGCGAACAACATGCAAACTCCATGCAAAGACCATTGGTTAAAATTGGGAATCAAACTGCTGATGTTCTTTTGTAAAGCAAAAGCACTTCCTATCCTGACACTTTAGCTCTTACAAACTCATAAATCAAGTCAGCAGTGAAAGTAAAAAACAACTGCAACAGAAGTAGAATAATAATTATTTCAAATTCTTTAACAATTCCAGAAATGGCTGTTAATGATGAGTCTGTGGGCAATGAAGGTTATATTCATAAATTATAGCCGTGAATGAATTCTCTGTAAATATGAGCTCCTGGATTGACTGATACCAAATCACATAGACTGAATATCGGCAAACTAACGACATTGTCGACATTGTTTCTTTTCCGTTTGGGAACTTGTTGCGAGGGCTATTTCTGGATAGTGTTTATTAAAAATTATTTTCTTTGTGGAAATGCTGACCCCTGCTTGTGCGTGTAGGACAGAGAAATGCCATTTATTATTTTTTAATCCAGCAGCGACAACAGACTCCAGTAGACAGGAAATGAAGTGTCACTTTTCTAAAAGAGTGACAGAGCAGAAAATATCGTTAGAGGAGGCAGGAATAATGAAAGGAAAATGGTGGAAAGGTAATAAAAGCGGAGAGAGAGGAGAAATACAGCGGTTGTTGAACAGTTGGCTCACTGAGCACGTTAAAAAAAAAAGAAAGTAAAATTCTTCGGCTGAAGAAGGGGTGAGGATATGGCAGAGTGGGGGATAATCACTTCTCTCATGGCAGGTACATGTCTCTAATTGGTCGTCCTGCTCACATTTCTCTTTTCACATCCCCCTCTTTTCTCCCATTTCCCATTTCCTTTTGAGACAATGCAGTGAGAAAACATGGCTTTCTTTCCTAATTAATCTAAATATAATGATGGCTCCCACTCTGGACCTCTGCCCCTGCAGAATGTTGATTAAAGCTGTGTGTGTGTGAGCGTGTTTGTGTGTGCGGGTCAAGGGTAGGGATGAGTCTAGCCCATTTTTCCATAATGATCCTGAACATACAGTTCTGCATTTATGCATATTTATAATTATACATCCATTGTTCCGTATCCTTCTATGAATAGAGCTGATGATCCCTGTATTTCCATTATAATGATTCCATATGTTTTCCATGGAGGTAATAGCTAATCTGCATTTTGACTTTAACCTGAACAGATACACTATATAAATAATCTCTCCTTGTCCCTTTCCTTCCGTGGTATTTTATTCACCATCATTGTTGTCAACGGTAAATTTTCTAGTTTTTCCCTCCTCACATTTCCCTCAAACCTTATCTGTCTAATGTTGACATCATGAAGAAACTTCCTCTTGGCTCCAGCTCCCATAAACACCTCATCATTCTCTTTCGGAACCAAACATCACAGCTCTGCAAACGCCTTCTCGTGCCTGATGTTATCATCCGAGCCTCGCTGTCTTACGTTAGAACAAGGTAGACGTAGCAATTCAGTGACCGTATGCTAGTGCTCCTGCTAACTCTGCGACTAACGAGCTCCAAAAGTAAAATAAAGGCAGAGAGCCTGCAATGCTGAGGCAGCTGCTGTACTGATCTGTGAGGAGTAAAATATTTGAGGAACTAAAGCTCAGAAATCTTACAGTTTGGTCTGCAGATGTGCGATTGGGAACAAAGTGACGCTTTCTAAAAGCAGGGAATCAAAGAACTGTTTGGGAAACAAAAGCTTTGAAGTGTAAATGTGAATTCAGCTGACACACCAAGACAGTTTGGTTAATTTGATCACAAACCTCCGAAGATACTTTGAGTAACAGCCTGCATTTCCTTTAGTCTCATGACAGTTTCTAGGAAAGTGATTGTAGTGTTCATTGTTCTTACTGGAAGCTAAGTTGTTACCCTGATATTCCACTGGGAGCGTTACAGCAGCGGCCCAAAGCCTTGCGAGCCTGCTGAATTTGCACGGCAACATTAGATTAAGGAATAATTCTGAAAGAAAGCAACACCACGAGATTCTGGGATAGACGTATGTTACCGTATTAAAGACACAACAACAACCACCAGTTTACCTTGTCTCTGTGGAAGAGCCCTTGTGTATCTGGTGGTTTTCCACTTCATGCATGAGTCTCTCCTTGTCCATGGTGAAAATCGACAGTGCGTGTGCCTTCTGACCTGGTGTCGTCAGCTTTGATGTATAAGGCTGTGATTTCTGATCTTCACACTGTGTTTATTTTGAAGAATGATGGACGATTTTGAAGGACGACTGAAGTTGTGTGCTGATACCGCGTGTAATTTACAATCTGATGTGATTTGATCCGTTTAAATTGACTCGGTATCTGTCAAAAATAGACCTGCTACCTATCCAGTCCACTGCAGTGCCGCGTGCAGTTCCGCAGCTGATGGAATAACTCCCACTGATTATAATGGCAGCTGACTGTAGCAGTAACTGCATCGCAGTCTTAACACATCCAGTGGCATATGGAGGTTAGCCAAAGGGAAGGGTGTGATTAGCTTATACATTTAGCCACCTTAATGAAAAGGCACAATTACCTGAAACCACTGGTATAATTGTGAAGAAAAGCCGAGCATTTGATCCACTGGTGAGAACATGTGACCTGCCGTTGGCAACAAGACCCTCACAGGTGTGAGAGAAGTGGGTCACTTTAGTCAAACAACACTAATTGGTTTGCAGGATGGCACCGGGGGGTCAGCGTGGCATCTCTGAGCAGAGCGGAGTTTATCCCTGAAGCCGAGTGCTGTTCACGGCCAGGCCAGCGGGTTAGCATTCAGACCACGTTCCTGCCTGCAGCAGTAATGAGAAGTGTCTCGCTGTTAATGAGATAAACACTGACATTAGTTCAGCTCAGCAGGAGCATGGAGAGAGGGGAGAAAAGAGAGGAGGTTAAAAGTGAGGCAGAGGAGTCGAGAGAATTTGGAGGAAGAGACGCTCTGGTAATTTCCAAGTTGTCAAAATGAGCTTTGTTATGACTGCATGTTTTTGAGAGAAGCCGTGCAGCAGGATCTAAATGATAACGATGTTAGCCCTAAAAGCAACACAGGTCGTAAAGTAGAAGCTACATTAACAGACAGAAACTGTAGTATTCATGTTTGTGTGCAGCACAGCAGCCACACAGCATTATGTTGACGTCCTAACGAGGACTCAGTGTGGTCTGTCTGCACCTGCTGTGATTTTAAATCCATATTTTTCATCAAAAACACTGTTTCTCCTTTCTGGCTAATGAATGTGTTGCAGTTGGAATTGGAATACAGAGACGTGTGTCTGTGTGTATGTGCAGATGCACATGTGAGTGTGTGTTGTGTACTGTGTTTGTGAGGTAGATCCGGTTTCTTGCATCAACCCCTCCAGGGTGAAATTCATAAAAAGTCTGCGCCGGGATCTGGTTTAAGCCCGTAATCCTCCGCTTCAAAATAAGAGCGTTCCTGCAGAATTACATACCTGAGGTTTCAGGATCATTAAAATAAACAGGAAGTTTCAGGAATAAGCTCCGACAAGCTCAAGAGTGAAAGTCCACGAGTCATGTGTGTTATTTAAAGACACAGTTGAGGTTCGTGTCAAAGCCTCGACCACATTTCTCGCCTCATAAAAACATTGATTTTACATGAAATGCCATTGCTGAGAGCTGAGTTGAACTCAACTTAATAAATGACCTTTAACCTTTTTGGGCCAATTCAGCAGTTGTTCACCCGTTGCAAATGTGTGAAGTTTAATAAACTGTATAACATTAAAATACTCTCTAGAACTGTTGCAGTCACATCAGGACCATCACACTCCTTTAGCCTTGATTTAAACTGTTCTCTCTGTGGACTCTAGTGAATGAGCTCTTCCCTTGGTTTTCATTTTATAAGATGACTTCTTTAGTAAGAGGTGAATCCAGTTCACTACCTGGATTAAAAGCTTATTCTTCTAATGACAAAAATGTGACACAACTCTGCTTCTGTCCTCCAGGTTTGGTAAAAAGAAAGAAGACAAAAACAAAGATACAGCAAAATCAACCAAGGGTAAACTGGAGGTCCTGAGTGAAGAGGACGTGTCCAGGGTCCCTGACACCAGAGATGGGTATGAATCAAACCCCTCATTCACTCTGTTAACAAACATCCATCACTGACTTCTGTCTGCAGCAAATGTTAAAGACCCAGTTTATGGACACTGTATCTGACGTCACATCTCTGTGGCTCTGCTTCTTGCTTTCTTTACAATAACAGTTATGACCCACGTTATGCCGATGTCCACTCTGGCCACGCCACCCCCGACACCGGTTCCTTCCCTGACATGGATGACGATGACATGGACCCCAACTACGCCCGCATCGACAACTTCCGGCAGCCAACGTCGCCTCAGTCGTTCAACACTCGAACGCCCTCCCCCGCAGCAGCGGTGGCTCCTCAGCAGCCACAGCCCTCTGTGGAGGAGCTGGACGGACTCTACGCCAGAGTCAACAAGAGCAGACCACCACAGGTGCAGGCAAACAGGTGAGTTCAACAGGCTGATTAAGAATGAAGACTTTTTTTATATAGTTTAACCTCTTCACTGCTGGGTGTTCTGTAAATGTCACACATGTTGCCTAAACCAGCACATATGGACTGACCACGAGCAAATACAC
>NC_024320.1:17006535-17016852 GCF_000523025.1 Cynoglossus semilaevis
AGCATCAAAAGGAGCAGGTTTGGGTCTCTGTAAGGACTACAGGTTCTAAGGACACCAGCGTTAGTCTCGGAATTGGGCTTAAGTTGAGAAACAAATGAAGAATCCACAGACAATACACACACACAAAGACCGGACAGGAAGTTTTTTTTTCAAGTTCTCACTGAAAACAAAGAAATATAGTTTTTACCTGCTTAGTCACAGATGGTTACTGTGTACTGTGTATGCAAAAGTATCTGTACTGTATAATGAAGTTTTAATGGCCAGTGTGTACATCCTAGTTGAAATGTAGCAATTTTAACTGAACAAACATTTACCATAATGCTCTATTCTACCTCTTTAATTTACAGTTAGTGTGAAGTACGTATACAGTACAGTACAGTACAGTACAGTACAGTACAGTACGTGTACAGTACAGTACAGTACAGTACGTGTACAGTACAGTACAGTACAGTACAGTGCAGGTTGAAATATCAATGATATATATTAGCATCAGAAATATGGACTATTTTTTTTAAATCATCTTACAGAGTCACTCATTAGTCTTCATCACTCTCACACTTTGTCCTTAAACGTGACGCGGATCCAACTTTGTGATGATTCACGTCAACGCCGGCCGATAATGTGATTCATTTCGTCACATTGGACTGAAATGGACTGAAGATCCAAATTTCATTATTTCTCTGTGTGAAGTAATTGAGGCCACATTAAAACTTCCCTCAGCTCCAACTCTTGACAGAAATTGCTATTGACTTGCAAATCAAGAAAACTAAACCCCAGACACTTAATCTCAGGCAGAAATGAAAAGCGAGGAAAAACGAGCGAGGGAGAGGAGGGGAGTTTGGACAGGGAGAAGACACAGATGGGATTGGGGAGCAGTGACAGACGGAGGATAAAGGAGATGGAGGGAAGAGAAAGGATGAAATGGATGGAGCCAGAGAGGGGGAGAGAGAAAGAGAGAGAGAGAAGAACAAAATAATGTTAGATAGGAAAAAGGGACAGAAGGAAAAGAAGAAGAAGAAGGCAAAGTAAATTCAACAGAGGAGCAGTGACAGAGGAGAAGATGCAGACAAAAGAGGAGGAGGGATAATTAGCCACAGTCTAGCAGGCTGACAGATCTGTTAGAGCACTTTAGCTCTCATCCACTAGTGCTGGGTACTTCATTACCAGCCTGTTTTCTCCTTCTTCTTCTCCTCCTTGCTTTTGTCCTCCGTCTCTCTGTCTCTTACTGTCATTCATCTGTTCCCCTACTCCCTCCCTCTTCTACTCCGCACCTCCTCTGCTGCTAATGGGTATTAGATCGTCGTTAGCATTAGCATGATGGATGAGGAGCCTTATTTGGCTTGTTAACTCTGAATGAAAGTTTTTCTTTTCGTCACAAAGACGGTGTTAGGACACCGCTACTGCAGGGCTGTGTGGTATGGGTCCTTACAGCTAAGTTGAAGCCCATGTGTCAAACTCAAGGCAACATTTGCACTGCAAGTCATTGTATCTGGCCCACCAGAGCTTGACGTGTCTATGGTTGTCTTAAAATAAAGTATATATAGTATGAAATGTACCAGCAAACTCATAGATTTGACCATGTCATGTCAAGGGTCATTAAATACATTTCTAAACAGATATACTGAATAGAAGTTTCTAAAGCAGGAACCACTGTATTACTAGTAGTAGTTGGAATTATCTTTGACCCAATCCCCTGCTGTGATTTTACTCTCACATGTTTCCATGGCAGCGGGGCGTATTAACGCTATTGATGCTCAGCCATTGACTCAACTGACTTGATCTTGCCCAGTGTCGTGTCTTCTAAGGCCCTGATTGGTTAAACTAGCTGGTTGAAAAAGCCACAACTGCTCATGTGTTTTACAATGCACTATGTATTTCCCCAAAACTGCGTGGTCATATGTAGGATCCTACTGATGTCTTTTGTATAAATCCCGTGTCCATTGATGGAAACATAAAACCAATAATGTAAGGTATGAGAACTCCAGTCAGGAAACTGGAAAACGGCTGTGTATGTTTAGTGTGGTCCACTTTTGGAACAGTGTCTTAAAAAGTGGACCACAGTGTTTGAGGAGTTTCAGGAACAATGGAAACCCTCAGGTTAGTCTTCAGTCCCAGCAACTCACTCCCCACATCCTAACCCTAACCCAGTCTTCAACGAGTGTCCGGCTGTGAAAACACACCGGCAACCTTTATTCACACAGACGTGGTCAGAAACCGGTGCACGCCCAGCCACCCACATGTGATATTTCTGTGCGGAAGGTCTGTAACCTAGCAACAATGCTGCGTGTGGTCCACATAGTTTTACTCAACTGCACGAAAAAAAAAAAAACAGAATTCCAACTTTAAAATGCGTGTGTGTGTCGGTGTTATTTTGGAGCGAGTGCGTGGTTGTTTGAATTGTAGTTGTTAAAACACCGTCGCTGTCATTTCACAGCTGTTACTTTGTGGAATCACCTGTGACTGAAGACGAGGCTGCAGCATGAACAAAAACTCATGTTAAAGTACAGAATGGCTCTCCTGTTGATTTAATCACCCTCAGAATCAACTCTGTATTTTACAGTATTTCATTTCAGAGATAATTTGGCACAAACATTCAATTTTATTTTATTTATTTTTTATTTAATAGACACTAAAAACAAATGCGTCTCCTCCTGTGAGCAGGTCCAACATTTACTTTATCTTCTCTTTTAAGAAGCTGCCATAATTACCTTACTTTAATTGCTGCCCACGACTGGGTCTATTTTCACTGAAAAACGATTTTCCTACTAAAGTGTTGAAAGAAAGCGACAGATTTAAAGGCAATAAAAGGTTAATATTGTAAAAGTACTTTATTGTACTTCTGTTTATTACCTTTTTTTCATCACTTTTACATTCATTATATACAGTATATATAATATATATAAATGCTGTGGATATATATATGTAGGTATGTATATTTTAAAACTCTGGTTCCTTATTGATCCTATATATTTTACTTTCAAACCCAGTTATTATTGCATTGCTAAAGAAAAAATATCTCTTTAATTTGCCTCGAGACTGAAGTGTCCTACAGCCTCAAATTGCAAGTTTTTTTTATTTAATTACTCCCAGGGGGAGACCATGAGTCTGTTGATTTTTGTGCATCATGTTTTAATGAAGCTGAGGAAGAAACGTGTTTATCACAGAGTGTTATGAATAATGATGTGTGCTTTTGAAATCCCTCGTCTTCAGCGCAACTCTAACCAAATATTGTGAAAAGGAAATGGTGCGTGTGTTTGCGTAGCTTTGCCCACAGACTGGTGTTGGTTCTCACTCCACCTTTCCAGTCCATGCCCTCAGTCGTGGGCTCTTGGCTCTGTCTCCCTAATTTGCTGTCGGACATTTTCATTAGGCCCTCTATGGCAGGTGTGTGCCGTGATGGGCGTCACATTTGATTAGAGCTACGCTAGATGCTGACCTGTGGAGAAAAAAAAGGTTAGCTATGCTTGTCACATTTTATTAGCTGGAAGGCAGTCTCTGTAGCTGCAGGAAGAAATGAGGCAGAATAGATGAAAGAGGAGTGGGGAGGAACAAAAGTGACCAAAGGTGAAAGATGAAAAAGCTCCTGAGGGGAGGGCTTTAAATATGCACCATTGTGTTGCGAAAATAAGTCTGAACAAAGACACAAACGACAAATGGATGAACACACTGGAGCAATAACACCAAAGTTTCAGGAGGAGAAACAAATGCTCTTTACTTCACCCTTTTTCAATTTGTTTCACAGTTGCTTGTACTTTTATTGTCAAAACAGTTAAAGGAAACCAAAATCTGTATTCTCTAACTTTCTCGTTAAACTATGCATGTATTCTTTCTTTGTAAGTAGAAATAGAATAACATTCTCTCCTGTAGAGGTTGCTATGGTAGATTTAAAAACTGCGTTTTATGGTATTAGTTAATTAAAAAAACAATATAACATCCTTTATAAATTACATTAAAAAAATTCTGCAAAAGAAAAACCAACAGTTCCAAATTGAAAAAACAAATTTGCATTTTACAAATATTGAAAAAATTACATTTGATGAAATCAAATCACCACTAAGAAAACCCAGAATATTTTAGAAAACAATTGACTCTCTATTACAGGTTTGAGTAAACAAAACAAGAGAAATAACAGACTAATTTAAATGTGACAAAAAAATAAATAATAAAACAGAAAACTTTTTCTTCTATTGTTGCTTTATCCTCTACTTAAATTCCAGCCTTTTCTCCAGGACACCAAACATTGACCACACACTTTGATGTATCCTTACCTCCAGCATGAAGTCAGGTAAAACCTGCCTCTCCGAGCTTTGTTTCCCCCTCCTGTGTGTTGTGTTTACATCAGCTCCACACAGAGAGGCAAAGGGCGCTGAAGCAGCCTGCGGCAGCGGAGCTCACGTCCTAATTAGTCTGCCCTCACACTGTATAACACCACACGATAGTCACTGTTTCCCTCAGTCCCTCTGTTTTTTTTTGTTCAGACTAGATGTCAATGTTTTCCAAGTTTCTTTCTGCGTCTTACGACTCTCTTTCATTTCCCGTCTCACCCTCCTGCTGTCTTCCCTGCTGTCAGCGTGCTGTCACGTCAACATACACAGGCAGATGCTCTGAAATGTTGATGAAACAGGAACATTACTTGATTGAGTTATGGCCAATAAGAGAGAGAGACGCCTGTAGAGATTTATGGATTTGTTTACTCTTCTGAATAGAGAAGTCATGTGTGCAGTCCTCAGTCCCATTAACCTTATAGTTAATCAGTGAACCTAAATCAATGTACACAGGTGATGGTGTGTTCCTGGGTCCTTAGTGTTCGTCTCAGTCTGTGGTTGGCAGCAGTACCTGTGGTCATCTCCGATTGACACTGGATTAGGATGTTGGAAGTGAGATTAGGGTTAGACACCATTGTGCGAGGGTGGCAGAGAAGTACATGAAGGTGGTGCAGGATGTGTAGGAGAAATCAAAAGTGTGGTGATGTGTTCAGTCAGAGTGACAGATGGGTTCAGAATGGCAGTCAGTTCTGAGCCCCTTCTTGTTTGCAATCGCAATGAACAGATTGACAGAAAAGGTCAAGCAGGAAGTTCATTGGATGATGACGGGGAGCATGGAAGTTTATTGAGTTTATACTGTAAACTATAAAATCCGGTCCAAGAAAGACCATTAAAATCCCTCTTCAGTGTTTACTGTACAATGGGATGGATGGATGGATGGATGGTTGATCTGTCATAAAAGTCGTCACTGATTAACATTAAAGGACTTAATACTTCATGCAAAACTAGTTTAAAAAGTTTATTTTCCTGGGAACTCCCAGGTGACTTTGCTTCTTTCTCTGCCGTTGAGCTCATTTGGATGGTGATGTTAAAGCAATCTGCTCTACTCAGATACTTATTGATCCCTGCACTGGAGAATGTGTTGTACTGTTGCCGGCTGCCTCAGGCCGAGGGACAGCAGTTATTACCTGCCGACGACAACAACAGTAGAGCCAATCCGTCTCTGTCTACACACTAACACACCGCAAACACACTCAGGGACACGAGGAGAACTCAGCCCACTCTATTGAGATTGAAACTTCACATCACTATGAATGATGAACCGGGATGCCTGTGACTACCTAGACAGAAAACTTTTTTTTTTAAGAGCTGCTACTTCTCTAATCTCAAGTACGCACTTCCCTCCCTCTGTTTTTTTTTAAAATCCAGATTTAGCCTTTGCCTTCATCATCCATTATTATGATAATATTTGTCATTGTCAAGGATGGAGGCTGTGGCATAATGGGATAATTACAGCGTTGTTTCGTTTGGAGAGCGACGCACGTGCTTAATCAAAATGGCAGCCCTAATTACGGGCCCAGGGATTGGCTAATGGGTTCCGTAGATGAAGGGTGGCATAGAAGAACTCTGCAAAAGTGTGCATTTATTCTAAAAGAACGCACGTGTGTGAGTGTGAGTGTGTGTGTGCTAATAGAGGAATAAATAAATGATACAGATTAGATGTAATTATCTTGACAGTAAGATTGTCTGCAGGAGGCAGAGATTGCTATTGATTTACTGAGTGATCAAACCTCCTATTAGACTGGAGAGGCAACAATTAGCAGAGTCTGACGCCACGGAAATTCAACTTTTAAAAGACAAGCAGTTGCATTAAATCAATTAGGCACAACAATTTATATATTGCAATATACAACTGTATATATTATATACTGTATATTTAATCTTAACACAGGGTCAGACTTGAATCCTGTGCTGTTCTGGGCGTGTACTGCAGCTCTGCACTAAGAGGAGCCTGTGCAGAATTTAAAACAACACTTTCCACAGCGGCACAGTGGAACACAAAGTGTTTAACCCAGTCTCTCTGTTCTGTTCCCACTTGGCTGCAGTGAAACAACTGCTGTATTAAAGAGACAATGCAGGTGTGGTACAAGTGTGGTCGCAGCAGCAAGTATTGACGTATTTCCACTGCTGAATTTACATACACACCCTCTGCTGATGGAGTTCAGTCTTTTTTGTTAACCATAGTCTACAGTTGACATCATATTCTTTCAGTTGAAGGAAACAGGAACTTTGAAAATCTGTCTAACTGGTTCTCTTTCTGTTCCACCAATTGACATTTGTGTTATTATATAGGAACGTTGATGTGTCTGGATGAATCAGAAACAATTACATTTATATTACTCAGTGTGTGTTTTTGGTTTTTGGCTGAATTGGTGTTTCCAACTGAGTAAGTTAAATTAATTAATTTAATCATTTAAATGACATTTGTTATTTTTAATGGAAGTTATGTTGACATTAAAGACGAAGAAGGCAAAAGAAGTATGCAACTGTCTGTAAATAGAGTGGGATTTATTCAGTCACCAATCAGCATCAGTTGACCTTTAGTGTTCAACTCATCGCTGCTATAACGTTGCTCCACCTCCACTCACAGCCTTTTTAAATCACCTGTCGTCTACACTGTGGCCACAGATTGGTTTAAATCATGATTGATCACTGATTTTAACGCAAGGGTTTTGTGTTTTAAGTTACTTCATGAGTTCAATCTGTAATCCTACAGCAGCCTATTTTTAAAATAAAAGTGGGCTTTATGTCTGACACTTATGTCTGAGTGGCATCGGAGCGGAGCCGCAGTGGGACCTGCTCGCTCATTTATAGCAAACTCTGTTGACGTTCTGTCAGAAACTCATGCTTGCGTGCTCCGTTCATAACACCCTGTATTAGCCCAGTCCATAGTGTAATGTTTTCGTCTCTATACGTCTCATATTGTCCCCAGTGAACGCTTCGGCAAGATAAACCTCCTGATAAGCAAACAAACATGATGTGGAGGGGTTTAGATTTGTGTTTTAGCTGAAAGCAGTAAACACTGATAAAGAACAACACTCAGGCGCACAATTTTCTGTGGCTTTGTGTGTGTGTGTGTGTGTGTGTGTGTGTGTATCCCAGTGAGTGTCCTCACTGGTGTTTAGGTCTGTCTAGGACAGTTCTCTCAGGTGTGTCGCTTATCTCCCCTTCAGGTCCAGTGAGCACGGTGAAGTCCAGGAGTTTTGTTCTGTTCCCAGTCCTTATCTGTCCTCCAGCGGTTGATTTCCTCCTCCTTTTGTGGCGGTGCATTCCTCATTTTCACCTCTTTGGTTGCATTCATCAGGCTGCCGTGCAGGCTGACGTGTCCGTGGCTCAGTCCAGGATAACACACTTTTTTTCCTGACTCTTACAGGTGCTTTTCTGAAAAATGTATCTCCACCATTCCTGTCCTCTTCTTTTCTTACCGGACACCCACGTCTCCTCAAAGACAACACTGTGTGGAAATAATCTGTCTGCTCGTCTGTCTCACTGTGTGGTCAACGGCTGGTACTGCAGAACCCAACAGTGTGTTTCGGTGAATTTATTCATGGTTGAAGCCATGAAAGTAAAGATTGTTTTATCTTCAACCCTCTTCATCTCACATGATCTTGGGTCAGAAGACAACATACATGATACAGTTTCCCTGCATAACCCTGATTTACACATTTGACTTCCTGTGTCTCTGCAGCGATCAACAGATCCAGAGTGAGCGTCGTGAGTACCAGCAGACCCGAGCCGCTCCTGTCTACGAGGACTTGGATGCTGCTCGACGCCGAATTCTAGAGAACGACCCCAACCGGGTGAGATTACCTGTCTTCCTACACATTCATGGCTTTAAACAGTAACACAGATCGGATCATTGACAGTCACCACACCTGAGCAGCTGACCTCTCAAACTCTGGCTGTTTTTTTATTTTTTCTGTGATGCTGTTTTTTTCTGTCGGCCAACTCTGGTTTGTTCTACTCTGAGTCTCTTCTTCGACTGAATTTACACCGCTGTCCTCTGGAGTTTTTTTTAAGTTAGTTTGCTTGTTCAAGTTTCTTCATTTTGTGGTTGCAATCAGTGGCCCGTGGGCTAGAATTGCCCCGTGGCTCATAGTATATAATAAGCCAAATTAAATTTAAATTATAGTTTTGATAAGTTCTTAAAGTTATAGACGCAGACCTGGTGTATTAATGTAGATGGAACTAAAATATCTACATCTGTCTTTTAAAAAAACTAAGCCTAAACCTTTAGAATAATAAAATCCGAGGTGTGTGTGTGTGTGTGCTGCCAGCTCTGTAGTGCTCCTGTGAGCTCAGCCTCTTGTTCTCAGGCTATTTCCAGCTCTTGTTAACATTTGGAGTTGCTGTGTTCCACTGAGGCAGTGCACGCTCTCCTCATTTACTTTATGGAGAGACCTAGAAGACGGGTGACATTTCCAAACACTCTCTGCTTCAGCCGATATCTTTCATTTTTCCTCCTCGTGCGGTGTCTGTTCCACCTGCTTTGTCTAGTGTCGAAGGAAGCCTTTGTGAAGCTGGCTCCTCTGGCCGGGCCTGGCTGCTAAATGTCTATGGAAGGGTATTGATCCAGGAGGGGAATCATTTCATTTAGCTCCGTACTCTTCTGAACTCACCGTGGAAATCGATTGGCCATTTATCAGCCGGTTTGCCATGGTATTTTTCTGAACGTGAGTTCGGGGATGCAGAAAATCATATTTTGATCGGAATCAGGATCAGTGAAATTGTCCGTGGCAGTGATTTGAAAAGTCACTGCCCTGGAAATGGACTTTATTTCTCATTCAATGACAACAGAGGAGAAAAAAAAATGTTAGATAGATTTGGTGTCCTGCTGTGCTCCCACTTCATCGCTTATCCTAGTCTGTGTTTATTGAGCACTGGAGCCCAGAGAGGCAGTCTTCATTAGAGGCTGGCAGGCACACACACATCACAGCTGCTTTCTCAGAGGCCTGAAGGGCTTTTGTCACAGGGTAGGTTTGTGTCTCAGTTGACTGTGCTTTCAAACCAGCACCAAGACTCTGATGCAGTTTGGATGCAGCGAGTGAGAGGGACGACCTCTGCTCTGGCTCCGTCTCTGGAGACGAAGACAAAGGAAACTGCAGGAGATTCCTTCATGATAGAAACCAGTGGGAGAGTGATAATGAAACACTGACACATTTATAATCACACATACTGGAATCAGTGGAACAGTAACACATCTAAGCAGATGAATGGCGTACAAATAGAAAAGGAAACTTTTATTATTATATTTTTTTTATCTTCCCCACCGGGCGGTGTAAATTCTTCCTCTTTTTTCTATTCCAGAAAATGGATATTGAGTTGTCAAGTATGTCAGGGGAAAATTAATTGCAACAGCCAACGGTTTCAGAAAAACAAAAAAGATGTGGACTGGATCTGAATGAACAGGAGTTCATATTAAGTGACTGTCGGACAGGAAGGGAGGCAGAGCTGGAGGAAATGTAGAAGGACCTGCAAATGGAGAAATAGATGTAATTAGGCAAGAAATGAAGTATGTTGGAGGCAGCTGACCCACTGCCACTCCTAAAGATAGATAGCAGCTGATGAAGAGGCGGAGAAAATCCTTGATTTGTCTAAAGAACACTCAAGGATAGCTTGTTGTTAACAGAGACCAGGCCTTTTTATTCAGCCTGCTCACATTAACCTTGTATCTGTTTGTCTGTGTGGTTTACAAGGAACCTGAGTGCAGACCACTCCAGTGCTGCACTGCGGCCTTGTACCATTAGCCTTTTCGCAGCTGCCGCCGCCGGAGCCACTCACCCGTCACGGCAGACGATGCTCTTTTTGTTTCTGACTGTTTCTGTAGCCTTGAACTGTTCAAACAGGGTTTTGAAAGCTCTTCACTCAAGGCCGCAGACCATGTCGTCCTTGTCTAAGTGGAGGAACCAGAGGAAAACAGACACGGAGTTTGTGATTATACGTAGATTCGCTCTCCTGAGCTAAAGATCGCTGCGTAGCAGAGCGACCTCAG
>NC_024320.1:17016878-17055188 GCF_000523025.1 Cynoglossus semilaevis
TGTTATACCAATGTCTATTCATGTCTGTGTTGATTTGTCTGTGTGTGTGTGTGTGTGTGTGTGTGTGTGTGTGTGTGAGACGTTGAAGTGGGTATTACTGGCTCCTACTTTGTGTCTTTGTGTGAAGTTTTCTTCATGTCCTTTCCTTTCACCATTATCTGCCTCTAAATTGCCCCCCTCCCTTGTTCTCTGTCTGCTGATAGGTCAAACTTGTAATTATGACAATCTCCCTGTCTGTGTTGTCCATATATGCCCATGACAGGCCGCCTGTAATGTCCTGATGGCCAATTAAAGCCATAAAAGTACTCGAGCACTTTCCTTTTTAAGGACTTCTTTGTACTTTAGGGTTAAATATGGAACGACCTTTAAATCAGACGCCGTGTGTTCCTCAGAGGGTTGGACACCAGGACTTCTTAGACACTGTCACCTTCTCTTCTTCTGCCAGAGAATAATGATGAATAAAGGCTTACAATTTGCCAGTATGACCATCAGAACAGTAACTAAAAACTAAACCACAATTAAACCAAAAGAAAAAGCTCACACAAACTGGCCAAAAAAGAAAACTCCACATCTTAGTTCTGTGAAATGTTCTGTGTAATGTGTTTTTTTTTTTTTTCTGGCTAAAACTTAATATCTGAGCTAAGCCTATTAAAACATAGCTAGAAAATTTGACATCAATGTAGCTAAACATTAGCTAGTGGCTAAAGATTAGATTATTTTTCTTTAGACTTTGGTTTAGAAAAACACGTGTCAGAACATCTTTCAGTGACTTTCAACTTTCCACAGAATTTGATTTCTGAATTTCTGATTTTCACTAGAACTCATTCACTTCCTGTTCCTGCTGCAGCAGAACGTTCCAGATGTTCACATTCATTTCCCCCGCTGCACGGAGAGCACGACATGTTTACTGTGATGTAACTCTGGTGCATGTGCGTTACAGCTGACCATGAGTAACATGGTGCAGTGTGACAAGAGAGAAAGGATGAGAAACACACACACACACACACACACACACACACACACAATACTCATGCATCTTATCTTCAAGTCATTACCCCGTGAATGGCAAACAGAGGCAGTACGTGACACCTAAGTGAACACAGAAGTCAAAATAAATAACACACACACACTCTCTCACACACACACACATGACACTACACTCTTTGTCATTATAGAAAACACAGACACACAGATATACACAAATAAGTCCAGATAGGACTGGTCGTCCGTTGCACAGCTGCGTTTTGTATTTTTCCCTAATGTTGCGTGTGTGTGTGTGTGTGTGTTTGTGGACATCCATCACCTTGATGATATTTTAATGTCACATCCTCAGGCTGTCTCAATCCTCGCCTCACTCCCTCACTTTTTCTCCCCCTCTACCCTCCCACACGTTGGCCATCACTTCATAAATAAACCCCTACATCATTAAGTAAACACGCAGCAGCCTGTCACTGTGATAGATGGCTGACACACACACACACACGGCTGCAGGACCAAACCCCTGTGGTTTTTTGCACTTAGAGCACAAACCCAGGGGCAGAAATTCATGAAAAATAATTTTGTTAAGAAAATAATCCAAAAACGTTAATCATTGTGATGTGATTGTTGTTGAACAATGCATTTCAATGTGAATATTTTTTTTAACTGCTGTTGCTGGGAAGGCTTTGTTAAATAATCCAGTCTGATGAGTCAAACGCTGTTGTCCTTTCACCGTCCTTTTCTAGACACCAGACCAGAAAACATTTTTTGTTCAGACAGATTAAGATTAAGAGAAAATACTGCCCAGAAACGTATATACTTGTATTCATATGTATTTAATTAAACATCAAGTATCATACCAATGATTAGAAAACTAAAGAAAAAGCTAAACTTTTTCAGAGAAACAGCTAAATCCACAATCCCCAATCTACCAGCAAAACTTAGCCTAGAATAGATAGAAATGAGTTTAAAAAAACTAAATAATAAAAAAAAAGATACATTTGCCAAAAAAATGGAAGAAAAACAAAATGAAATATCGGTCCAGACAAGGAAAAAAAAGAGAGAAGGAGAAAAACTCTCCACCTGCAATAATCAGCTGTAGCTAACCTCTTCCTCACAGTGCCAAAACTGAGCCAGAGATATTACTTAAAAGCAGTCCAAGACGCTGAAGCTAAACTTCAGTAGAGAATAAAATAAATCAGTGTCATTTTAGAGAAAGTGATGAACAGAAGTTGAGGTGAATCTGCTTCGTTTTCAGTTTGTCCTTCAGCTAATTAACCCTGGTTAAGCTCCTCGTTACACCTTTGCCATTAGGTGTCAACTCTAGGCCTGGGAATTTGAACGTGTCAGGTTCGTGTTGGTGTCCTCAACGATGCTGCTGTACGGATTGTAGAGCAATGATAAGCAGTGATCCCAGATGATTAAAGACAGTCACGTTGGACAGTGTTGGCTGTTGACTGTGTCCACTGACCTGTCACTGACCTGTCACAGACAAACACAGAGAGCTCAGCTGAGGTGAACGTCGCTGTCAGAATCGTGTGTTCAATCTATAAAAAAGTTGCCACCAAAGTTGTGTCGCCTGAAGCGAAGCTGTTTTCAAAGTCAGGTGAGGAGCCCTAACAGAGGGAGGAAAGGAGGGACAGAGAGGGAGAGAAAGGACAAAAGACAGGGTGAGCAAAGAGATGAGGAAGTAGCAGAAGGATCAGAAGTGGGTACAAGACGCAGCGAGCACAGAGCTCACCGCGTTTGTTTATATGAGGGTGCGGGGGGACACGGAGAACATGACAATGATGCAGAGCAGCATCAAAGCAAATAAGACTTGAAGACAAGCCTTCAGGACAAGATGAGAGGAATGAGAAGCAGCAGATCTAACAGGGGGAAGGCTGCTTTAGCACCAGGAAGAGACAGATGGGAGGAAGGCTGTGAAAAGACACGTGGAAGCAACAGAACTGAAGGAATGGATTGAAGTGAGGAAGTAACAGTCCCTGCTCGGAGGAACGTCCTTGAGCAGACGTGGAGGCCAGATCCTTTTTTTAACTCTCCACTACAATTAAGATCCGTCTCCACACGCTCCCCCTACAGGTGTGGTGTGACCTGTTTATTTTTGGTAACAAATATGACAAAGTTAACAAAGGCAGAAAATATATTCTGGAAGTTCTTTACTGAACCAGAGACCAGAGTCTACGGGCATACAAGACTGTTTCAAAACATGTTTTATAAACACACTTACAGAATGAAACTGATTGGCTTGTGACCTGCAACCCTGATGAAAATGAGGGTCTAACACAGTTTGGCTTCTCGTGTAAATCTACTCGAGAGCAGTTTTGTAGGACCCCCTTGCAAAAAATTTGATTTTTAATAAATTCAAGAGTTCATCAATGAAAGAAAAAATTAAAAATGAATAAAATATAAAAATAGACATTGCTTATTGCACCATGGGAGTGCCCCCAGCAGTCTAGGCCTTTGGCAACATTACAAACAGACATTCCAAATGAGCCAATCTTAACTCTACACCTTATCAAAAACAATCGGTCAGACTGACGCGTTGACAGTTTTAGTTGGAATAACATAATAAATCACACTGCACTTCTGAACTGTAGAAGACAGCCGCTGCAGTCGACTGTCAGTATGAACTGAAGACACAATACGGATTCAATCTATCCCCTATTTATGGACCTTTAATGATACAGCCCGACTCTTGACCTCCTATGACATTACCTGATTGCACAGCAGTCAAATGCTGTGCACGTGCGCACTAACACACGCACACGTGCAGAGTGGATGTCGTTTACCTACCGAGCTGCGTTCAGCTGTAAAAGCCAGCACTGATTAAAGGCTGCCTGTCGGTCCCTGACTCCCTGGACCAGGCTCAGCTCTATTCTGGCCTCTGTAATTGCACGGGCTCCACCACAAGCAAGTGTTTGAATCACACAGCCCAGAATATTCCTCAACAACCACCTACTGCAGAGGGCTACTGTTTTTAAAAACGGGAAATAACAGAGAAGCAACGAGGCAGTCGGGAGAAGCTTAGCGTCGACGGTTCAGCCGAACAGTAATGTCAGGTTTATGACAATAATTACAAAATGAAAGTCGCGATGCAAACGCCGTTCCTCCCTTTCAGCTGTTGAGTTGGAAAAAAAAACTTCAACTCATTGTAGCGACACAGTCTCCAACGAAGTGAGATAAATTTATGTTTTGCACGGCAGATTTAATTGAATTTTCTGCTAATACCTTTAAATGTTCGCGAGTGCATTATCAGGAACTGATGCCTAATGAATATTCTGAAGGAAAATTGATTTCCAGGAACAGGAAGAAGTGTAAGTAGTGCATATCTTTGGCAATTAAAAACATTTTATTTCTACACAGCTGGCAGTGGGGAAACTGCAAATCCTCATCTGAAAGAATGTAGCCGGCACTTTTTATCAGTTTTGAGTCACTGGTTAATTGCCTTGGTGACTCATTTCCACAGTTATTAAAAACAAAAAAAGCCATTGATTTAAATCTACTCAACCACCTGCTGCCTGAATTTCTTCTACCTGTATTTCTCCTCTTTGCCTCCATAGACCCACAATGGTGGTAAATAAAAAAAACAATTATTTGTCTTCAGTCAGTGAAGAAGGATGTGATGTCAGTGAATATTAAGAGATTGCTGCTAAATTCAGGAAAGTGTCAGACTGTCTTATTTCATAGATTTACAGTTGTTTGTACCATTAAGCAGCAGCTCCTCCGGTGTGTGTCTGTCAGCTAAAAATCATCATTTTCTTTTACCGGCTGTAGTCCCGGACACTGAAGGCAAAATGCTACAAATATGTAATTTGACTAACAATTATGGCCTTTATTTACCCAGAAACACAGCGTTAGTGAAAAAAAAATAGAATCCTTTTACAACAAATGCAAATGGCAAATGACAACATTTTGGAAAAATTACAGAAATAACTTGAACAGAGTTGCTTTTGCTTTAGAATCCATGATGAAAGAGCAGCCAATCAGACCATGTTTTTACGCAAATCACACGAATCACAGCAGACAATTTGGTAGGTCATAAAAGTAGGCAAAGAACCAAGTTTAAAAGTTTACAATACTAACAAATATGGGATCGTTTAGGGATATAGATCTCGCAAACTAATTTTTACAATATTATCATCAGGTCTGAATGCAGCCGCACTTAATGAAAACCAAATTAAAATATTGAATCAGATTCCTTGCGCTAACTAGGTTTTGTTGGCAATTATGTGTCTGTTTATTGCCGAGCCATTAAGTCTAAACGTGCACTGTGCTGAAATGTATCGTTGCCATGGTTACCAGCAGAGTGAGCAACAACAAACACAAAAGTCAAAGAGCTGTTTTCATCCTCCTCAAATCCCACACAAGATTATATCATATCATGAATCTGTGTGTGTGTGAAGCAGTTATCCCGTCCCCAATGTACACTAAACACACACACACCTGGACTGAGCTTACTGTGTGAGGTCATTAGCAGCAGATGGAATACACACACACACACACATATATATGTATATATATATATATATATATACATATATATGTGTGTGATCCAGGGGTTAGCAACACTCAGACTGGAATGTAGTCCATTTTGGTAATAGTCCAATCTGTGTGTAATTGTACTCATTGTTAGCCTTTCTCCAGGCCTGAACTCCTGACCTGTGTGTGTAGTTTACAAGTAGGTTCACTCTTCATCTGGTCTTTTGTGTGTGTGTGGTTGTGGGTTTCTGTGTGGGTAGAGGGAATTTTTTCACTCCGTACAATGACCTCAACAGGCCATGTGAAAACATATGGCCAACATACTGTAAAACTCTCTGTTTCACTCTCTGCTTTGTCTGAGGATTTTTTATTTTCCAATGAACTCACTCATATACACTACTGTATATATTCTACATCAGTATCATTTCTTAATAATTGCAACATGTTTACAGTACTTGTCAATAAACAAAGATTAATTTAGAAACATAATGTAGCTCTGAGCCAACAGGAGATTTTTGACCATTTAATGTTTGTCTTTAAGTGTGATCTGTCCAAATGTCTTCCTTCAGTAAATCAGGTCCTTTAGAAAGATGATTTTAGTCAAGTTTAGGGAATGAGCATGAGTCCTGAAAATGTGTTTAGCAGATCAGTCTGAAGCGGACGTAGCTGATTGGTGGTTGGTGTAGCAGGAGGAAAAGAAGCCAGTGATCTGTTGTAGTGACACCTAAAGAAGAAGAAGACTGGATCATCTTTGTGTTCTCGGCCCAATCAGCTGCTCAAATCTTGTATTTGAAAAGCTTCCTCTGTGTCTCCGTGTGCAAACCTTCAGGTGACAAACACACCTGTACAGAACTATGTCCAGGTAGTTGTCATTAGGTGACAAAGCCCGACCTGAACAGAGAGGGGAAGGAAACACACACACACACACACGCACGCCTCCTCCTCTTAAGTGGAACACAGCGTGGTGACGTGCTTTGAAGTGTGAGGCGGCGAGTGGGAGTGAGGAGGAGAATGGGAGATTTCTATCAACCAGCAGACAGATCACACTCTACAGTTTGCCTGTAGGCCGGAGACGGAGACTGTGGGGATAAAGACAGACACCAAATAAATCCCTGTAGGCCTCGGTCGACCCAGATGGGGAAGAGGAGGGGGGAGGGAGGGGGTGCTCTCCACCCAGCTCCTGTGCAGCATGAAAATTAAGTGACTTAAAACAAAAGAGGAGAGGAATGTGTGGCTCCTCAGGGAAGAGCAAGAGAGACAAGGACACAGAGGAGGAAGAGGAGGAGGAGGAGGAGGAGTCCGTGGTTAGAATCACTCTGTGTGACTTAAAGAGAGTTGAGAGAAAGGTGGTGCATATGATGTGAGGGAAAACTCTTGATGGCAGCGATGCAGGGCTGAGATGTTTACTGTTGTCTTTGTCTCCTGTGATGAAGTGTGATGAAGAGCAGGTGCAGCCTGGTCAACGTGTCTGACAGGAAGAGAAACAGGAAGTTGTTCAAGTTCAACTGCCAGCAAACCAAAGTTGACAGACATACATCATCATCCATTTCCATCATGCGTTGTTTAGGCGTACGTGAGCCAAACTAAAGGGATGCTTTAGTTGTACCTGTGGATTTGGTGAATTTTGGAAAGAAAAAAAATCTCCTTTTCCTGCTTACAATGCTTTTGTGAATAATAAAAGAAACAGAATTGGTGTTTTACTTAACTGTACCAAGGCGCAGGAGTGTTGTTGCCAACAGGAGATGAGATGTGGGTGCCAGGCCAAAACAGGATGGAGTGATAAGAATGGACAGATGGGTGTCAGGAAGAATAGCCGGCCCTGCAGAAGGATAATTATGTCATTTGAAAAGAGATGGCAGAGGAAAGTAGTTTAAAAAAAAAAAGAAGGCAAATCTGAGCCTCTCAGTCTTGGGCTGAAAGCGTTGCTCAGACATTGTGTCAAAGCACTTCCAGCGTCATTTCAGGATCATTGTATATATGAACATTGAAAAAAATTATTGCAAAGCCCAAAGTGCTCCAAGGAAATTCATTTCCTGAGCCCCGGCAATACTTTCTGATGAATGCGACAGCTGTGCGGCTAGAGTTGATTGGTGTGTTGTGTTCCAATGCTTATCATCTGGCACTGTCAAGGCGTCGCTTTCTCATTTGGAAAAATGGAAAAATGACTTTCTGCTCATTCACACCAGCACACGTGCCAACCATTCTGTCACAGCGTTCGCCGGCTGCTGAATTGCTGCATATACTTTATAACAAAGACGGTTTAGATGCTCCAAAGCTCGTTTCCTTTCCTTCTGGTGCAAAAGAGTCAACAAAAAAAAAAAAAAAAAAAAAAAGAAAACACATTAAAAGCAGGAGCACGAAGATCTGCTGAATCTAATGTCTAGCCATTAATGACATGCAAATGCATGAATGTTGCACCGAGCTGCGCTGAGCTCAGAGTTAAGTCAAGTTTTTTTAGTTTTACCACCTGACAGTGATGAGAAGCAGGAAATTTCCCATCATGTCTTTCTGTGTGTGGGAGTGTGTGCATGTGTTGTGGTCTGGCATGGAGTCCACAGAGTCTGGCCCGGTGTCAGCTACTGTCTGCATAATACATTAAAACGTAAGCTCAGGTTTCTGGAGTTGTGGTTATAAATGACGTAATGATGGTGTTTCTGCACGAAATTGATTCTGAAAGATGAAATCTTTTTAGAATTCAGTCTTTAAGAATTAAGACTGCTTTAGTCTTCTACACAGACTGCATTAGGAAAAAACAGTCATGACAACAAACAGACAGACAAACAGACCATGTCCATCATAGAAACATGGGATTCTTTTTTTTATTACTTGTGCAAGTAAACCCTCTTACGTAATTGAGCACAAGGTGAAGTTAGCCAGGACCAATGTTGGCTGCTTATATTTTTCAGCTAAAGTTTATTGGTTGACTGATAAATGATGATTAAAGTTGATTGGCAGACTACAAATTTGTAATTATATTGAATTTTCATGGCAATTTTATATTCTGTCTGGGAAAATGATTTGTTGATCTGATGTCATACAGTCTGTTGTGCTGGTTGCCATAATGACACTACAGAATTCTAAGGAATATCATGTGGCCCTGAAGCGGGCTTTCAGTTTTTGGGAAATGAGCTTCCACACGATTGATTTTCTGTGTGTGTGTGTGTGTTCAATTGATGAAAAAATTGATTAAAATGATGTGACATTTGAAATGAATACTTTTTATTTAAGATCTGTAAAAACCACAAATCCTGTCCATCCAAACGCTCATTAATTGACTGGTACATCTGCTGTAGGTAACGAGCAGATGTTCTGTGTTAGACAAACAGAGGTGGTTGGTTTCACTTATGCTAATAACATTTCTTAAAACTGACTCTGTAAACCATGGCTAACTGATGTTGTTGTCAGTAGCATCAGCGTCTTCTACACTGTAAAAACAAGCTGGTTGTTTGCTGTCAAAACATGTAGAGCAGTGGTTCTTGGTGTTTCCCCTATTTCAGATGAAAGCTGCAGCATGGTAAATATGTTCACACATGTTGGTGTTATTATTCTCGGGGCTATTATTTAGCAGGTTTCCTGATGTGTCAGAGCTCAAATTTGCAAAGAATTTGCATCCATACGTTACATCCCTGAGGCAAATACACATTCATTGGTCGGTACCGTCTCCCCTCGTCCTCTTTGTTTAGAAAAAAAAAAGCTTTTTCAAACCAATGATGTAGAGAAACAGATAGATTTGAGTTTAGTTGCCCAAGACTGGACACAGTCTGAGGCTCAAACAATACAAAGGGCTTTAAACAAACCATGCCTGGAGGCAGAAGAGGAGGAGGGAGGCAGCGTGGGGTAGAGGGATGGAGGGAGGAGGCAGACAGAAGGGGGAGACTGAGGGAGAAGGAGAGCATACAGTTTCAATTATCTGTAATCTAGATCCGGGGCTGTGAGTTCACATACAAACACGGGCTATTTACTCTATTTCATCAGTCAAACACACATTAGACCGCTATGAACACACACACACACACACTGGTCAAACACATGCCTGCTGTCACGTCTACTGTATGTTAATGGCAGTGCAGAAATGTGTACATAAACAAGCAATCACCAGTTTGACTGAGGCACATGTATGGATGAACTCCAGAGGTAAACAGCCAGGAGTCTGAGTCAGGCACAGATGCTCACAAATAAGGAAGAGGCTCACTGGTAAAATTCCAAATGTGGTGTATAAAAAGAGCAACAACCAAAGGCACGGTGTTGGTAAAAAGGAATATTTTTTAAATTTGTATATTACTGTAAAAAGATTCAGGAATTAGGAGTTAGGGAAAAAACATGCATCATGAAAAGTCAAATTTAGACAATGCCCACTTCTAAATTTCTCTGTCAAATATGTAGCTAAAAATAATGGAGTGTTGTCTAAATGCTGTCTAAATGAACATCCTCTCCTATGTTACCAAAGCTGTACCCAAAAATGTCAAGGCTTGCTATAGGGACAGGAGAGCACTGCAGCCTGAAGACTGAAGTTGGGTCTATGATTGCATGTCTGTATGGAGATGAGAGAGGGAACGGTTGCCAGAGTTTTCACGGTGATAAGAGACTAAACCTGGAGCCAGTAAAGGACTATAAATGTCCGGGTGACTTACTGCCAAGGTTGGGTTCAACCCTGGCAGCTGAGTTCTGAACACAGTTAAGAGAGTCACGGGTTTACAAGAGAAGACTTTCATCCTGTTGTAGAGAAAGGTGAATTAGCACATCAGACGTTTGTTATATTTAAACCAAAGAAACGGCACATTCAGCAATGCTATTCTGAAAAGACTATACCGAGGTACACCATGGTACTGGATCTGAAACTGTGAGCTTTAGAGCTGCTGTCATTAGCAAGTATAATAATAATAATAAAAAAACTTAAACCAGGCATCTGCCCATGGTAGAGCGTGGATGAGGTTAAAGAAAAAGGGGAACGAGAAGAGAGCCTTGAGGCACAGCACCTGCTTTCAACATATCACAAACATACGAAACATGAGCTGGTGTTACAACCTGGAAGGGTACGTCTCTAACCGTAGTCTCTCTGGGAGCCGGACTTTTAATTATCGACAGATCAGAAACTCTGGGTCTGTTGTCACATGGTTTTAAATGGTTCATAATGTGTAGTCTGACCTCGGGATCTAATGAACAGTGGAAATGAGGGAGTGAACTGGCCATAGCTCTGTTTTGCATATACTCATTCTGCCTGTTAAAGCAGCAGCAGCAGCAGCATCAGCATCAGTAGCAGCAGCAGCAGCACTAGTGCCACATGACCTGATATCATTAGTATGTCTCTGTAATGTAGGCAGCCCTAATTTCTCTGAATGGGAGCCAGGACGTAAAAGCCCATCAGAGCCATGGCTGGGGCACAGCGGCTGTTCTATTCACTAAAGTGGCTCGGTGCCCGTGTGTGTGTGTGTGTGTGAGTGAGTTAATGTTATGACATGAAGGGCATGTGTGTCTTTGTGGGCAGGTTTAATATGATGTCAGGAAGTAAATACTCTGTCTTTGGACGACAGTGTGTAGCCTACATTATGCAAAGAGATGCATAATGTAAACTAAAGGAGACATTAGTCACAGTGAAAGGCAGGGTCTCAGGTGGGAGACCATCAGTGTGTGTGTGTTATCCTTGTAAAAAGCCCTCCACCATAGACTGATCAGGTTCACTATCCAAGGAAAAAATCAATGATGTTGGCTATGACCGACTTAAAGAGGCTGATTATACACCAACGTACAGTCATAGTGATTAGCTGGGCTGTACCACAGAGGGAAACAGATATTCTTATAAGTGAGGTCAATCTGATCTTTACAATTGTCCCAGTCCAATTGTTTCGATTGATGTTGGTAACTAATTCAAGCTGCAGCCGTAAATACTGAACCAGGTTAAAAAAATACAACATGTTGATAATTATGTTGATAAAAACTGATAAAAATAGTGTTACTTTGAAATGTATTTTCCATTGAATAGTCCATAGAGAAAACCTATGATTTTACATTACACATTAATGCAGAAACAAACCAGCACATGGGGCGTGGTCGTCTCCTTTGTTTGACTGTAACAGCGCTCTTCTCAGGTATTCACTGAGATTAAAGACCAGAATTTCCCAGAGTCTCTTAGAACTGAAGAAACCAAGACAGTCCTGTTGTCATTATTTCTTTACTCAAAAAATGTTTGGACTGAAGAACATTTAAGGACAAAAATGCCTGAAAAATACTATAGTTTCCTTGATTTTGTGGTTTTTCAGTAACTAAAGGTAACTAAAAAGAGGGCAACAGATGGTCCTGGAGTAAAGACAGGTTTGAGGTTTGGAAAAAGACATTACTGAGAACTTCATCAACACAATCCTCAATCCTTGGTCGGTCAAATCGCATCTCCAACTTTATCATCTAATAAAATCTGTAAATCCAAAAGACCGCTGCAAGACCACGAAAACATCAAGTCCACGGGCTCTGATGAACGGAAGTATCCTTCCTGTTTTTTTCTTAGAGCCTTTGATTCCTGAACTTTCCTAAATTTGTCGCCCATCTGTAAGCACTCACTCAGGAAGAACAAGAGGTCAGGGAGGGGAAACCTGACCTTGCTGTGACTACGGACCTCCGCAATAACATGATGCCTGTAATCCACAGTCAAGTTTGCAAGAAGACAAAGACAAAGTCAACCAAATTCTCCAGAATTATCCAGGGGCCTGCATGGGCATGCCTTTAATCAATCACTTCCTGAAGTGTGTGTGTGTAGATGAGAGACAGGGGTCAACCTACTCCTTGAGCCCCACTCTGAATGTAATTTTCTCTTTTCAAAAATAACCACTGTGTTTTCATGAACCACACACACATGTTGCATGTGTTTATGTGACCACATGTGTGGCACCGAGCAGCGTCTCCTTCATCTTGTTTTGTGTTTGACCAAAACCCACAAGGCTGCAGGCGGCTCATGCTTTATGTCATTCTTTGAGACTGTATTCTTTCTGAGGTTGAACGTAGAGTCTGAGGAGGTTTGGTCTCAGCCCTCAGGGGTTGAGGGTTCTTTCTTTTTTTTAAAGGTTTTTCATTAAACTTTTACCATTAGGTACTCTCTGAGCTGCAGTGACTGAATGTCTGGAAAATGTCCGTGAAAACCTGTTCCAGATATTTCAATGAAATTCCTCCGTCAATATAAAGTCAAATATCTCTCAGATCACAATGACTGTTTGTTCTTTGTCCACACAGTAGAGAACCCCGTTCCAGAACCGTACCACTGACCTGCTGCTCAGTTTAAGTTTGATCTTAGACTGAACTGAACTGAGTAGAAGACAAATGTCTTTTTCCTAGGACAGTGAAGGCATTGCTGGATTTACTCTGCCTTTGATTATTTTCTGATTCAAAGTTTCGGAGACAATCAGATTCATTTTAACCCAAACTTTAAATTAAAACTTGGACTACAGAAGTGTGTTTTAAACAAACCTTCACGACATCAGACGCCTCCGTATCTTATATAAATATGCTAACAGCACTTGTGTTCTGTCTCCTCACAGATGGCGCCGAGAGCGGCAGAACCTCGACGCGGTCATCTATACGAAGACATAGACAATCGTCACTACAGCTCACAGCCCAGGTGAGACAGCTGTGTGTTATTTCTCCTTGGTGCAGGAAATGAGGGGATAACTCTCTAAAACCACCAACAAACACACACACACGCACACACACGCACACACACAGCACAGACTAATCCTCTTTTGAGCTTATAATTAAATCTGGAGTGTTTGCCTCGGGACCATCTACTCGTCCCAGGAACAGAAGTGACGCTCTCTGAAGAGTAGGTCTCAGGCACAGGGAATCACTCATCCTGCTTCAGTGTGCAGCTTTGGAGATGCATCACAGGCTTTTTCCTTTTAACACGTGCTGCGGTGAATGGACTTTAACATCCAGAGACCAGGTTGATGAGCAGGAAGGTGTTCTCACCAAGAACCAAGAGGTGCTAATGTAACTAATCCAACGAACATAAAGATAAATCTGTTTTTAATTTCTGCTACCACAGTGGGTTTGAGTTACTGAGGTAAAATTGTTTCAGACACAGAAGTGACAAAGTAACATATTTAAATATAAAAAGAGAGTTTGTTTTCCATTGTACAAAATGAGTGTTTTTTTCCCATGGACTGTTTAGGTCAAAGGGCTCAAACAGTTAGATAAAACAGCTAGTTTACAACTGGAACAAAAACGACTTCAACAAATCCTCCTGTTAAAATCCAAGGCTGTCCACATCCTTAGTCCTCCATATTTATCTGACCTCCTCCGTGCTGCCACTCCCTCTCGTACTCTGAGCTCATCCGCTTCTATCCACTTGACTGTTCCCTCCACACGTCTCACCACCTTTGGGAACGGAGCCCGGCGCCTCTGCTCTCCAAATCTGGAACTGACTACCACGCGAGGTCAGGAACCTCAGTCCACTGCCCTTCCTTGAATCCTCTCTCAGAATCTGGCTGTTCAACATTGTTATCTCTCTATGTTCTTGAGTGTTACTGTAGAGAGGAAAATATCAATAAAACCTATTATTTTAACTTTTATAAACTGGCTGGTGACACTGCTGGCAGTCACAGTCTTCAAGTCAAATATAATTTGCAATTAAATTTAGAACTATACCTTTAATTACCTTCACATTTTTGTTAGGTTCAAGCTGAGCTTGTTTTTCCAGGCAGTGACTCAGCACAAACACACAGTGTAACTGAACTGCACCGTATTCACAGTATTTTGCAAAAATCCAGTCGGTGTGTCTGTAAACTTCATCGACCAATGCTGAAGTGAAGGGTGTAGTGAGAGAGAAAAGAGGGGACCCTAGGATGGTGAGGGGGAGGAGGAGGAGGAAGAGGAGGGGGAGAAGAGGAGAACAGTCATTTCATGGGTTATTGCCCAGCCTGATATGATGGACACCAGGGAGCCCAGACATTAGAGGAGGAGAAATCCAGAGAATCTGTGGGAGAGACCAGGGGGAATATGATTGAGCAGCGGTGGGATGCAGATGTGAGCCCACTTTTAACATAAATGGAGATGGACTGAATGAGGGAGCCTTGACCCTTAGCTTGAGCTCCAGTTCATCTGTGCTCACCAAGAAATTGTAGGTCTGAAACTAATGCAGAACAATGAACATTTTTAAAGGAGCAGTATGGAAAAAGAACCATACCTAAGTTGACCTTCCAGTATTTTTTCAAAGAACGAATGAAGTATCATTTTAATATAATAATACAAAAATATTAATAGTGGCTGTGAAACGTTCAGGTTATGATATTTACATGTACAATATGGAGCCAATAGGTGGCAGTAATTCAACTCTTGTCTGCCACTTTATGATAAAAGTTTGTCAGTTATATTAGTCTAAATAAATATCGTTGTGTTGCAGATAAGTTTTGTGAGAGCTGTCAATCTCCAAAGAATCGTAGAAAGCAAAAAACAAAGAAGACAGTTAATTACGTCATGTTTAACTCCAACATCCAATTTAGTTTTTCTTATCTTAAAATTTCCATATGTTTTTTTTTATTCTTTTCCCCTCTAAATACAAAATTGTCAGGATGTAATCAATTTGAAACACATTTTCTACACTTCATTTGCAGCAGTGATGACACGGAGAGAATACTTCATTTAAACTATTGCATGGTTATTCAATCCAGAACATTCTACACCTTTCACTAGTTTAGCTACGGGAGCAAAATGAAGGATGTAAATATATTCTGGAAGTTTCTCTTCCTTTCTCTCTCTTTCTTTTTATTCTCATTGAGCGAGGTTGAAAACATGGGGGAAAGACACTTCATTTGCAGCAGTACACACACACACAGAGACACACACACACAGCAGTGAATTGAATGCATTTTTCAAAGTGGAGCTGAACTTTGTGCAAAATCCCCCGAGGGCAGCCATTATTGAAAGCCATTTCCTCTCAAAATGAGTGCGGCTCCACCATTGGCCTGGCTCTCATTAGCATACATTTGGCCTGCCTTTGTGTGGAGCCGGCTGCGGCTGCAGCTGGAGGGGTGGAGTAGGTGTGTGTGTGTGTGTGTGTGTGTGTGTGGATAGTACAGGAGATGCAGCGAAGCACCTCACAAATGGAAGTTGAGAGTCAGATAAATGGTGATTAAATCAAGGCGGAATCAACACTTTGAGTGCTGTGTTGCTGAAAGTCCTCGTGTCCACCTTTATTACTGTTTCCCAAATGAGGACTCACAGGCGTCTATTAAATTTGCAACACTCCGCATCCTTCCCTTGAATGGGTTTTTTGCTATTTCCGCTTTTTTAATGGAATAGTTTGGATCATTTTAAGTCGAGTTTTTCATGAATTGTTCAAACAATGTTGCTTAAAAAACATTGGTTAAAATATGACGGCAGGCACAAACAGATGACTTTTCTGTCAGTTTAATCTCTGTAAAAGCTATGTTTGTAAATCAAAACAGCCCTGAACCAACGTCCTTCAAAACATGTGCTGTGAATCAGTCCAGCAGTCGCTCTTTTTTGTGCTCTTTGCCACTAAACTAGCTCAAAATATCATTTCAATGTAAAGCAACATGAATTACTTCTGAAGAAATGAAAAGTAAACTTTTACCTCCATGTGACATCTGAGGCCTTAAGTCACTGGACATAATAAATGTCCTTACAGAGACAGATGTTCACTGGTGTTCTTGTGGATAACAATCACAGTTCTGGACATCAGGGTAACTTCACAATATTGTGGGAAAAGGAAAGTGCAGGAACTTTGCAATCATGATGGGAAATTGTAATTAATACCACTGAGGCATAGCGTTGCACTCACGCACCATTGTATTTTACACATAACACATGTTAGCGACAGAAGCTTAGTCTGTTGTTTCTTAATTGGTATTACTTTACGATCAAGACGTTCCTTGAGCCTCAGAGAACTAATGCAAAAGCTGCTCTTGGATGTGAGCCGGGCACTCTGCACCACGGGCCACAGAACAGCAGCCAAAGAGAGTTTGAAGTCTGAAGTCCGGGAAAGAGGATTTGGAAAGAGCCGTGGAGGTGAGCGAGTGGGGAGCAGTTTAGCTCCAGGGAGGGTGACGCTGCAGCTCTGGCTCTTACCTTCCTCTCCATCAGTCATTACTGCTGGACTATAGCCTGCAGACAGGCTCCATGCTTGGACACACACACACACACTTGAACATACAGCCATATGGAGAATATTAACATCATTACCAATTCAAAGCAGCAGGTCATGGGCGCAGCGACCCAGCCTCGGGGTTATCCAATCAGAGCACCCCGTGACCCACTTCCCCCAAGGTGATTGGATTAGGTTGCAGCGGTGATGTTGCCGACTGGAGCTGATAATTGGCTGATTAATGTGCAGGCTGTGGCCACTGGGAGCACAGGTCTCCAAGTGGACACACCAAGCTTCCAGCATCTGGACCGAGAAGTTGACCTCCATGAGACGGATATAAGGGGTGTGTTTGTGCAGGTGTTCCAGTTTTCCCAAGTCCAAAGGGACGTCGTAACAACAATAACACAAGATATTAATCCTAATTATGCTCAGACTTCAGACAAGGCCTCACTGGATGTTGTATGATGTTGTTGTATCTGTATGTTGGATGTGATTGGATTTGTTCTCTACAAATTAGGTGTGTGTGTGTTTGCAATACATATATATACATATATATATATGAGATGATGATGATTTGGACGTTGGCTGAGATGAGATGATCATGATGTTGGAGGTGGAGCCTGGTAGGAGAAGAGGAACAAGCACAGAGTAGATTCAGGGATATGTGAAGGACGTAGCTGTTCTACCCTCTCAGTGACATCAGACCTTTTTTTTACCAATTATACCAGTACAGAGATCTTCTTGGTGTTTAACAGCGCCCCCTGCTTCATCATCTAAAACACACCATAGAAATCAACATAAAAAACAATATATTTCATCAGCTCTTGATGAAATTGATTTTATCAATAAAACAGGTGACAACCACCCAAAGCCCAGCTATTAGATCAGCCACTGGTGGGTGATGATTTCAGCTCCCTAATATGTTGAGCTTTATATTTTCAGATGTGTCTGAAAGGTCTTCTGGAGGTCAGGGAGGAGAAATCATATTTTGGCTGCATCTTTATTAAAAAACCAAACCTTATTTCCACACCGTCCATCTTCAAGCTGTGGAATGATTCACTTTCAACTCGTCTAATTCAGTTAGGAATTATTGTCTCCGAACCTCGGTTTATTTCTCGGGTCCTGGAAAAGCCAGTTAGCCTGACAACAGCTGGCGATGTCCTACCAGGGCCAGGTGTGATTGGTTTATAAAGTGATATCCCCCTCCTCCTTTTTTCGAATCGCTACATAAGCAACAGAAAAGCATCAGAAGCTGATGGTTTTGTTTGATTTCCCTGTGGAGGGCTGGGACCCTTCACTGTATAAAGGAAAAAAAACATGGAGAGGCCGCACTGTTTGTTCAGCTAACACTGTTTGCTGGCACAGAGGAGGATGTAAGGGATGAGCAGTGAGGAATGAGAGCTTTGTCTCTAAGGTGATGCTGTTGACACTGATTGTTTTACTTCTGTTGACCAACTTTAGCTTAGCTCTCTGTTTGATTTAAACTGTTTTCCCACATTTTCACTCATGTTTAACGTCCTCTTCATCACGTCTTTTCCCGTCTCTATCATCCCTTCCTCGCCCCGTCACTCTCTCCATCTTCCACGGTCTCTCTGTCCTTGGTTTCTGGAAAATAAAATAATGGCTTTATAAATAAACCAAAAAAGATGATTTTTCTGTGCTCTCTGTGGGTTCAGAGGCTGATCTATTGTTTAGGCCGTGGAATTATTCATGAATACCCTTTAAATTTACAGCAAACGTATGCCAAGTATTCATTGACTTGACTTGGTCTCCCAAACATTTTTTTCACCAATCACACGTGAACCCACAGTGCTGAGCAGATATTTCCGTTTTTGTCCTGAGCTTCTTTGTGAGAAAGAATAGATTTTCAGTGAACTCCTTCTGAACCTGGTGAATTAAATATGCGTGCTGTTGAGTTTGAAGCTCTGTGCCTTTATTGGAGAAGAAGGCCCATCTGTTTCTGTCATTAACGGTTGCCTTTTCCCGGCACTTCTCCATTACACCAACACTCACCCTCTCACGGTCCTGTCCAAGAGGAAAATCTCACTCTTGACCCAAATCTCTGCATGGAATTTCCCAGTACAACTTTATGTGTTCATGTACTGGAATATGTGACGGCAAACAGATTTGGTCTGAAATTATATATATTTGGAGAATTTGCTTAGACTTCTATTAGGCAACATTTCCATTGTGGTCAAACACAGACCACCACAGTTCCCTGTAGTGTTAGCAAATAACCACATGTCTATCAAGTGCTTTTTAGAGCTGTATTGGATCAATAGTTGGATTGATGGTGGATTGAATGAATACAGGAGGTCTTTGACACGGTTCAGTTCCTGGAAGGGGCGCAGCTCAGAATTTACATTCAATTACATATTATATATTGCAAAATATGTAGGAAAGCAGAAACCTGTCCTTCAGGTGCACAGTTTGGTCTGACCAGGACTGAAGACCTAAGAAGAGTTATGCTTGTGAGCCATAATGATGGGGGTAAAGTATCAAAGAAATATGGCGTACCTATGGCGAATGTAAACATACATGGGAATGTTGTGACATAACGGTGAAACGCCATAGGTCAATGGACAATATTTGTAGCTTAAATGAATAGTAATCAATTGCAGAAACATGCATTAGTCTTATGGAGTAGTTACATCTATACCAGTGGGCCCCAACCTTTATTTTCCAAGAACTCAGCCAGTACCGACCGTTAGCTGTGACCTATTATTTTTAAAATATTGCCATTTAAATAAAGAAAGTTAATGGATATGACTGGATTGTCTCTGAATGAAGTAAATTAGTAAAAATTAAGTATATTTTTTCACTATGTCCCACTGCGGCCCGGTACCAGATGACCTATGGACTGGTACTGGTCCGAACACCAGGGTTTGGGGACCCCTGATCTATACAGTCTTTCATTTACAACCAGCCCTTCAAGGGGAACTGTATCGCTGATAATTCATATAGTAATGCATATAATATATGTTTTTCCTCCATTCTCCCTGTGAGCGATGTTTTGTTGTGAACTGTAAAGTCTGGTTAAAAACAAGAGTTTGGTCCCTCTGATTGGGGCAGGCTGGGGTGGGGGGTGAGGCCCTCTAGTTTCCATCCATGTGAACTGCCGCAGTGAGAGCATGTATTAAAATGATAGATGAGTCATTAAAAGCTCATTGTAGTTTTATCCCACTCTTGGTTTACATGCTGTCCTCTTTCCACGGCGGCTCCCGTCTCTCCTCACCTCCTCATTCCCAACTGCTGCTACAGTGGGAACCACAGCTACCTGTCAGTGACACTGCACACAGTCCATTTCCCTGCTGTGGGTGCAGCAGCAGCAGCAGCAGCAGCAGGCGGTGTAAACACGGACGAGGCGTGGACGTGGGGTTTTATTTGGAGCCAGTTTCCACTGCTGCTGTTGACACAAGCCGGTTTGATTAGCAGAGTAGTGCAGGCCGAGCTGCTAATGGTTTTCTCTGCTGTGGATCCACTCAGGTCTGATCTGTGTCTGTAGCACGCTGCCATTAGCACTCTGTCTCGGGTGAATTTTGGGGAATCTGGAGAATGCATCAGGTCCAAATGGGATCCAAAGGGATTTTCAGCCGAGGGCTCGGGTTGCTAATTGCCAGATGTGTCATTGGGGTTGAACATTTGTCACGGTTGTAAAACACTGTCAAAAATATGAGTCAGCACAGATGAATGTGGGTTTTCACTTTATTTCTCCTCATTATTACTTAAGTTATTATTGTCCGGTTTTCTTCTCAGCTGTTTGGGAGCCTTTTATTAATAAATTAAATAACTGAGATTCAAATGTGGCCTTTAGTTTAGTGCTGACCCTGGAAGCTGTCACAGGTGGTCAGCACCCACCGAAGAATGTTGTACTATGATGCTATGCAGTATCAAATACTACAGTATGTCAGTGAAACTAGAATCAAAATAAGTCGAACATGATCTTCACAGCACTGTATGAAGCAAAAAAAAGATTTTGAAAGAGTTAAAAATATTTATGTAAAATAAAAAAGGAAATCCTGACATGGATTGGGCTGAGATTTAAAAGACATTTGATGTACTGTAACTACTACAGAAGTAACCAAGATACATGAGTATTTCTCTGTAGAAATACCATTTACTGGAGAGGCCACACTTCTTCTGTCTTTTCCTAATTCATTGTTGTTGAATTTCACAGTCCAATCCTTTGAAATGATGATGATGTCATGTGAACTCTTCCAAGTTAATTAGTGTAAAATCGTGGAGGAAACTGCAGTGTGATCACTGTCCGTTTAGAAAGTTGCAGAAGACAGTGGAGGCATGAAAATAATTTTCTACCATATGTGTGTGTGGGCGTGTGTGTGAGTGTTCATTGTACTGTTGTAGAAGTGGCTCTTCACTGACGGAGCATCTTTGAACGCTCTAAATGTGTGTATCTCTCTGTGTGTTTGTGTGTGTGTAGGTGTGTGCAGCAGCTGTTTGTGCAACGACTGTGTTTCAGTCAACCAGGTGAACACGGAGGAGGCAGATGTGCCTCCATATGCATGTGTGTGTTCACTCGATCTCTGCAATCAGGACGTTAATAAATGAAATGTGCTAATGGGATGTAGGTGAGTGCAGCTTAGAGTGAGTCACTGAGCCGACTACGTACTCCTTTAACACAGTCGCTGCAGTCGACGGTGACACTGATGAACCGCGTCAGTCTCTTCACTCTGTTCTTATTCTGGGTTGTTTTCTCCCACTAGTTTTCTGTCTGGACTTTTAAATAAAAACAATGATACCTCCTCATTGTGCTACATACAGTGATAACAGATAATGTTACTATTTTTAGTGAAAGTGTTATTGTGTAAAGGTGGTGTGACCCAGGTTTGTCCCTTTACCAACGTTTGATCAACAATTTCTTTTTTGTAATAACATCAAAATTAGAAAAACTATATGAACATTTTTTAACCTTATGGAAACGTTTGAGTGATTCTAATCACCATATAAGAAGTTTGAGATTGAGTTAAATTTGTTTTCTTTTTTTTTTTACCTTTGGAGTCGCCCCCTGGTGGTTTGCTGTTATACAACTTGTAGTTTTACAGATTTTTTTTTATTTTGCCGCTTCCCTTTTTACTGACTCTAGTGTGTGTGTGTTTGTGCGCACATTTGTGTGTGTGTGTGTGTGTGTGTGTGTGTCATTTCCAGCTGTTTCCTGTAAAGCTTTCAAAAGAGCTTGTTAGGTTCCGGGGACAAGGATAGGTCACTAATATCCTTCTTCCGTTTCCTAGAGGCAGGTGCAGGGTAACATCTACCCTCTTCACACACACACACACACACTCACACACACACACACACACTCACATACAGAGAAACCCATCTGCCACACTATCACCATAACACCACAAGTCTTCAGTGTTATGGAGTGGCTGTTATTCCTACACGGTGAAACACACTTTTTTTCCCAGCCCCAGATGGACAGATATTTTCTCTCACTGCTGACACACATGCACATATATATATATATATAAATATGCATGTGATGCTCCGCCTGTTATTATTTGCACCTTCACCATGGTTCCCTCTCATTCACACACACACACACACACACACTGAAACACTTTCAGAGGGAGAGAGTGGCTGCCAGTGTGGTATATGGGGCTGATGTTCCCGAGGTGAGTGTCAGATGTATTACATGGCGTGTCATTACAAGCTTTTCCACTCGAATCACTGCCTGTGGTTCACATCACATCCCGCTCCCGCTTGCCCGTCCGCCGCCTGCTGCTGCGGCTGCTGCTGCTGCTGCTGCTGCTGCTGATCACACAGGGACAGACGGGTGTCTGCTTCACTGCCTGCATTCTACCAACTGTGACTCACTTTGTTTTTTTTCTCTCCAAAGCGATCACAACCTGTCTGGGTGTAAATGTTCTGTCTCCAAGATGAGTTAAAATGGAATTGTAATCATATTTCAAATTGTTAATGTATTGGTGCTTTTGTCTTTGAAAACGGGCCAACAACTCAGTGCAGCTCTGAGTTTTATTTAGCCAACCAGCCTGGGCCACCACAGCAGTTACTGATTGATAAGATCGCTGTGTCTGTTTTGTTTATAGAAACAATAAAATAGTTCTAACTCTGGGGCACTCTTCCAAACAGAAATCCATAGAGAAAATAGTCAATTCCAGCACAAACACTCACAAGAGCTACTGGTCGACTTGGTTGGAAATGTATTTCCAAAAAGTAAAGATAAAACACCCGTCCTATTGGTGGCAGTGCATCAATAATTTCTGTGAAACCACAGTGAAAATTCATGATTTGGAAATTCTGAGTGGAAACGGTGGGATTTTTTGGGCTGTAGTAGTCAATAAATATGGCCCGACTGTAGATCTAACAGGTCATAGTTGTTTGTCTGTCCAGTGATAGTGAGCATCTGTACCAGCCTGTGGTCCAGACCAAAAATGTATCATCGCCTCATGGCTGTGGCTTTAAATAGAAGCTTCGCTATTAATAAGCGCACAGAGCATCACTGGGACATGATATCATCGGCCGCTGTTACAGGTTTCTTCCAGTGTAGTTTATAAACACATCCTTTTTGGTCTATTTGTGACGTTCTAAAAGTGTGTGTGGAACTCATTTGGCAGCTGATTGGAGTCACACCTACTGTCTGCATGTCAGTTGTTGTTCTAAGCTCTTTTCACAGCAGATTAGCTGAGCTGGCACTGCTCTGTTTATTTGTCATCAAGGACAGAAACCGAGGTTTTAATCTGCCAGTAATCTGCCATGTTTGGCATATGTTGTTAGCTAAAAGGAACAGCTCTGGGGGACACTGTCCTGCTGTTCTCAGCTCCAGAGTTGTAGGGAGCTGACAGGTAAACATAATGACTGACACAATTTGAATGGGTAGTTAGGGTTTTCTTTCATGTGGTTTTATGATTTCAAGTACTGACTGCAATCTGGCCAACATCTATGTCCACTAAGGTCAACGATAGTTTAAGGGTATTGAGGTTTTTTTTTCTCTCATGAACACACACAGAGAAAATATTTTATTACATGACGGCCCGTTATACTTGTTGATTCACTGCTGCACTGTTGTATTTTATTCACTGAAGAGCATTGCACTCAGAAATGTTGACCTTGGTGTTTGACTACAGACAAACTCCTCATATCAAAGTTGTCTCCTTGACGCAAATTCACCACATTTGGCAGCAGAGGACACTCCGCCAACACCCGTGTCTCTCCATGTGACAAAAAGCCAGTTTTTCAATCAACCTTGATGTAGAAATATTAGCAAGCAGGAAATTTAACTAGGACAGTGTTTCCCAACCTTTTTTCAGCCACGGCACACGTTATACCACCAAACATCAAACATCTTACAAAAAGTACATCTAATGAAATATAATAATCTTCTAGATTAAATGATCTCATAATTGACTAAAATCTCGGCCTGTTTAGTTAAAGACATCTCTGATATACTGGCAGGAAATGAAGAAAGACACTCACAACGATCTTCTTCAACAGCTCTGATTATTTGTTGTTTAGTTTTCATAGCCATCAGTATGAAACAGTAGAAGACAGATTTAGACGTGTGACCCCTCCAGCCTAAAGACTCGCCCTCGTCCTGCAATCAAATCCCAGTTTTAGCTCAGTCCATTCCCCCGAGTCTGGATCAGCACCTGTTGACTGGCCAATTAGAACCACTCACTCAGCACAGATTATGTCGCTCACCGCTCGCTCCGGTGTGTGTGTGTATCTGTGTGTTCTTGTGTATAAGTAGTTCTCCCCTGAGGATGTTCAAGGACTGTGGTGATGTGGGCTTCTCTGTGTGTTTGTGTGGGCCACCCAAACAGAGCGGTGAGGCAGGATACACAGGTGGTCCCACAAATGAACAGCACTGCTGTGTCAGTCAGCAGAGCAGTCCGAACGGAGCCTCACAGACAGATCGACACACACTCTAGTGCTACCAGTGGTCAGAGATAAAGGGAAAAAAAGGAAGAAAAGAGAAAAATGTGAGCAGAGAGGGATTTTTAATGAAATGAAGGCCAAAGCAGATGTGAGGGAGTAAAAGTGACATATTGCTGGCTGTAAAGCTCACACAGCAGAGGAGGAGAGCTGGGGAGAAGAAGGTCAGGCTCCTCATTAATCCAGACTAAAGGGCTAAGGCCACCAAGGGAGGAGAAGAAAGAGGGATGGCGAGAGAGAGAGGAGAGACAGGAAGAGGAACAGTTTTTATTATTATTATTTTAGCTCCATTAAAACACTGAGCAAACCTCATTCTCCGTTATGCCTCCTTCAAACGATTCACTTTGTTTTTAAATCTGTGGCATCATCTTTTGGAAGCCGTCCCGTTCACACATTCACAGGTTATTTTCCTGACTTCAATTAGAAACCTAACACAAGAAGCAATAAATCCCAGTGTGAAGTAATTGTAATAATAAAAAAAACTGCCTTCAGTTGAGCAGGTTTACTCCACAGCCATCATTAAACACGCCTAATGTTCTCCATTAATAAATAATAGACTCAATTGACTGTAAACACAAGGGTTCAGTTTTAGATAGATATGTTATACACTTCCTTCTTCTGGCCATCAATATGTAAATAATGACGGATATTTGTAATTAAATGTTCTCTGTACCAGTAAAGGGAATACGAGCTAATATTTGGTGAACCAATGTGACCCTGGGTTAAATGTGTAGTACGCAGGGCGCCCTTTGCTAATTACAATTTTGAATTATTAATAATAATTTATTTATAATTATATGTTAAAATTATATTATGACTAAATACAATGTTTTCCAGTGTCAAATAGATCCAGTAGGTGGCAGTAATGCATTCAGATCTGCTGGTAAAGCCAAAAGAAGCAGTTAGCTTGACCTAGCATTGATAAAGACTGAGGCTGTGCCCGAAATTACTCTCTCATTCCCTACTCCCTCTGTAGGTAATTGTATATAGTGCAGTGTATGGTGGAGTCAGTGGTTAAATGAAGAGCAGTTCTGGTCACTTACTTGGTTGGCAGTTAATTACATCATTACCGTCGCACAATTAAAATGGACAGACGGAGTCTGCTCCTCTCTCCACTATGTCGTCATGACTGCAATGCATGATGGGATATATTAAATGGAAGTTTGACAAAACCTTATCTTGGCTACAGCTTTTGAAAAGATGTGTCATCAGAGGTTTCACCCTGACCTAACCCACCGCTTTGAGTTTGGATCAAAGCACAAACAGCACAGGAAACAAAAGCTGTGTTTTCAAAAATAACCGCCTACATGTGAGTGATGGCACGACTACCTGAAACCACATGAGAGTGCACAAGCATTTATGTGAGGATCCGGCCAACAGCTGGGGGATTAGTGGGTCGGTGGGCCTCAGCAGCCCACAGGGACTTCTTCATCAGTGGGTCACGCAGCTGGCTGTGAGATTGAGGGAAGTGGTGTTCACTGTGTGTGAGTGTGTGTGTCTGTCTGTCTGTCTGTGTGTGTGTGTGTGTGTGTGTTCTTCAGTAATGGTTCAAGATTGGAATCTCCCATTGAGTTTGTTTTAACTCAGTGAAACCAGAGAGTTGACTTGGACTTGGCAGCACGACTTGGTGACCTGTGCACAGACTTCAACTTTAAAGTACCGAGTACTCGTTTTCCTCAGACATTCTTATGTGACGTATTTATTTAGCTTGTGCCAAATTGCCCTGACAAATCACCCCCCCCCCCCCTCGCGCCCATCAAGGTGAGTTTAGATTCTGAGTTAATGTCAAGTTTCCACCACTGTCGTGGATCAGACTGAAGCAGATTACAGCTTTAAATTTAGATACAGCAGAGTTTCCTTCAGTTCTGTTCCATGAGGAGCGGACCTGCTGACTCTCTGTAGTTGGACGTGTGTGTGTGTGTGTGTGTGTGTTGCTCAGCTGTGGAAACAGCACATAAGACGGAAAACATTTGAGTGGGACTGTGAAAGGTGAGCAGCTTTTTTCCTCTCTCATTCTATTTCACTATCTCTCTCTCTCTCTCTCCCTCTCTCCTTCTCTCCCACTCTCTCCCTCTCTCCCTTACTTTCCCCTCCTCTCTTTCTTGCTCTGTCACCCTGAGCCCTCCGTGTCTCCTTACCCGGGGGTTTAGCCCCTAATCACCCAAAGCTTGTGGGAGGGAACTGGAGACTTCCAGCTGGCTGCCTCGTTACTGCAGACCCCTGGGATACACACACACACACACACATTCCTACACACACTAGCTAAACACACACACACAAACTTACACATAACCTCATATATGCTTACTGAGGCATTTGCTGTTATCTCTTGGCATCTCTCCATCCATGTCCCCTCCACAACTGGATCCTGCCAAGGCCACAGCCTCACCATGTAAACTGAATAATGGGGGGTGGGGGGGGGGGGGGGGTCCACCTCTTAAAACTGGTTTAAACCAGATTCTTCCCCATATCCTTAAGAATTCCAGTTGTATAAATACACTGTTAAAACACCGTGGTGTGAACAAGTCCAACGTCCACATCGGGACTGTGTCCCCTCAAAGTTTTTAAAAACTTTCAGACAAACTTTAAGTTTACAGATAAAACAGGATTTTCAGTCAATTTAGGAAAAAAAAATCTTAGTGGTAGAAAACCATGATCGTAGTCAAGTGTCCGCCCGGGCTAAATAATCTGCTACAGTAAATACACCTGAGCTCCCAGCCCTGAGGCAGGATTCAAACAGGAGCCACGGCACTACTACAGGAAGTCAGCGACAGTAAACCTTCTCCAAGGCTGCCGTCCTTCTGCAGATGTTATGTCATATATTATGGTTTAAATGGGAGCGCCCTCAGACTTCAGTGTGTGACATCACTAACTCACTGTGCTAACAGAAGTATTTGTCTTTCAGGCGGGATCCGTATGATTACCCCATCTACTCCAGACCTGTCAAAGATAAACGAGACGCGGCACCAGGCCACTACCACGACCAGCCTGCTTCCAGTCACACTGGCCGCGTCCCGCTCCCCCAGTCGGGCACCAATTCTCAGCAGCCGCCCGGCAACCAACGCTACCACCCATCGTCCTCCCAACAGCACCTCACGGTGGTGAGGCAGGATGTGCCGCCATCTCCTACTGCAGGGCACGAAGGGCAAGACCACTACAGAGCTGTCAGAGGGAGGGGCGACGCCCACCGGGATGCCAGCCCAGGAAGGTACGCAGCCTCCAGGGAGCGCTACGCCAGCCCGGAGCGCTACGACTACAGAGATGACAGTCAGGCTGATCCTCGACGGAAAAACCCGCTGATTAATGCAGTATAAAAACGGGAGCCACGTCTGAGTGTGTAAATCGGCTGTGGCCTATCAGGTTAGGGTCTTTTTAACAAGCCATAAAAGATTATTGCACATGTAATCCACTGTAGCTGTGCGGCTGTACCAGCGGCTGACACACTGCCAGTGCTGACTTCATTAAAGTTTCCAGAAGAAGCAGTGAGAACATGGACTCGGGAAAAGGCTGATTTGAACAAAAAAAGACATACAGAATATTCTTTAATCCAAATGGTTGTCTGTAAACCTGTGACTCATTTTCACCAAAAGACACGAGCTGATGGTTAAAATCTTTGTGTCACTAAGTGAAGAAACAACGTTGATGTGAAGTGATGGAGAAAATTATTTTTATGATGGAAACCAGGGGTGGATGAACCAGTCCAAATATTTGCTTATGGACAAACAAACAAACAAACAAGAAAATCACTATCACTGTTATACTGCCACCTATTGAAAACAAATTTTTAATCTCTTACTCTAGAACAATGTTGTGTTTCTGGAGGGAGTTGTCGATTAATGACATGCACAAAGTGACCTTTATTGGCATGTTTTCGTACAGAGTCAGCTCACGTCCAGCAAAGTCAAACGTGCACATGTCGAGAGTTGGAAGGAAATAAAGCAGAATCACCTCGACCGCGGGGGAGGAAGAGGAAACCGAAGTGGGCAAAAGGAAACAGGAAGTTGCCGTCCTCCGTGTCTTTGTCCTTGTCCTTGTTTTGTCTCTCGGATTTCCTCTTCATCCTGCTGTCACGACATTTTCTGTCCTAAATATGTATAGTCTTTGTTAATTACTTTACTTTTAATTATTTAGATGTGGATTTGGCATAGAGCATTTATTTCTGTATATTTTCACTTTTATAATCATTATAAATAAATCTTGCAAAACGAGTCTCGGAGTTTGACCATGTTGTGAATGACTTGACATATTTCAATCCTTAAATGCACTCTGTGCAGCTAACATTAAATATCATTTAGATTAGATACAACTTTATTCATCCCTCAGGATGTTTGAATAACGTCAGCTGTGAATATTTACAAGTTTGTTGTTTTGTGTTTATCGTGTGTTTTCTCTGTAATTCTCCCCTTGTGCAGAAATGCCGTATTTTAACCCATGTTTCTTTTATTCCAGTAATTAACCTCAATGATGTGCAGTTCAGTTATTCAGCCAACGTCATCACTTTTAAGAATTTCTGCACAATATTCCCATTAATTCCTGGGAGCAGGGTGTGCAGATGGATTTGCCCCCTGCCAGATGACTGATAAGAATAGCCAGTGTTCCAATAATGACAAAATCATCTTCAACAATTAGAGTCAGAGAACTCTCCAGCAGAAAGTGATTACTGGCCAATTTGCTCTCAGAAATAAAGAAGGCACTGATTGGAGAAATTAGACTTGAAATGGGGAATAATTAGAGTGTGGAGGAGGCTTTTTCTATCTGTTAGTGTTTAATTAGCACGGGGGCCCAGAAGGGACCAGGCCGGGGCTGATCTGTCTCGTCTCTGCTTTCTGGGCTCACACCGTGTCTTCTTTGAGCTGGAATAGACCTGTCAAAACCAGATTAGGACCAGTCGATTGTTTTTATTTAACCCACTTTTGATCCAAAAAAAGCTCCTCTTTCCCAGATACAGTCAGGCCCACATCAATGAGCCCAGTCTGGTAGATTTTCTGCTTTGTTGCAGCAGGTTTTTCAGGTCGATTTTAGCCTTGAAACAAAACATTATCACAGGAAATCCAGTCCTTATTTTAACAGAGGACTCACGTTTTTATTTTGCTTTACCTGTAACCTGTATAAATTGTTACATGTATTTATGGAAATGAACTTGGGGGCAGATTGTGATCAATTTACAGACAAAACTAAACTAAAGTTTCAGGTTTCAGCCCAGAGACAAGATCTCAACCCATGTTTCTGTCCCTGTCAGACACAGGTCCCATTTCTCAAATGTCTTCACTTTTTCATTCTGCAGCCAAGTTCAATTCAAAACTAAACCATGAAAACAAAACTGTTTTCTCAGAATTTTCTTAAGCAATTACACGTGTGACTCAATCCTGTCACAACTACAACGTCTCCTTTTGTCTTGGACTCGGACTTGATTCTGAGTCTCAGTGACAAACTGACTCTGACTGGATTTGGACTCAAACGTGTTTTTCTGAGACGCACAGTCCTCAAAGTTGTTTCAATTGACTTGGACTCAGACTTGGACTCAACCGTTGTGGACTCGACTGATGAGTCATGTTTTTCTTGCAGCTCTGCAGCCATGCTGTTGACTGGGCTGGTTCTTAGTAAACTCAGTGCTGACATTGTGTCAGTTTTTGAAAGAACAAAGAACCTAGACTATCACCTCAAAGGCAGCTCCTCTGGAGACACTTCAACCTCATACACACTTGTGTGTATGTGTGTGTGAAGTTGAAGTGTGGAAAGACACACTTGGACGAACATCAAGTGTTGGATAAGGTGCACACATACAGTACAGTGGCGTTTAGTTCCAGTGTCCCTGCCACTCTAATGCATTACCCTGTTGCCTGCTGTCGTTATGTGTGTGTGTGTGTGTGTGTGTGTCAGTCAGAGTCCGGCTGGTGCTGAAAGCCTGATGGATGGGGCCCCGGGGTCAGGGACTTCAGCTGTTGTTGGCCGCAGCACAGCACAGCGGAGCGAGCGGCTGCCGGCCTTGGTGAGCAGCAGAGTCACAGTCCTTTTTTTTTTTTTTTTTTGGTGTTTTCATTTGGTGCTGTGAGAGGGAAGCTGCCGTGATCCTCCTCAGATCAGGAGATTAGCAAAGCAGCTGACTCATCCTGAGAGACACACACACTGCTGCTGTGTTCACGGGGAGCCGTGGACTCACACTCCTGTTTTAACACCACTCACTGAGCACAGCTTTGGTTTTTACTTTGAACGTCCTCTCTGTAAACTAAATCTAATGCTTAGAACTAATATCAGTTTCACTTTGGGCTCTGGTTCAAACTAATACTAATGGATAACTGTGTTGGTTAGAACGGATACATCCTTCTGAACTGAGTCAACACCGTCTGGTTGTACTGAAATACAGTAGAGTCCACGCCGTGTGTGACTGTGGGACACAGCCCATTGTACAAGGTGTGGGACAGCTTGATGGACGACTGTATGGACAGTTAGAGTTCTGTGTGGAAGGATGGATGAATTTACAGATGGATGGATGTTTGGACAGGTGGACACACAAACACTTGGATCAATGGATGAATCAATAAATGGTCAGATGGGTAAAATGACAAGACGGATGGAGAGGATGATAGATTGGCTGGATGGACAATTAAACAGCTGGGTGGAATGGATGGATGGATGGATGGATGGATGGATGGATGGATGGATAAACTCACAGACAGAATGGATGGATAGAAGGATTGGTCCCTGAAGGAGGCGTGGATGGATATTTGGCCAAACCGTGGACATACTAATGGATGGATGGACGAACAGACAGACAAATGGAAAGATGGACATATGGACCGACGGCCACTTGAATGGATGGGTGGTCAGACTGACGGACAACTGAAGAATGAATAGATTGATGGATGGATGTGTGAATTAAGGAATGCATGGAAGCTTGGGTCAATGAACAGAAGAATGGAAATGATGGAGAGTTGGACCAATGCTTAGGTATAAAGGGATAGTTGGATGGAATGACATTCTTCAGTGTTGAAGAATCCAGTGGACGGTAGTTGACCAGGGGGGACAGACTGGTGGAAGGAAAAAAAAAACATTTAATTTTGAATCTAACCTTCAACCACATGAACTGATGACTGGGACGTGGTGGAACATGAGGTCTGAACCTGATCATGGTGGGATTGGATCCCAGCCTCTCCAGTCAGTGGATGGGATGTGTATGTGTGACTAGATGAGGTACTGGTGTGAAGAAAAAAAAAAGAAGCATTTCATGATTTTCTCTTTCATTGTTGCCACGACGATGTCATCATTTCTATGGAGGGGTGGGGGTCTGTGCCAGGAGCGGCGACTACGTTGCCATAGTGACAGCTGGTGTAAAAATGGTGGTTGGTTTCTCGGCTGGTGTGGTGTGTGGGCGAAGGAGGCAGCAGCTCCGGTTGCATTTAGGGTAAACGTGCAGTAAATTAGGAGAGAGAGAGGGAGAGAGAGGTGAGTAAGAAATGGCAACATCTTAAACACAGCACAGGGTGAAACCAAGCAGGATTATTGCACAGGAAATGAAATCATTTCCAATCCCAGCCCGGCTGTGGAGATCCACTTTCACAGTCTGTGAACAATATCAAACAAACATGTAGGCTGTAAAGGCAGAGCGATGGAGAATCAAAGAGCTACACACAGACATTAGAGAGAGAGCGGGCCGCGGAGGGCGAGCACCGCTCACCCACCGCTCACCCACCGCTGCACTCATCTCCACATCCAGGCCCTTTAAAGTGCACATTAGCCACTGGCTATTCCCATGAACTTCCTCCAACCTGCACCAGGCTGGAGTGAGTGGGTGTGTGTAGGTGGTGGCGTGTGTAATGTGCTGTATAATTAAATGAGCAGCTCTGCTCGGCCGGGTCCCGAGGCTCGTCCGTCCTAACGAGGGCTAAATTGAAATGAATGGGAGCAGGTGGAGGACAGAGGGACGGAAGGACGTTGTTGGGAAATGTGCCTTTAATGAAGAGCATGAACGGGAAGGTTAGAGTGCGTGGAGGTCACGGTCTGAGGTCACAGAAATACGTCACACCAGGTCACGGTCTGAGGTCACAGAAATACATCACGTTATTTTGCAGCGTGAGACGCCGTAAACCTAACACCCACACACACACACACACACACACAATTGATCTTTGTAAACATGTCATCCGTCTTCCTCTGCCCGCGTGTGTGAGGCAGCCATGTCATTTTTTTGGAGCGGTGGAGGCGAGCGATAACTGTTCCAGCGCCTACACTCTTCTCTCCCCGTAGAGGACGTCTTTTTGACTGACACATGCTAACAAGTTAAGGTGTTCGACAGCAGCGCTGGCTGAATAGTTAATTCCAAGAGGAGAAACGACCTGGGAATTCTCTCTCTCTCTCTCTCTCTCTCTCTCTCTTTCTCTTTCTCTCTCTCTCAGTTTTATCAAGTGAATCAAAAAAAAAAAGTTAATGAGAACCTAAATTAATACAAAAAGAAAAAAAAAACATGAAGAGAGCGTGTGTGGATTTCCAAAACCGGATCATTCACCTGAAGAAGCAGCGTGTGTTCAAGCGCCACTGCACATTGACACATTTAAACACAACAACTCTGGGCCGCCACTGATAAACGACAGAAAATGTCTGAAATCTAAGGCACGAAAACAAAAGTTAAAGAAACGTGCCATTGCTTTGCCTCACGTTTCCCACAATCGAAAAATGTAAAAAATGGGTCACAGGGTCAAGCCGTGGCCAGCGAGAATAAATCCATGTTGGTTAAGTTGGTAAGGGGGAGGGTAGTGAGGGGTCTGTATCTATAGAAAGACTTTACCAGGGGTCCAGGATGTCCCCGTCCTGGACACCTCCCTCAGAAACATTAGATTGTGAACTAACGTATCAGTGAAACCCTTGGACGGCCTGCCTGCAGTCCAGATTGAGGGAACACTGTGACCACTGTATGCAGCACTAAGAAAAAACACAGAGAAATTACCATCAGCTGTGACACTTGTTCACAAGATGAAGTGTCTAAGATGATTTAAGGCGACACACTGTCTCTGTCTCCACGTCTTCGGCCGTGACCGTGTCCAGTCGGAGTGTGTGTTGTGTAATTTATTAACAGTCCTCTCCAGAAAGGCCTTGAACAGCAGTGGGAAGCACTGGTGACACTGACAGAGTGACTGATAACACAGCAGTGTGAAGGTTAGGAACAGGCTGTTACGGCCAAGTCCTCCTCCTCCTGCTGCTGCATTCAAGGCTCCTGTTTAATGGATGTTAAATGCAATTAATTCTCCGATGTTGGCTGCTGCCGTTGTTTATGTGTTTGACAGTGAACTGACCACAGACTCTTGGCGGAGGTGGTTTTTCTCCTGCCCGCTGATTCTTCTAATGTACAGTGGATGGACAGTGAAGGCATCTTAAAGTGCTGCAAATGGCTCTGAGTAAATAACTCCTGCAGTTTGTCTCTGCTGTTAGATTCAAGGACCGTAGTCCTGCTACTGTTAAATAACATGACTGTTTAATATTGTCTCATTTTACCAGGGCAGTTGTACTTTTGTTCTTAGCCATATTTTACCCACTTCCTCGTTGTTGTTTTTAGCATCAATTTACTAGCCTCTTGGTCCATAGAATGCGTTGAACCTTTACTCACAGAGGGGACGTAAGACTAGAGTTCAGGAGTGTTTTCCCAGGAAGACCTTAAAGACAAACCAACCCAACAAATCGTGCCAGCCAATCACAGGTAACGTTGTCGGTTGATTGTTAGCCTAAATTAGCAACTACATCTACAGGGCGCTCAAAAAAACAACCCCCGCCAGTATCAATGTTCTCATACTAATTAGCACAAAGTTGCTAAATGCTAAAAAATGCTCCTAATCAACAGACTATGAAACAGTGACTAAACAGTGTCAAAGTCTTTAGAAAGCAGTGTTTTTAAATTAGCCACTGTGAATACATTATCTCACTGTTTCAAGTTTTAGGAGCAGCTCATTAGAAAGCCTGCCTTACATCACAGGACCAAAAAAAAAAAGGAAAAAGGACATGATTGGTTTCCTACATTCATTCCACTGATCACTGTCAGACTAAAACGCTCACAAATGCAACATTTTCATCAGCTGAAGCTTGAAATCCAGAAATTAAGGGGAAGGTCTTTGAATGTGTCTTGAAACAACTCCACGCTAGCTGCTGGATTACCATGGTACAATACGATTAGCACACTGTTATCAGAGTATTTTTTAAAGCCTTTGATTCGGCAGCGTGTGACACGTGACACCTCCTCCTTGTGTCATGTTCAACATGTGAAACGTGGCCTCAGTAACGGCAGCTTCTCGCTGCCATCATTTCATGTATACGCCTAAAAAACGTCACCTTGTTTATTTTCTTCCTTGTTTAGTCATCGAGACAGAAGCAGCCCCAGGCAAGGGCGCTCACTCTCACTGGAAACATGGCTGCCAGCAGGCGAAAAACAGATCCGGACAAAAAGACAAACAGAATATTTTCAGAATCAGAATTCTGTTCAGAATCAGAACTTGGTTACAATATGGTTTCCTGCTATTTCTAGCTGTAAAATTGACCAATTTCCTTCAAGAAAATGTTATGTATGGTATGTTATAACATTTTTATATAATATTTTGTATTGTATTAAAATACAGCTCACTCTTTATCAGTAAGCTTTTCCAGCAAATTCTGAATTGTGCTTCTCTTTGCTCTTGTTTCTATTATGAAAAATAACAAGATATTTTCATTTGATTTTTTAGGATTTCTGAGGCAATTCCATCTTTCAGAGCCAAGACTCTGAAAGATGGAATTGCAAAAAGTACATTTTGACAAGAAAGCTTGTCAAGGGAAATAGTCTCAGTGGTAGATTTCTTTTGTTTTGTTTTTGCATCATGCAAGATGAAATAATTCAATTTAGGAATCCAATGTTTTTTCTACCTGGTGTTTTTGCAGTGCAGCTTTTTGCTAGTTCTGCTATTAGACCCTGAAGTCTACTCTAGAACTGCCTCTGTTCTTTAAGTCATAGGTTCAAGCGGCGATCGGTTTCCACTGCAGCATGTCGTCCCCACCGTGTCTACATGTTTGAATGCAGCGAGTTGTTGCCATGTGATTGGCAGGTTAGACATTTGCATTTAGGTGCAGTTGAACAGGTGTACCTAATGAAGCGGCCGCTGAGTGTATGCATGTCCGAGGCTCAGCTGACGGTCTGGTGGTCGCTGCAGAATCCCGGCCTCCTCATCCAGATGCCAGGTGTTTTGCTTGGCAGTTGGGGACTGCTGGGGTTGAGCCTGTGTCAGGGGTGTTGGGTTGCTGTGAACTGCAGGGAGAATTTGGGGTAATGTGCCGTGTGTCCCTGTTATAGCCCCGCTGCTTGGCTAAGATCACGGCAGGCTACATCCAGGCGGAATTAGAGAGTGCTTAGTTTCCACATAGGCTTGAAAACGGTGTGAATATGTCGTTTTCACTCTGAGCCGGGGGATTTCACTCAAATGCCACTGAAACATGGAGGCATGGGCCACTGTGTAACATCTGTTAGACATGTTTATCTGATGGGAGAACCTGGATAGAAATAAGTGGAGACGACTGAAACACGAGAAACTATACATTCAAGCTAAAAAAAAAAAAAAAACTTCAGTCAAAGAAAAAACCCACCAGTAGTTTCAAAATATGAAAATAAATACAAATCAGTTTTATCTGTGAGTAATTGTCCTCATTATAAATTAACCAGTTAGATCAGGGGTGGCCAACAAGTCAGAGGCTAAGAGCCACATGATATACATTGGCACATCCCTTAAAAAAAAACCAAAAAAAAACTCTTCCACTCTGTTAAGGTTTTCCCTGAGTCATTGTGTCAATGCCCGTCAGCAAGCGAGTCACATAGCGTAAAAAAACACAAACATAAAATTTGACATGATGTAAGAGCCGCATGAAACCGGGCAAAGAACTGCATGTGGCCCCCGAGCCACAGGTTGGCCATCCCTGAGTTAGAAAAACTCCACCAATTTTTATTATTAAATGAATCCTCAAAAAATACTTTTAAACGTGCCATAAATTCCATAAAATCCATAGAAAAACACACTGGACACAGGATCCTCAGGTCCACTGACGTGAGGACACAAAACATCACACCAGAACTCATTGATAAAGATCAGTGGAACAACAACACATGAATTCTTTAATATATTTAAAATATGCAGATTCTTCAGTTGAATTCCTGACTAAGGTCAGAGGTCACCGACAGCCTCTCCCTCTCAGACACTGTTCCTTCAGGTTCTCCCAGGTGCCATGTTAGATGCCACCAGGAGATCTCCTCCCTGTGTGTTCTCCTCCCTGTGTCCCCCCTCAGGCTGCAGCTGTGTGCCGCTAAACAAGTGCCTGGAGACACGGAGCGAGATGTGGAATCTAGACACACAGAGTGGTGGAAGCGCTCATGCACTTGTGGGGGAAGAAAAAGCTGCAACAAGAGACGAGTCGGAGGGGAAGCAAGTTTGTCCTCGCTGCTGAGAGATTCTCAATTAGTCACTAATTGCTTCGCCTTAACAAGCGGAGGACATTTTCTTAGCGCTAATGAAGCTAGTGGCAGGAGCACTGACAGAAACGGAGTGTGTGTGTGTGTGTGAATGTGTGTGTGTGTGAATGTGTGTGCGTGCGTGTCTTTCTGCTACAGCGCGGTGTTGTGCGAGTGTGTTTTTGAACAGCAGAGTGGTAGCAGAGGCCCTTATGGAGCCGGGCTCTGCAGCAGCTCATTTTCACTGAGCTGTTTGGCATTCTCTGGAAGGAATGTGTGGATGCATTACACTGCTGGCTGCTACAGAGACTTTCCAATGAGGCTCCACTTTGTCTTCACCCTTATCTCATACACACTGGCACGGATATGACCGCAAAATTAATATAAGGGCTGAAAAACAAATGACCCGCACTGACGGACTTTTCTGAGTCTGTCCAAGTTGGTGCCAGAATCAAATAAACGCCACGCTCAGTTATCTGTTTGGAGCTGCGAGGTTACAGACGGACATGCACGGACAGCTCGTTGATGGGACGTTGCTGAAGAAACACTGCTTTAGAAAAACAGCACGTGTTGTGACTGAGCAATGTCTGCCACACGGGGCAGTGTTTTACTGACAAACAGTTTGACATGTGATTTAACAGGAAACATATTCTTTGTGTCCTTTTCTCACTGACGTTTCTTCTGCTGTTCAGAAGAATTTTCATTGCAGCTGAGAGGAGTGCTTTATTTACAGATATACAGTGACTAACAACCATCCTGTTTGAACGTTGTTTGGATCCTTGGTGACACCAACGGTTTAAATCAGGCGACGGCGGCCCTGCAGCTCCTGTGTTCCTCTTTAGCTGGAAATGCTATCTTTCTCTCTGGACCTTGGAGCTCAGGATCTGAAAAACTTCATCAGACATAGATTTTAGAATCTAGAAGTTATGGCATTGGTGGTTTGTACTCTGTACAGTCCTCTGACCCCCGCACCATTCATGTTGATGAACATGGATCCTTACAACCATGGAAACACACACACGAGAACTAATAACATACAGTCTTGTCCTTCTAACTTTATCTCCTCTTTCCATTCTGTCACTCCTATCTTTCCCCTTATTCTTTGCCATTCCGTGGTAAACTATTGGATAGGGAGGAAGATCTCTCTCTCTCTCTCTCTCTCTCACACACACACACACACACACACAAACACACACACACACACACAGCCTACCAAGTCTGTTTAGATAACGTTTCCCTGCAGATTCAGTTTAATTTATCCAAATTGAAGCAGCGTCTTTCCCTGAACTCATGGATATAGGAGATGACTGACCGACTGGCAAAACCACACACACACACACACACACACACACACACACACACACAAACACACACACACACACACAAACATGATTTACAC
>NC_024320.1:17055461-17065871 GCF_000523025.1 Cynoglossus semilaevis
CTCTCTCTCTCTCACACACACACACACACACACACAAACACACACACACACACACAGCCTACCAAGTCTGTTTAGATAACGTTTCCCTGCAGATTCAGTTTAATTTATCCAAATTGAAGCAGCGTCTTTCCCTGAACTCATGGATATAGGAGATGACTGACCGACTGGCAAAACCACACACACACACACACACACACACACCAAACAGTTTTTTCGTTTTTTCTGTAAACACAGAGCTGCCGGCCCCGGACCACCCTCTGTGAGAGTGTGTGTTTTATTATCGGAGCCCGTCCCACCTCAGGAGGGAGGGGCCGGGGGTCAGTGGGTGAGTGCAGGTGGTGTTAGAATGAGTCGGGGGATTCCCTGTGCGTGTGTTTTTCTGAATTCGGTGTGTGTGTTGTAATAGCGCTGCTTTACTCTGTCAGGGTTCAAAGGTCAGGGACAGGCCGTAGAAGGCCTGCAGCTGACGTGACACGATTTGAGAAGTGACTCAGGGAAGTCGGCCCTTGAAGGGCAAAGACCCATGGGAGCCCACCAGAGTGAGTCACATCAGAATTGCCCCTCTGGGTGTGAAGTGGCTTTTTCCTTAGTGTTGTTTGGATGACACCAGACATGTGAGTGGAGGGAGAGAAAACTGTGAGCTCGCTGAAATCTCTCACTCACACTCACACACAGCTCAGAAACTCCAGTGCCGTAGTATAGACCCTAACCAGGTACCCTGTATTTGCCCTTACATAATCGCACATGTGGTTTCTAGTCTATTATATAATAGACTATCTATACCATGTGGTTTCTAGTCTATTATATAATATATATATATAGACTATCTATACTATAGATAGATAGATAGATAGATAGATAGATAGATAGATAGATAGATAGATAGATAGATTGATAGATTGATTGATTGATTGTTTTTTTGTACCTCATAGTCTGAGCCCACTGGAGAACCTCTGTTGTTTTAAGTCTCGCTCCAACCCTGGTCTGAGACCACTGAGCTCTTTAGTTTCTCACGTTTTATCCCCCCTCTGAAAAAAACAAAACTTCCAGATTAACTTCGTGTTATCCAAGCCCGACCACTTCCACTGACGTTCTCTTCTCGCTGAGACAAACAGACATAATTGTCTTTGTAATGATCATAAAAAGAATTTACCGTTTAATAAAGCCCCTGAGTGTGAGTAAGAAATCTCCGAGATGAGAGATAAAAGCTAAGAACTGAGGCATTTTAATCCTGGAGCGACGCTGTGCCTGAGCTGAGGAGCGGGCTCTTATAAATGTCACATTAGCCGTTTTTATTGAAATCTTTTCTTCCCTGCGCTGTACGTTTGCTCCTGCTGCGATAAGAGTTTTTAATGAATTGGCCGGTGTCCAGGCGGACAGTGTTACCCTCAACAATTGCAGCTTTCTCTGAATTTCTGATGGGCACTGCTGATGTGAAAACGCTAAATATGGAGATGCTATTAGTGCAGGGCCGCCATCACGACATCAACATTTCAGAGGCAATTAAAGATTATGAGTGTGCGCGCCTCGCTGTCAGAGCAATTACGATGAGAAGGTCGCCAACATGTTTACAAACGACTCATTTTCACATCAGACGCAGTTGTGACGTTGATGTTTTATCGATTTCGATGAATGCGTTTCCAGAGGGGTGTGTGGAGCAAATGAGGAGCGATCTGAAGAGGAAAGACAGAGCAACGACAACAACATGCACGTTTAAAGATCACACCTGTGCAGTGACAAACGTGCAGCCAAAGAGATGAGGCAGCAGCGAGCTATTAAATGGCTCTTAATCGATGCTCCACATCCTTTGTTCATTATTCATGGGCCGGCGGCGCTGATCCAACATGTGAGACGAAGAGTGTCTGAATCCTGTGGTACTGAGAAGTCGATGTTGGATCAGAAAACGCTGCCTTAAATCACTAACGTTGTCACTAAACACCTGTAACGTCCTCAGTGTTTCATTTGATGTCAATGTAAACGGGGAAAAAGAAATGTTTGTCGGACAACATGTGGGCATGAGTGATGTCACACTTTTCTGGTGTGTGTGTCTAAGAGAGCGTCAGTGTGGAAGTCTCTTCCACGTCCCCTTAATTGAAACAGGTTTCGATGCCAGACTCACCGTTATGGGTCTGAATCTTGATCTAATCCACAGAGTTAGTGGCCTTAAATAGATAATGCTCCTGCACCGGGGTCCAGTCACGAGGGAGTCATAACATATGCTCCATTTGTGTGTGTGTGTGTGTGTGAGTGGGTGACTATGTGCATGTACAGGGGCAGACAGCTGAAAGTGAGCCAAAGGCAGAAGGACATGCCTGTTGCATGAGCAGCAAACTTTCCAGAGTAACTGAGACCCCCAGCTGGTCTCCACGTAACTTTAACACCCAGGCCCAGTTGTCCAGAGGTAATCGGATCCAGTCCAGGGTTTAGATCAAATACGGTAAATGGGTTTTCAAAACGAAGAAAAAAAATAAGTATTTTTCAGGTGCAAATCTATTTTGTTTGACTGGAATACAATTTTAAAAACCCACAGTTGAACTGACTTGAACGGATATCTACATTACAGTTTGTTTGTTCATCCAGGCAGAAAAACTGTGCATTTCTAAAATACTATTTCCAGTTGGACACTGGTTCATAAAATCACATCTCAACCAAAGTCCACAAAGAAAATCTTTGTTTTGTCTCATTTTCAGTGTGTTCGAATCAACAAATCCAACCAAAGGAATCTAGAGAAAAAAATTAAGTAAGATATTTTTGGCAGCAGTAGACACACTGGTTCTGTTAGAAAGTGTGTTTTCTTAGTTTTGAGTTTTGTAATGTCAACAAGTGATGAGCAGTCACAGAAGCAACATTAGAGTTTTGTTTGGTTTACTTCAAATGTACCAAGGACGTTTGTTGTTTTGATATAGTCACAATTAAGATGGCCTTCCTGTCTGAAGGTTCTCTCAAAACATCGTAAATCCTCCATTGGAGGCGTGCAGACGTACACAGAGCTGTGAGGAAACCTCAGATGAGGCGTCATGCTGTTTTCTAATATCCGTTCAAAATAAGATTTCTCCAAATGTGACTGAGAAACAAATTTACTCTTCAGTCTTTGTGGCATCTTCTTCACTCTAATCACAAACACTGCTTCAGAACTGTTAAATAATTAAAATCGATTTTGGATCCCGCTCCTCGCCCGCTGAGATCCAAAGAACAAGAAGTGTTTTGTAATCTTTGGAAATAGGAAAAATAAATTGAAACACCGTTTCCAACAAATTGGTGAAAATGAACTTTTTTTGGAATAAGCCATTCAGAGGCAGGGAGTGGGTTGGAAACACGCAGAAGAAGAAAAAACAACACTGTCGGTGATGCCCTGCTGTATATTGTTGGATTGAAGGTAAATCTGTGACACTTCAGAGCAGTGGTTCTTAACCTGGGTTCGATCCAACCCCAGGGGTTCGGCAGAGGACCAGACACACACCTGACTCATAAGATTCGTGATGACGCCCCCCCTGCTTGGCCATCACTGAAGGGTCGGTGAATGCACATAAAACTGGTGGGGGTCAGTACCTCCAACAAGGTTAAGAACCACTGCTCTAGAGTTGTTGTTGACCTGAATAAAGCCCACTATTGTCCTGATGTTCTAACTAATGAGAGCAAAAGTCCTTTATCTGACGAGACGTCCCTCTGATCACTGATCGCCTTCTTCTGTCGGAAACCAATAACTTCATAAAAATAAAACAATGTCCTGATCCTGGATACTAAAAATAGCCTAAATCCTGATTGTTCTCCACCAGGTGAAATCTCTGTTCTTTTAACGACACCTTCTGCTGTTAGAGGAAGACGATGGTGTCAAAGTTGGAGAGAGAGAGAGAGAGAGAGAGTCTGACAAGCAAACAGAGCGAGAAAGACAACAACAGTCAGACTAAACAAAACAAGTGTGAGAAAACGGCAAGTGCAGGAGTCAAAGGGGTGGGAGGGGGGAGTTAGGGGGCGGGGGGTCTGATGAGAAGAGGAACCTGTCAGAAAAAAAACAGCAGGAAAAACAACAGAGTTCTCCAAATTGCAGAGGCAGGGTTTTATAACAGCCTGTCAATCACCAGTCCCTGGACAGACCTGGAGCAGGTGAAGTGAGCTTTAAATGATATGTTCACTGACGAGTCAATTACAGCCCAGCCAGGCAGAATGTCACGGCCACACGGACACTAAACCGACGGCTTAACCTCCTACACTGCATCAATATGCCTGAGTGGAGTGGGGGAGAGGGGGAGGATGGAGACGGGGGGAGGAGAGGAGGGCTGATGGGGATTTACCCCCTGCAAATACTTAGTAGTAATACTTCTCCTAAACTCTTTCAGACCAACCACTTACATGGACTTGGTGCTGTTATTGAAATGACTTGGATTTGAGGCCCGTTCATTTTACAGGACAACTGTATTTAGTCTTTTGGCTAAATTATAACTCAGTACTATGTCTTAACTTAGTCAATAGAGCTACTTTGATTTTAGCAGTAGTTTTAGTTGATAATAAAATGTATAATTTTATTAATTATATTTTAATCACATAGTTGATCAAAAAGAATGTTTTATGTTTAGAAGAATGACTAGATTCTGTTTAAGAATAGCTTTTATGCTACTTTTATAAAAATATATAAAGACATTATTTATTGCTTATATAATAATAATAATAACAATAATAAGATGAATACCGCTGCACAAACCATCATGACCAAGGCCTTTTAAAGTGTTGTAATAAGGACCCCCTACAGGCCAAATGTAGGAGGTACATGCACACAAACTAGCACAATAATTGAACAGAACGTACCTTTCATAGGTGATGCCTATTATATATGTCTGTGACTCCAGATTAACGTTGTCTTGACGACCTCTGTCTCCCACCATCTTTTCTCCACTAAGTGCTCACTTCCTGTACTTCTTTAAGAGTCTGCCTGATCATGTCAATGTTAAAAAGCTGAGAGAAGCTGCAGTGGAGGCGTCGGTTTCTGAACTAATCCTCTGTGTTCGTCTGCATTTCAATGTCTTTTGGTGTGAAAAACAAAACGTCTCTGTCGCTGAGGAAAAGCACCAGAAACTGATCTTTTGTCTGGTGTCTGAACCAGCAGCTCACAGGTGCAGTCTGGTTTTCTGCCGCCTTCTATCTCTTTCACACCACTCTCAACACACTCTCCAGGTTTTTGTTTTTTTTTTTTGTCTTTTTTGCACGTCAAGAAGGAAGTGTCACATTAGAAAAAGTGTAATGAAAGGCAACAAACTGTCTCTGAAAATTGTACCATTCTGTCCGTGTGTGTGTGTGTGTGATTGTGTGTGTGTGTGTGTGTGTGTGTGCGTGTTCTCTCTGAAATCATCAGAGGAAAAGAGCCTAAAATATGCAGTGAACAGTGGCATCAAACAACTGATGATCTGCTTTGGCTTTCATCCCAGATTTTCCCACAAACAGCTTAAAAATCCAACGTCATCAGAGTGGAATATACTTTTTAATAACCTGCTGCTCTGGAACTGATGTTTCTTCCATGTTTCATTGTGAAGTCGCTGTAATTTTTAATTAAACAGTTGTTTTTTTTAGTAAATCTGATTTTCCACAGCTGCAGTATTTGTGTGTGTTGTTTAGTTAGGTGGTACATTTCAACTTCTCATTCTTCAAAGTCAAAATAATATAATATCGACAAAGTTAGAGGTATTGTCTCATTATGACATAATGAGTTAGTATCTCATAATGCTGAGATATTATCTCTAATAATGAGGTTATTATGTCATTATAATGAGTTAGTATCTCATAATGATAACATTGTATTCCATAATAATAAGATAGTATTTCGTTATAATGAGTTAGTATGAGTTAATATGAGATGATATCTCATATTAATGAGATACCACCTCATTATTATGGGTTACTATGAGATAATATCTTATAACGGGCTTCCATATGTTTTTTACTTTAAAAAGACCTGAGAAAATAAAATGTTATGTCAAAAGTTATGACTGAATAGTTGCAGCTCTTAAGTCTTTCGAGTAAGTCACCAGGACTGTATGTTGGTTGGATGATAAATACTTGAATTTATTATATATTATATATATATTTATTGTGTTTTTTGTTCAGTGTCAGTTTACAACGATGGAATTTTAAACCAGACTAGACTGTCTGCACTTCTCGACAGACTGGCAGACTTTATCAGAGAAATGGGAGAAGTTGGGTGAGTAGGCTCCACTCTGGTCCACTGAGTCTCCATCTCACATACACGCTCTCTGCAGCAATGATGACCCTGCTATCGTTTACAGCAGCTGTCAGTCCATTGTGTTCCAGGGTTGAGCTCATTTAGCCTTCGCTCCATCACAGGCAACACATACAAATGCTGCACACTTCCCAACATCCCATTTCTCTCTACCCCGGACCTAATTATCAGTGTTTAAAAAAAGTGAAAAAGCTCATTGTGGCCGAGAGTGTGTCAACAAACCTCAGAGAGACTGACATTTACCGAGTTGGAAACGTATCACAGTCAGAGTGGAGAGAAAAGACGGGACATAATGTTGCATTCAGCGGCTGCTGCTCCATATCTGGGTTGTGGAATAAGCAGTGAATGATTTATGGATTGATGAGGTCCCACGGTGGCTGAGGATTTGAGGTGAGAGTGAAATGACAACAGATTGTTGTATTTACTCAGCAGGAGTCCAGAATATGAACTAAAATGGACTTTTATAAAGCAATGGCCTAATGCTTTGTTGGAATGTTAAAAATGAAAACCTTGTAATTACCATCTGTTTCTACCTGTTCTAACAAATAACTGCAGTAATATGTACTGCTGGCATTGAGGCAAAACAATGGCAACCTACAAGCAACATTTAATTTATATATTATTTGATCTTTTTTTATTGTATTTAATTGAATACTGAAAGAAAAAACAGTAATCATGGCAGCACTTTTCCAATAGGGGGCTTACATTTTCACTCAAAGAGAATCCACAGTGTGAATTTTGGACAGATCAGTTAGATGACCTTCGTTGCGCAAAAATATTGGTGATAGTCACCTTCTATACAGATGACACCCATGTATACCAGTGGAGGATAAAAGGGTTGGAGTCTTTCATTTACTTTAGCCAGAATGAAAGTAAACAGAGCAGGTATTTGAACATGGAAGTGTCCGAATCACAGAATCCTGTGAGCGCAGGCTTAGGACTTCTAGTGTTAAACCACAAGAGGAAAAAAGTCAAAGTCAAAGACAAATATTTTTAGATGAAAACACACAAATGTGGGTTTCAATAACAAACTATCATCGGTTCTAAGGCTCGGCTTCACTGGATTGGAGACACACTGACCCTTAGCAGGACACAAAGAGCTGTAGTACCGTGGCTATTATTAATAATGAGCTTGACACGGTAGGTGATGTCTTCGACAAACAAGTTTGTGACCCACGGAAACAATTAGAGTCTATTGTCGTGACCTTTAGTCGGAAACAAACCCTGAAACCGGGGCTGGGAAATAATGAGTGTGGCTGCAGTCGTTACCTGTGGGCCACACGTGTGGCCTGTGTCTGAGTGTTTCTGTCAGAGACTAATGGCTTTGCAGATACACTCAATATGGTGGCATTTTTTAATGGTTTGTGTGTTTGTAGTCATCCTGCAGCTGCAGCTCTAACAACATGATGTTGACAGCGGTTTAATGTTCAATTCCTGTGTGCGTATTTCCTTGTGTTCAGACTGCAGGGCAGAGGGTGTGAGTGGGCCTGGGCCAGTGTGACCTGACTGCACAAAGTAGGCTGTGTGGATGGGTACAGCCCAGGGAGAGTGGGCTGTGCCCGGGTGGTCTCAGCTGACTGAGCTCTGTGGTCAACAGTCACGGGTCATTTCTCCACATCAAATATAACAGATTTGAGATTCTTTAACCTTCAAAGTCGTTCATGTTCAAATGATCCACCTTCTGTTGAATCATTTTAAAATGTATTTATCGCTTAGTGATGCAGTGATCGCTGCTTTTTCTCTTTGGCCTGGGATCAAATGAACTACAACCCGTCTAGTAATAATATTATAATACATAATAATATTATAATATATCTTAATATTAAGTTTCCTAATATTTGAATTCTTAAACACCTTCAGTTTCGTGTCTGCGTTTATTGAAAAAAAGGCCAGCAGAGGAAGTTGGTTTTGCATTCAGGTTCAGACTGTGATACGGACCAATCAGAGCGAGCCAACTGTAGAAGTCACTACACTGGTGTTTGTATAAGGTAATAACAATGATGGTGTCAGATTGGACTGCCGTGGAGTGGAGTCTGGACAGGACCTGTGTTTGCTTGAGAGTTTGTGCTTCTTCTTCTTCTTCTTCTTTTTTTTTTTAAACAACAGTGAGCAGTGTGGATGTATTTTTAGATTTATTTTCTTTTTTCCTCCCTGTCTCTTAGTTTTGAAGTTTACCATCCACAGCAGCCAGGCATCACTTTGTTCTCTCTGCTCCCCTTCCTCATTTGCCTTCGACAACACTGATAATTCCCCAGCACACACACAGATACACACATGTATATACAAGGTGCCATCCATCGTCATGGCAACTCCAATCAGCAGAGGCTTCCTTTCCTCCCATTACAGTAGGAATCTGACAGTTCTTCTCTCTTTTTTTCTTCTTCTTCCTCCTTTCTCCATCTCGCTGCTCATTCTCTGCTGTTTTCGTTTTGCCATGTGACCTACTTCCTTTCTTTTTCATCTTATTCACAACAGCGTCAGCCTTACAAACCATAACCATCATTTTAGATCTCAGCTGAGTTAATGTAGGAGCGGTGTGCAGACTCACAAAGACGGGGGTCGACAGAGTTGAGATTCTGAGATGTTTATCGGGAATGACCGGGAATGACCGGGATGATCCGGACTGAAGATGAACAGATTAGAGGAACGAGGGGAAACAGTTTGATGAGAACGGTGAAGACAATGACATGAGAAGGACATTTGAAGGCAGTGGTGATTCAGGACGGTGGAGATGTTGAAAATGAAGGAGAAGGAGGAAGAGTCCAAAGAAGATTCATCGATGCAGTTAAGGTGGAGATAAAGTAGAGACACTGGAAATGGAGATGAAACATGTCTGATGAAGAGTTCCAGTGGAATCTTAGATATTCATTAAAATATTTTGAAAGAAAAAATCTCAAATTAAAAATCTTAGAAGACTTTCCCAGAAATTGGTCTAGAAATACTCAGTAGTTTGCCACCATGCAGTCCTAGTGTGTAAGTGCTGAGTGTTAACACTCATTTTTCAATTAAAGAGAAAAAGATTATTTTACGCATTTTTTAAAACATTACATCATGAGCTGTGACTGAACTGAAGTCTTTATTCAGTCTTAAAACAATAAGTCGGTCTCAGAGGGAGGAGGTGTATTGTTTCTCTACATTGGAAAAAAAAACTTATACTTATACACACACACACATATATATATTTTTGTCTGTCACTCTTATTTGATAGGTGGCGCAGCTGACTGACAGCTTACTCCATTTTTATTGAGCGGAGTCTCAGCAGTCAACAGTCTGATTTTGAAATGGTTTGACAAAAAGCAGGAGACGGTTCTGCACCAGTAAAGTGATACAAAGTAGAGAGAAGAGGAGAGAAGAGGAGAGGCTGGAGTTAGTGAGGAGGGACTGTCTGCTGCATCAGTCAACATGACTATTAAGATATAACTGTGAGTTTCTTATTTTCAGAAAAGTCCATGTGACTGTTGGAGATTTTTTTTAAAGAAACACCTCAGGGAGAAAATGTCGAAACTCAGAACCCTTCTAGAGTCACCATTCTACGTTGCTGTAGTTGATTTGTCCATGACTATCATCAACCACACACTGGGTTAGTGACAGTCAAGTGTTGTCACCTATGACCTCATGGGTCATCACATGACCAGTGAAGAAATTAGCTTAACTTTTGCTCAACAAAAAAAAATTAAAGTTCAAATTATAAAAACCGATTCCTGCAGCTCTCTCTCCCGCTCCGCTGAGACTGAGATGATGTCAGAGTGAAACATTTGGGTATTTAGATTTATAAATAGATGAGCATCTACCATGTGCTGCACTTGGCAGAAAAATAATCAGTTTCAGTTTTCCACTCGCTGCCGTTGGTAAATGTGTCATTAAAACCAGATATAGGAAGAACTAGTCCTGGTTTTTTAATGTGCTGCAGGATTCAGTACAGTAAAAGTTTTGTTCTGATACAACTGCAAACTTTCCTCCCCTCCCTTTAACCCTGTGTCACCTCCTTCCCCCTGCTCCTCCCCCTCAATGGTCGCTGAAAGAAGCACTTAGAGTCCAGTCACATCAAAGACTCCCCCCAACACGCTAAATGGCGCCATTGTTGTTTCCCTTTGAAAGAAAAACAAAAGTGAGAGTCAGAGGAGCAGGGAGGCGGAGAGGGGAGGAGAGGAGAGGAGAGGAGAGGAGAGGAGAGGGGAGGA
>NC_024320.1:17066421-17094260 GCF_000523025.1 Cynoglossus semilaevis
AGAGGAGAGGAGGAGAGGAGAGGAGAGGAGAGGAGAGGAGAGGAGAGGAGAGGAGAGGAGAGGAGATAATCTTCTGCTTTCTACATCACCGCCTCTCACACTACCACTGACACACACACACCACTATCACTGACACACACCACTATCACTGACACACACCACTGACACACACACACCACTGTCACTGACACACACCACTGTCACTGACACACACCACTATCACTGACACACACCAGTGTCACTGACACACACACACCAGTGTCACTGACACACACACACCAGTGTCACTGACACACACACACCAGTGTCACTGACACACACACACCAGTGTCACTGACACACACACACCAGTGTCACTGACACACACACACCAGTGTCACTGACACACACACACCAGTGTCACTGACACACACACACCAGTGTCACTGACACACACACACCAGTGTCACTGACACACACACACCAGTGTCACTGACACACACACACCAGTGTCACTGACACACACACACCAGTGTCACTGACACACACACACCAGTGTCACTGACACACTCAGGGGTGATAAAGGTCATTTAGTCCAACACTGACTGTTATAGCCTTGTTAAAGTTTTTGCTGATTGGGCCGTGGCTTCATGGTTCCTGCGTCGACAAACTTCACACCTCCCCTCACAGATCGTGCTAATCTGGAGGTTAAACTTCTGGTCTGTTCATCATGAACACAAGAAGCCGGATCATTTTTGGAGTTCTCAGTATTGTCCTGAGAGCGTGGACGGGCTGAGAGGAGTTGGAACCATAGATTTCACTGCTTGGTAAATGTGGACAACTTTTCAACCTTAGATACTGCGGCAGTTTTATCGTAACAACTGAAGGCACATGTGCAGATAGGGTCTTCTTTGATTCACAGTTGACAACCAAAGGCTTTGTGGCTGACCTTTGACCTTACAGGAAGGATTTTCTCCCTTAGTGTAAGTTTTGTTTTGATTATTCAGATTAATCTGAAACTCTTGCCTCAGGACACTGTGTAGTTCTTACTGTCATTTTTTTACCTCCACTTCCCACATTACTGACACAGTTTCTTGACTCCTCAGTCACAGCTCTTCCTTGGCGACCACGTTTGACTGCTGGGCCGTCGACTCTGCAGGATCTTTTAAGGAAAAATATGACGTGTTTTTCATCAGTTTGAACTGCAACTCTGTGATTCATTTAATTCTGCTCCAAATCACAGCTGGCGTCATCAAAGATGGCCACCAGTCCCTCAGCTAACCAGACTATGTCAGATTCATCTGCCTTTGTCACCGTATATACACACATGACACATGTACAGATGGTGATCACACACACACACACACACAGGCGCGTGCTGAGAGAGAGAGCGAGATTCTTGACGCTGAAGCGTCAGAGATGCTTCCAGCTGACAACATATCAGACTAATCTCTGAGGAATTGTATATTTAGCAGCTTTTTCTACTAATGAGCGCCTCAACGGACGACTGCCTGTCGGTGAGGAAACAGCGAAGATTTCAGAGGGAAAAAAGATCAGAATGAAACCACCGGAATGAGAAGGATTCAGTGACCAGGGGATGTGATGAGAGATTCTGGATTCATTAACCATGAACCAGTCTGAGGTTGATCTGGTGCCACATTGAAATAAGAATTAGGCAGATTTTGATGAAGAACTGTAAAAACAAAAAGGGGATTTTGTGTTCCCTCAAAACAAATCTCTCTGTTTTATTTTGAAAATGAGCCAATGAATTGTGTCTGTGTCCATCTGCTGCCTGAGGAGATTCAGCTGTTTGTTAATCCACTGGTAATTCATAAGGGAATAAATATATTCATTCAGCCTGAGGGAGATTTCCTGCAGAGAAGCTTCCTTCACTGTAAGAAGCTTGTGTTTATTGTCTTTTTCAGCTCAGCCACAAGTTTATCATGTGTTATGTGGGAAAAAACAAAACAACAAAAACAACCTAGAAAACAAATGAGCTTGTTTATAGTTGGAGAAGTAGAAAGTTAAAACAGATTTTCTTAGTTAAAAATGTCAGTACGGTCCTGTCAGCCAAAAAGTTCGCAATTTAGGCTCGAAAATGAAAGTAAAAGTTGAATTCCTACATTTTACTAAAGAAGAAATGCAGCAGTTAGATTTGGCAATAAAAAAGTACAGCAACGTTTCAGGCTGAAAAGTGCTGAAAGATTGCAGAGACTGGTGGAATATAATGGTTTAAAGAGACAGAAGACGGCAGAAAAATGAGAAAATAGAAAAATTAAAACTTCTGGCTGAATATTTTAGCCTAGAAACTACTAAAACTGTACAGTAAGACCCATTGATATGAGTTCAGGTCACCAAAGAAATTTGTCAAAGTAAAAGATACAGAAAAAAACAACAAAAAGAAATGTAAAAATTCACTAAGATAAAACCTTAATAAACACAAACATTTTAAGCTAAGCCACAAAATAGTTAGCTAAAACGTGTCTTCATTTATACACATGCACATAAACGTGCAATAGACAATTATTTAATTTGTGAAAAATCGCCATTCTAATGTGTGCTAAAAATAAACAGGTTGTTTTTGCTGCATATTTTCCATTATTAACAGCCAATTATCATGATTATTACTTCAGTGTTTTTTTCTGTACAGAGAATTCAGTGAAACGAATCGCTTCTGATCGCTGAACTCTTCACAAACACCCGTAGAAAGGTCAGTCGATGACTAAATTAAGAACTGTAACTTGTAAAAATAGACATTTCCATAAATATCCGCTCCTTTTTTTAGCCTACTTGGTCCCTTCAGCAGCAGACCTGTTTGTGGGTGCAGTCAAAAACAGGCAGCAGCAAACAGCAGCCCTATGTAGGTCAGCAGTAACAGCAGCGGCGCGTCCACATTCACATGATTCATTCAGCATCAAAGCCCTTGACAGTTTGGCCTGAGTGTAATTAATATGCTTTAAAGCCTTTTAACTGTGCAGCCACAGTGTGTGAGAACATGGAGCAGCTCCATTCACAGCCTCACCCGCTCTTCGCTCTTCTCTCTCCTCCGTACGCTCTCTCACTGTCGCCTCTCTCCCCTCCTGCTTCTCACACATTCACATCATAATGGAGTCAGCTTTATTGGTCATTGTGTTACTCAGTAAGACTTGATTATGTCTTTTTCATGTCATGTTCTAAATTGCGTCCATTTGTAGTCGTTAGCATCAAGCTAGTTTTGAACAGATATACTATTGGTGTTAGTAATGTATCGTGGTGGCTGTACTGTGTACTGTCACTGGTACTTCTTTAGGTTGGGTTTATATTTTATTATTATTGTAGGTAAATATGCAGCGGACCTGAAGACATTGTTTTTTAGGTGACACAGCTCAGTGGGCTGTAGGCTGGGTCTGAACCCAAACCAGTGGGCTGTAGGCTGGGTCTGAACCCAAACCAGTGGGCTGTAGGCTGGGTCTGAACCCAAACTAGGCTGGGTCTGAACCCAAACTGTAGGCTGGGTCTGAACCCAAACCAGTGGGCTGTAGGCTGGGTCTGAACCCAAACCAGTGGGCTGTAGGCTGGGTCTGAACCCAAACCAGTGTCAGGAAATGACTTCCAGCCAGATTAACAGAAGGCCAAATGAAAGTCTTCATCCTGACACTATCGCCACCTTAGACATCATCTCTGTCAAACTAAGATTACACAATCAAAATACAAAAATAAATCAAGATGAATAAAAATTATATTGAATATAAATCACACAGCTAGCTGAACAGAAAGTGAGCAGAGCTTTTAGACCAAAAGCACATTTCTATTGAAAACACTGTGTTCTGGTTTCCATTAAACAACCTAAAATGTTGACGCTGAGCTGTCAGTGCCTCATCTGTCCACTAGTTCAGAGGAGACATCGTAGTCAGAGCTAATTTCAATGCTAAGACATTAGCGTACTCAGTTCTACAGCACGTCTTTCATGTTTTGTCAAATCCCTTCTCTAACAGACCAAATCTTAAACTAAGTCTTGCTGCTGTTTTTGTCCTTGATGTTAAAATAAACTCCAAACTGCTGACATTGTCGACCTACTTGGATACATTTTGATACAAAAAAGACTTGACTGAGCTGCCGATCAGTCCCAGTGTGGAATTATCATCTGTTAAATTTAAGAGCTGCCCAGAACTATAAACAGATAAAAATACATAACTGTACTGGTCTTTAGCCCCAGCTGAGTCTGATGCTTGAGTTTCAGTGTTTGTTAACATTATTACTTATTTTTTCTCTTCAGTTATTATTTTTCTGTTGCTCTGAACGTATAAATAGACGACCCGTGGGTCACAGGGTGGGAGTGTGTTTAGGACAGACGTCGTCTTGTGAGAAATCACAAAGATCTATTTATTACTTAAACTACTGGCTGAAATAAACAGATTTCTTCACATGTGCTCTTGTTGGTGTAATTGAGGATTTAATGAAATGCACTACATCGTATTTATACAGTGTGTAATACTGTATATTTACATAGTATTTAGCATCAGATGCCTGTGTGGCCCAAACTGACGTTTGTGATACAGATGAAATGAAAATGAAGGCACAGAGACACTGGAAGTTAACTTTCTCAAACACATGTCCAGTGTTGACGATGAACTCCACAGATACCTCCCATCAGCAGTCAATCTTCTCCCCTGATAAACCTGCTCCAAGTGTCAGCCGTTGATCTTGATCCGTTTCTGCTTCACCGGGAGCCGGCGTTCACCTGAGGTCAGGGCGCGTTTGATAACACTATCTCCTTCTCGCTGATATCTCAATGACAACCAGCCGGGGACAGCCGAGAGAGCAATGAGAGTGAATACTAAACGCACCCGCGGACTCTGCCGCAGTCCGCCCGAGTTGGGCCTCTGCCTGGCCTGATGAACGCGGACGGCGGAGACGAGGTATTGTCTCGAGTGACGGTTATTGACTCGGCCTTGTGGTGATTTGTTTCCCTGCTATGGCACAATTGATTAACCATAAGGAAACCCGGGAGACATTATTGAATTACTATTCAGAAAGATGGAGTGTCCGTCTCCATCGGATTCCGTATCTCATCTATCTCTGCGTCTTTCTCTCTCTCTCTCTCTCTCTCTCTCTCTGTGTAGGTCTCTCCTCAGAATGTATGAGTTATTTTCAATTACAGTGGTCTGATATGGAGGTGCAGCCCATCCTGCATGTGATCTAAATAATGATGGATCCATGGAGCGGTCTTCTTCACATTCAGATCTTTCTAAGAGCAGCTCAAACATGGTGCTGAAACACGGATGGTCTGCCTAATTATCTGTTCATTTTCCTGTTTTAAAAAAAACGATATATTTTTCTAAACCACTCTTTGGTGTGATAGGATGTCCATTGAAGAAATCTCCATTTTTAGGTCACTGGGACACAAGAAGAAAGTGTTGACTGCTGCGTCTCTGGGCGACATTGTGTAACTCGTTGTTGTTTGTTGCTACAGTTTCTTCTGAGGAAATCTGTTCTGAAGCTTCTTTCTTTCTTTCTTTACTTTATTTAGAGATTAACGATGAGAACATTTAAGAGAACGCTCTGAGACCAGTCTGACCATCTTTTCTCCTGAAGACAAAGACACGGTCCTTAGTTTATCCAACGATGTCATTGATATCAAGGTCAATCTGTGGCAAAGGGACGCATAATGGAGCAAATGTCATTTAAATTTAAGTGTGTGTGTGTGTGTGTGTGTGTGTGTGTGTGTGTGAGGTGACACGGGCCACTCACTTACACGACTGACACAGATGTTACCTTTGTGGTCAGAAGGCTGTAAGTCAATTAGGTTCAGCTAATGGGGCTGAGTGCTGAGCACACACACACACACACACACACACACACACATGCTGTTGATGAGATTACTATGGTAATATGATTGCATCAAGGAAAACCCCGTTGAAGAAGTCAACTTTGACAAACATGTTTCAGTCTTTCAGAAAACAAAAACAAATCTTTTTTCTAAATTAACCACCTTCGTTTTTAGTTTCCTTAGCGTGGGAAAATGTAATTTAGTAAAAAAGTCAAAGTAAAAAAAAAAAGTCTGATAAATCATACAAGTTTCCAGAATTATACAGCTTAGAGAAATAGTCAGTAACCAAACAAAGTCATCCTCTGAGACTTGCCTGATGTTCAACATAACATTCCTGTTTTTATCTGTTTTTCATTCAATTTGAAGACTGTATCATACTAGTGCTAACAGCTTGTGTAAATGTTTTATAATTCTTAAAAACACTTTTTAATGATTAAAAAAACCTACATGTTTGACATCTAGACACGAGCCAGATGTGAGGGGTTCACTGGCCAAAAGTGGCCCCCGGACCAGGAGTTTGAGACCGCTGTCTTACTGTCTTACACCTTTGCTAGATGACTGTTCTGTTGGATAGACGTGCTGCTGTATGTTAGTGGACACAGTGATTGTCCAGTGGGACATTGACACTGATCTCCCACCTAACTGTCCCAGTTGTCCAGTTCTGTCCAGTATCCCTGTTCACATCAGCTCTGAAAGTTCTTAGTGCTCGTCTCCAAACCTAAACTGTCACATTCACCGCAGTTGTTTTCCCATCTGTTCCCACAAAAAGCCACTTCTCCTGATTTCACAGCCTGTGAAGCTGCTTCTGTTGTTGGTTTACTGCTCTGTTGTGCGGCTCATTGTTTTACGGCTCTTCTGTGAAGTGTTGTTTTTAACTCTGCCTTCCTGTTCCACATGACCTTGGCTGTCGTGTGTAGAAACTATAGATGAATGCATTATTCATGGGTGAGGTGATTAAATCACATATACAGCACAACTTCAGTGGCACTCACAGCTGCCATACATTATCCTCCAGCGCCTGGTTTCATAAAAAGAGATAAAGACGTGTTTTTAACCCTTGTGCTACCTGCTGTCTTAGCTTTTAGCTGCCGTCGTTCCTGCAGCGCTTCTACATTAGGTTGAAAAAACAAAACAAAAACACATTCACTCTCCTGAATTAACATTCACTTTCTCTCCTCTCCCACTGTTCTGTCAGGGGGCGATCCTTCCCTTAGACATTGAATGACAAAGGCCCCTCCAAGTAATCAAGCCATAGAGAATGGCCTCTTGTCTTTGGGTTATTGGGTTATTGCCTCCTAATCTAGCCTCCATCCCTGCAGTGAGGGTGTGAGCGTTTGAACCTGGACACCATGTGAGGGGTGGGTGTAGAGGAGGAGCACCCACGGCTACAGATCCATGACCTAACACTGAGAAACACATGGACATTTTTAAAAAGTTTCTCTTGAGTTTGACGTTTCAATATGGATGTGAAGAATCCATGGAAAAATACAAACTATTTTTTGTTGTTTTGTGTTGAAATGTGATCTCTCTCTCTCTGTCTCTCTCTCTGTTGTGTGTGTGTGTGTGTGTGTGAAGGCCCTCCTTCTCTCTGTGCATGACTGTCTCCAGGTTCCAGACTCAAAAGAGAGGAGTGGGGGGGTGGAGGGACCGGCGTGGCAAAGGTCACTTTGATGTGGCTGTAAAGACTCACAGCAGGTCAGTGGACAGAGATGAAAGAGACACGACACAACATAAGTAAAAAGATTTAGCTGGAAGAAGCAAAGAGGAGGAAAGAAGCTGCATTCTGCTCTCCTTTTCTCCTCTGCAGCAAAGACAAGATAATGATGCTGTATCATAAACAAGGGGAGGCCCAGGGAGTAGAAGGAGGCGTCTGGCAATTAAAGAGCGCAAACAGCATCTTCTGAAGCACGACTGTAATAGATGCAGAGCAGCACCAGCAACCTGTATGTGAAGAAAGGCAAACCAGGAGGAATACAAACTCTATATGCTGAGAAAAGAAACAACAAACCAGCATTGTCTTAAAGGTTTAGCAGAAAGTTTGAAGCTACAACCACAGACTGCATATATTTTTACTGTATAAAAACGTATCCCCTTATTAGGGGAATAACTGGTGAAACTAATCGGTGGCCTTGTGCAGCACAGCGCCACCTAGTGCCATTTCGGTCCCAACACTATGAAAATAGTCCCAGGTGAAAGACAGAAGTCAGTGTTTTTCAACATTGGGGTCTCAACCCCACGTGAGGTCGCCTGGAATTCAGATGGGTTTGACTGAAATTTGTAGTTATTGATTTAAAAAAAATCCCTGATAAATTTTTTTTGTCTTTCTTTGTATGGAAATGAATTGAGTTTGAATAAAATGTGGCATATAGAAATATCTGGATTGACGGCTGCAATCAACAACACAAGTGACAGCTACATGAGTTCCCGTGCTACTCTGCATTTGAAACACAGTATAACATGATAACATGATCAAAAATGTATTCTAAAAGAGAAAACGACTCTGGTGTCACCGGAAATGTGTGATGTCAAATGGGGGTCAGAGGTCAAAAAAGGTTGGGAACCAGGTGTTGAATACAGTTTTGGGATTTTTACCACTCCATTAAATTATGGCAATAATGTAAATCATCCAGTGTGTAGAACACGCTGATTCATTCATGAATTCCCCTTTAGTTCAACACTGCTCTGAATGCACCACTCTTTAGTAGATGAGTGAGGTCAGCTGCCGTCTGTGCCGTCTGTCTCCATGAACATCAACTATATTAGTCCTATTCATGTTTTCATGATCTAACATCAAGTTTGTTTGTGTTTACAGCGTGTTCCTGCACATCGCCTGCAGCCTGGATTTTTCTCTCCCACTTAGGCTCCATGCGGTTGTCTGCCCCCGTTAGGCACAGCTGTGAACTGCACGTGAATCACTTCAGGTCAGAACTGTTGATTACATTGAACTTATCTAAACAACCTCAAAATGTTCGATGGGATACTTTGGGGAGTCGAGACACGGCGAACACACAAACAGCTGCACACAGAGATGGAACGACTGAAGGGTGTTTCCTTCCTGTTCTTTGAGCTTTGACTCTGCGTCTGATTGGTGCGCTGCTTTAATGTTTTGATGATGGAGTTGTTTTTGGGTGTTAAGGTAGCACATACAGAGGCACGCAAACACGGGGGGGTGGGGGTGGGGGGGGTTGTTGAGACAGCAGACAGACACCAGATGTTTCCATATGATGCAGCCAGCACTGAGCCTAGATTAGTGTGTGTGCAGTACAGTAGATTGTGTGTGTGTGTGTGTGTGTATGTAGTTATTAACCTGGCTTGGGCATGCCCAAATCCTGGGTGGCCCATCAGGAATCCAACAGAAGCAGTTGGTTTGGAAAAAATTAGAGGATGTGAGAGATTTAAGATTTGTTTTTGTGCTTCTTGGCACAGAAACACATTGTTAGCCACAAAACAAAGTCCTGCATTATAATATCTCTGCAGCCCTGAGTCTATGAAATCTTCCCTTTGCTGTTTTAGTTTGCCACATTTCTGGAAAAAAGCTGCAGTTTGTCAGGGTTTAAGTTTGATCTCCTGCACCAAAGTACATAAAAGAGCAATGGTTTCCACAGAGGAATTGCTAATCCACTGCTTACATTTGGTAGACTAAATGTTTTTGTAACATCTTTGGTTTCCACTGACCAAAGTAGAAAATGGAAAAGACATCAGCAGACATAGAAATAACATGTTTCAATTGTTGTTGAGTCAGGCTACGTTACCACCAGCCGCATCACTTGTATAATGAATCAGAATAATCTTGACCAGGACAATCCTGAATTACAGGTTTGTAAACCACTGTTTTGGTAGATTAGGATGCAGCAGGCAGTGTGATCCCCAGCGTCTCTGGACCTTGAAGAAACTCCACCTCCAGTATGTGCACAACAGTAACAGTAATTATCACATAATTATGTGTTTATGCTCTTGAAAGTGGATGGAAATATTGCAAAGCGCCCTCTTTGTGGGGGCTTCTTTTTAAGTTCTTACAGCACCGACCCCCTCTTACCCTCCGCTGACCCCCTAACTCACTCACTGGAAACGTTGATAGGGTCAAGTCGAGGCTATCTCCACCTTATCTCCTCCACCTTCAGATCCTCAGAGAAGAGAGCCGAAGGTGTCGACTGGGATCACTCAGCTTCTCAAGAGTGAGTCAGGACACACAACAAGACACTTGCACTGTGTTTCTCCTGAACCTTCAGCTGGCTGACTGCTGAACGAACCAGTGGGGGGTGGGGGCAAGAAGAGCTAGAGAGGTGTGTGACAGACGGGCAAGGAAGAATGGAGAGAGAGGGAGAGTTATCAGTCATGCTGTCGGTGCCTGGAGCCAGGTCTGATAAGAGAAGGGCAGCATGGCAGTGTTTGCTATCTTTCTGTGGGAGAGAGGGCCTGTTGTGTTCCCCCCCGCCGCCCATGAGTGACCACAGTGCAGGTGTGCTGAGTCGAGGAGCTGGACTGTATGGCTGCCATTTGTCGACTGTATTCTGGAGCAGAGGGTTGACAGAGGCAGCACAGATGGTAGGACCTGGGGAAAACACTGAAACAGGGAGGAGGGTGTGCTGCTCCTGTGGCAGCAGCAGCATGGACCCTGTTAGATTTCAGTGTAATGGTGCTTTTACAGCCTCCAACGCAGGGACACATGGGTTTTTTTTAAGACTCATAATATGACACATGCTTGCAAGGAGATGGGTTTCATTTTAGCAGCACATCTCCCTCATTACACCATAATAGATGTGTGCTCCCCTCTGAGACAGCAGGGTTTAAAACACAGGAGAGAAGCTAAAAAAGGTACTTTACAGCATGTGTCTGAAGATGAAATACTGATAAAAATACATTTTTGTTATCTTGTTGTGCAAATACGGACTGGCGCTTCACCTTTACTCAGCTAGTCAGTCTATGCAACCCAGCAGCCTGCAGGTGAGGGGCTCTTTGATGGGTACATTTACATAACTTATGTTATGTTATGATATGTTGGGATTGATGTGGAAAGGGGAGGTGAACGTAAATTATTTGAATAAACTCTTCCACCGTGACACAGGTGTTCTTTGCACTAGCGTTGGTGCTGACAATAGCAGTAACTGATGCCAGGCCCCAACCATGTGATCTGCACAAATTTACATCAGGCCCTGGAATAACTACGTTTACGTTTAACGTTTCACTGGTGAGAGTTAGAGGAGTTTCTCAGCAGAGGGTGGGGGCTCTGGGGTTGGCACACTTAATGGCACGCGGACGGCTTTCGCCGCAAAAACACATAAAAAGACAAGGCCACTGTCAAAGCCCTCGACTCAAAACAGGGAGAGCCCACCTCGGCCCTGCCCTGCCGCAGCCCTACAATCAACAGGCCTAAATACAGAGCGGGAGGTCGAGTAATGACACAGTAGTGAGCCCAAAATAATCTGCTGAGAAAGGCCTCTCCGCGCAGCGTCCAGCCCATGTGCCCTGCCCGTGGCTTGTGTTACAGTACAATGTAAGGGACCGGCTGTGTAATGAGGTACAGCATGTAGCCTCGCTGGCATCTTTATTTGGAACAGCGAGGTGCATTCCTAAAGGTCAGGACACATGGGAGACTTTATGATGCAATGCAGCCTCCTCAACACCCTGTGCCTGCAGCTTAAAGGGACAGTTCAGGTTATTTGGATTAAAACTGACTTTGATCAGCACACTTTTGTCTGTGAGGACCAGCCTGGGCCACAGATCAATAAAACCATAGCTTTTCTGCAGAGACACAAAAATGTGACGCCTAAAACAATCTTTGCATATCTATGGAATCTTTTAAAAATATTTTGTCTGCTTAGCTTTGTCTGATAACTATTTCCTGTTTTACCCTTAGAAAACATAACTGCCCTGAAGTCTAAAGAATGTGTATTTAGCTTACTGGTGCTAAAGGGCTACTGCTACTGTGCTACCTCAGTTAGCAATTGCTAACTGAGACCCCAACATGCAAAAATCAGTATGTTGTCATTTGGATTACATTGGTGTTGGAAAGGTCGCTCACCTTTTTGCCCAGTAGAGGGTGTTAGAAACAGTTTGATTCCCTTGGCCCAGAGATATTTCAACATGGAACTTTTTTATTTTTCTCTACCAAAACAAGTAACACATACGAAAGTACCAGCAGTCAAGCCAAACCAAACTTTAATTATCCTTGTTGGTACTATAGTGCTGAGCACAGAATAACCCTTAGGGCTGTACCCCTCTAATAATGTTGTGAAATATATGAAGTACACTTTGCTGTAAATAATCCTAAAATATATTTCTGCAACTATAAGTTTTAGAAATGTTTCAGTCATGTGCACAAGTGAAGGAAAAGGTGAAAATACTGTTTAAGAAAATCACTAGCTATTGCAAAAACAGGTTAAGGTGACACAGGACGTTATTTATGTGGCTTGTAGTTGAAAGATTGACGCATACTCTACTAAAGTTCTCACACATACTTTATAGGCAAGTACAAGCGGCTATATTTAGTCTTACCTTGGTTCCTATCTGTCGGCTCAACTTGTTTAGTGATGGTACCAGCGTGTTATTGTGAGTCCACTGTGAGTCAGCACTACATACATCCACCACTCAAATATATGCACCCTCCACTTTAACCCCATTCTATCCTGCTGGAGTAAAATCCTCTCACTTTACTCTGCGTGGATGGCGGGGCTGTAAACAGTGTAAACAAAAGACCCCGATGCCCTTGACAGGAGGTTGTATGACAGGTCTGTGTGTCACAGCCTGACTGTCTGTCACCCTCCGCTGCTTTGCATCCCCCAGGTTGACAAGATGCCATCAACTCACTGCCTGTCAGTCATTTTCAACCTCTCTCTCACCCAAGGATGCGTTGGCTGTCAGATGTCACCATGATTGGCTAATCTGAGCCTGTGGGTGAGGGTCCACACTGGCATACAGCAGTCTGCCACGTGTTTGTTTTTTTAAGCTTCAATAATGTGTTTTTTTGTGTGTTTTGTTTCACAATCAGTGTTGCGTGTGGATTGGTGTGGATTAGAATAAATTGATTGACGACCGCCAGGTGAACTTTACTTAACCCGCTTAGTGACCCTCACACCCAGATAAAGAGATGAAGGGAGGCAGAGTGGGGGGAGTAGTGGTGGAGGAGGTGGAACAGCCAGTACGAAAACCTTCAAGTAACACTGGGTGACTCTCTGCTCTGTTCCCCCTCCCTCTCCCCTGGGGTCATTTGATACCCTCCTCTCCCATTTGTCAACATTTCTGCCCCCACCTTTCCATCTCAACCCCCCAAAATATTAGGTCAGAGCATGGTTAATGGAGGGCAACGGGGAGAGAGAGATACACGGAGAATGTGTTTGGGTTCATCCCACATGGGAATATGGATAATCTGCTTATCTATACACTCCATGGCTCTCTCTCTCTCTGTGTGTGTGTGTGTTGGCATTTACGGTAAATATGCCAATCTTTTAAATATAGATTTCACCTTAGAGGCAGAGTATTCAGGACTGCCCCTGTTAAACCCTACATCCTCTGAAATCCTCCCAGATATTTTCATCTTCCACTGTGTGTGTGGTGATGTGTTTAAACTGAAACTCCAACCACCGACAACCCTGTCTTCATGAGAAGAACTGGTGTTCAATGTGAGATTTAATCCTCTTGGTTGTTAAATGCATGTTCCATGTAGATCTACAGCTAGAGTTCTGTCTTAAAATGTCTGTTTCCACCTTAAAAACGTTTTTACCTTTATTAATATTTAAATGACACAAACATTTTTATTTTTTATTTTATGAAGGGATTTATGACTTTCTGTGCTTTTTCTTCTCCTGCTCATTTTTCAGGTTTATCTGCAGCTATGATTTACATTACTGCCACCTACTGGTTTGATGTTTAAAAATGATAATATCTATCACCTTAAAGGTCCCAAATCGATTGCATTGGAAAAATTGAAAAAGATTTAAAATCACCACAAATTTTGTTTGAATCAAATTAATTTAAATTGATTAAATAATAAATACTTATTTTAAGCACTTAATTCAAAGTATGCAGGAGTTTCCCTTCATAAGAGGCACAAAGTTACCAAACTACACATTTTATTCCTTTTTTTCCAACATGATTTGGTTGAGGATGGAAATAAAACTATTGTAAAAAAAAAAGAAAAGTATTCCGTCAGTGGAAAAACCCACTTCTTGCATAGACATAAAAATTGTTGTGCACGTTTTCGGTTAAGTTTATGGAGCATTTTATGGAGCCCTTGGAAGGTGGGGCCCCAGGCAACCATTGATTTAAAAAATGTGGGAGACCTTTGACCTCTGTGAGATTCTCCCCGTCTTTGTCTCTTCCTTTAATCAGCTTTGAGAGAACTTGTTCAAAGTGTTTACTGTTGCACTGTATCCGTCTGTACCTTATCTGTAGAGTTAATACTGTGTATCTTCTAAAAGGGGGAGGGCACTCTCTCCCTCTCTCTCTCCCTCTCTCTCTCTCCCTCTCCCTCTCCGGACGGCAGGGGGCGGAGCTGAGGAGCCTGCACTGTAACGCGATAGCTGCTCCAGTCAAAAGCACGAGCTCTTCCACATGCATCCCACACTCGCTCTCACACGCTCACGGACACGCACACACACATACACACACACACCTCAGAGTGTCTGTTGTGGAGAAGGCGCTGATTCTCAGGCTGCACGGATCCTCCACGCGTGGACCGCTCACAGAGAAGACGTGTTTTTTTTTTACGTTTAAACCCAGGAGTGCAGCACCTCTGTATTTCAACCATCTGTGACTTCTGTTTTTAGAGCAGTGACCACTTCACACCGACAGCTCCTCACACAGGGGATCCGAGCGCCGTGTGCGCAACGTTACGCAGGGACGCGCTGTTTGGAACCCGGAGCTTGACGCGCGTTGGAGCCGCTATTTAAGACTCTCCAGGAGCGCAGGAAGTCAAGGCTGAAGCCTCCACAGCTGCCGTGGAGCCGTCAGTGTCTGATCCAGGAGTTTGTCCGTTTTCTGCCTGCGCTTCTTGAATGAAATCCGGCGCCACGTCGTTTCATTGAATGGACAAATTAGATCTAAAAAACCGAGAAGTTCCTCAGTGACATGTAGCTGTTACAGCTCCCTCCTCCTGTGGGATTATCACTGAATTCATTTGGACTCTGATCCCAAAGGGGTCTGGATTTTTAATTCCCTGTTTGTCCATCCTTGACTTTCTTATCTTAAAAGAAAACAGTTGTGTGGAAACCCGAGGAAAAAAACAACTTCCAAGATGGATTTTGTGCCATCGCTGGTTGGATTTTTGTTGGCATTAATGGGTCATCTGGCGCTGAGGGTCAGAGGAGAAGAGGGTGAGTTCCAATATACTTCTCTTTTTAGATTTCAGCATAAATGTTATAAATGACAGGAGAGAGAAGCTCCGTGAGTGTAGACTAAACTTTACCTCTGCTGGAAACCACGTTATAATTAAGGTTCTCAAAAAAAAAACATTTCCAAGACCTTGTTGTCATATGTTTCTGTTTATTATGACACAGCCATTGTGTTATAACTAGATCCATGTGCCTTTCGGTCTCATGCATGGGAACAGGTTGTGCTCATAACGGCCTGAAACTAAAAAGAAACAACAGAAAACTCCGGATTAATTCCGTGTGCGCTCATATTTAAAAGTCTGAGTATTTCATCAAATATTTAAAAGCAGGGAAACGTTTATCCCGGGACCAGCTTGTGCCAGCAGCTCACTGAGGCGATCAAATTCAGAATGAAAACACATTCCTGACCCTGTTTGTGTTTTCTTTGCTTTAATTATTCATGGTTCTGCTTTAAATTCAGTCATAACCTGTCATTTCTCAAATCCACCGGTGAAGCCGTGCGTAAAACGCCGCGCCATCATTACAAGATTTGGCCACTGGACCTGTAATCATGACTGTAATAGTCATTATCTTCATCAGCCTCCGTGACCGTGGACTCTCTCCTCCATTATTCACTGTTTGCTGCAGGGTGGAGGCGGCGGGCAGCCTGATTCAGCCCCGGCGTCTCGGAGCAGGCGCACGCCCCGGCACCGTCGCGCGCTCCGAACGAATCCAAAAGCCAAGAGAGCGGCTGTCACGGAGCAGAGCGCTGCGCTTAAAATCAGCGGTTCACAAAAACAGACAATGTAGCAAAGCAATCTGCAGCTTGATTTACAGCCAAGGAGGCAGAGCCGAGGCATAAAACAGCCAGAAAGGCAGCGATAGACCTAATTAAATGTGGATTATTTACCACCAGGGAGCACAATGAACCCCATCTCATCATCTGTTCATAAATAAAACCAAGATGAATAAATGGGACGGGCACACCAGGACCCCCGAGTGCTGCCTAAGCACCTGGTATTATGCCCCTTGATCCGATCAGAGCCATATTTGACCCGCATTCCCTTTGTTGGTGAGAAAATGGACAAAAATGTTCCTTTTTAATGGGATTCTACCCCCTAACAACATAATATACTAGGAGCCCCGCTCGCGTTATCTAATGTATGTAATTGGGTGAACAATAGACAGCATAGTCATCAGCAATCATCAAAGGTTACACTTTGACTGAACCTTTAACCATCTGGATTTTTAGATCTTGGTGGAAAAGTGTTTTAATGTTTTGACATCAGTAAATCTATGGTGGGTGTTCACCGGGCAGGTGTCCGTCTACAGCCCCCGTGGGCCAAAAACAAAGACACAGTGTAAACACAGTGATGTGCAGTAAGGACCAGAGTGAGGATAACACGATGTGCATTTAAAGTGCAGTATAGTTGTGTTTTATTGTGTAGTATCCATTTATGCAGTGCAGTGTGTGTATTCAGAATCTAAATATAACTTGTATATCATCCATTTATATACACTGCATCAATTCTTTATTAGGAATTACACCTTGAGATATGCTCCCTGGTTTTCCTCCAGCTCTTAAACTCCATTAATAGAATATACAGCACAGTAAAAATGGAGTTGTGTATAGGTATTAATAAAGTGGCAGGTGTGGTCTGTGCTACTGGAGCCGACCTGCTCCAGGTTTTCATACCTTAAGTGTTCCGAGACGTTCTGCGGTGGAGCGGGATGGTCGTGTGTGTGTGTGTGATTTTGTGCAGAGCGCGCATTTGTATCAAAGTCTCAGGAAAGCGGCCTTGAATCATCAGTGCAGTCCGGCTGTTGTCAAAACGGAGCTGGACTTGAACACAATTTTAAGAAAACCAGGGACACAGGGAAATTGAACTTTCTTAATGTGTGGAGACTGAGACCCTGAAGATGTCCAAGCCTCCACACACCAAGCCTTACTTTAATATTCTATATTCAATTGACTGGGCTGTTTCAGAAACATCTATGACCTTTGCACTCTAGCCACATCATTTTCTGACCATTTCTTTGGTCAGTTTTCATAAATAGCCGTGTGAGTGTGTGCGCACGTCTGCATTTTACTGGCTGTCTGTGCTCCCCCTGATCAGAGACAGATGTGGGCCTCCTGGCATCCGTCAGGCGAGCATGAAGCTTGAATCTCCCCTTTTCTCCCCTCCTCTCTCTCACCCTGTCTATTGCCAACACACTGCACCACGGCCCTGCCTCCACGTTCCCCTCAAGAGCCACAGTCACACATAGATGCCAGAGAAAGGAAACAAAATGAAGACAGAGCAAGGAACAGGGAAGATCAGGGGAGTCAGAAGAAGAGGGGGCAACACACGTGGGGAGAAAGACGGTGGACGGGGGAGATAATAACTGCACAGAGAGGTAGAAAGATGGATGGAATCATAAGTGCGGCACATAGAGAGAGAGAGAAAGAGAGAGAGAGAGGCAGACTAGAGAAGTGAAGGAAGCTTGTTGGCAAGCAGCGGGCCATGAAAAGTGAATTGGTGAGAGCAGGGAAGAGAGTGTTCATGGAGCAGAGCGAAGGCCGTGTGAGGAAAAGGGCAACATCAAAGTGTGAGAGCAGTGGCCCTGGATGGTGAGGGGAGCAGGATTCAGTCGGGGTTTTTATGTAGTGAAGCTCCAGCGTGAGGTGACACGGCTGACGCGGGTGGAAAATCTCTGCAGGGAAGGTGGAAACAACTGAAGTATCCAGGAGCACATAGGCATGTAGCTTGGTTCAGCCAAACAGGATGATCAGTCAGTTGTTATCAGATAACTGTCCTCAGGTTTTTTGTCATGGCAGTGTGTATTATGAGGAGTAGAGGAGGAACTACGCAGTAAATTCTACTCATTAGTCCTACACCTCCGCCCAAAGATTAATGTCCACATGAGTCCAACAGAAGCTCGGACTGCTCTAATGAAATGAAGCCGTCATGACAGTTAAGCACGCTGGAGTCTCATTAGAGGACGTCCCCTCTCCAGGCCCTGACGACAGACTCCATCTGCGCTCTCGCACCCTGAGAGTTTTCCCACTAGTGTAGAGCATTTTCCCTGAAAACATAATGTTTTTGCAACAAACCGACATGAGCCCGGGGCGTCTCAGCCGGAGATGTCGGCCTGTACAAAAACCTCACACGGTCTGGGGACAAATGATCCATGAAAGATGTTTTGCGCTCGGACATTTCCACTCGTATCCCCGCTGTTCTCGGCGGGTGGTGCCTTTCACGCTGCTGCAACAGAAGAAGAAGAAGAAGAAGCTCTGCTGCGTCTCCTGGCTCTGACACTTTCACTCAGTTCTGGGTGTAATCACTGTGGTTTGACTCGCTGACTTCATACATTAATTACTCCTCACCAACAGCATTAATATCCAGGCCATTAAGCAGCTCATTTGCATGTTTATTAAGTGGGTGGTTGTGCGTCTTCATCAGATTTACATTTCTATTCACACTTCACTGTATAATTACTCTTTACTCCAAAAAAAAAAACCACACTCACATTGAGTTCATCTCCATTATCAGGACTGTCGTTAATTGGGGCCAATCATTCATTTCTAGAAAACACTGCCAACATACAGTTGCAGTGATTCATTCTGCTGTGCCACAAGAGGGCACCACGTCGATTTTAAGACACTCTTGTGCCTCTGTGTGAACCTATTTCACATTTATCAAAAACATTTTTTCCAAAGTAACATTTGGTAACTCTCCCCATGTTTCTCTTTATTTGTAACATTTTTTGTCATTTTTGTTTTACAGTGTCTACCGTTCATAAACCCCATTACTCAAACATGTTGAAAAATGAGATTTGATGAATCCTCCATGCAGATAAACGTCAGTGGTAGCTGTGTGAGGGACAGGAGTTTTTCCAGTGCTCTGTGTTTTAAACACAGATGATTAAAGGCTCTCCTCTCACTGTGTCAGTACTAGGATAATTAAATCACATTCCTCTTGTATATTTTTGAAAACCAGTGTGTTTTGTTTTTAATCCTCTTCTTGTGAAATACAGTATATACTAAATCCTCTGCCTCTTGACGATGTGCCCCCCATCCCTTAGCTCAAAACTAAGCCTGTCCCTCAGCGCACATTGTGACCCCCACACCCCTCCTCCCCCCGCTTCCCATATGCATCTAAATGCTGCAGAGTCACAAACCCAGCTCTGTTTTATTTATGGAGGTCTTGTTTTTAATTTCACCCTGAGTACGAGGGGCTGTTCCAGGGGCTTTGCGCTGAGCCCGTGCCTCTCATACCTGACTGGTATTGAACGGGCTGCTCGCTTTGTCGTTGGCTTTGAATGCTAATCGTTGACCTTGTTTTCACAGCTGATACCTCTGAGGCCGAGGCAGATTAAAAGAGAGAAATGCAAGGGGATTGAACGGAGTGGGGCTACAATAGATTTTCTCATGTGAAGGCTGATAGGATCGTTTTCTATGGTGTCATTTAAACACAAATAAAATGGCACTTATAACTGTCTGGGTGCATTATACTGTAACTTGTTACTCATTTTCAGTCCTAAGGAAAAGACACACTGCAGCGGAGGGTCTGAGCCCCTCCCCTCAAAGCAGCATTGACCCTGGCCCACCACCAGAGCATGTGTAACCATTACCTGACTGAACTGTACGTAGAGCAGAGAGCTATTAATAAGAGCCCAAAACTGAAGAATGGAAACAACTAATCCACTGTTGTTTACAGTACACAGCACTGAAGTTAAGGACCGACAACAGTCAACACAGCAGTGACTTAGCTGGAGTGGGGATGTTTTGGGTTGCAGTTCTGCTTGAATACTTTGGCAGCTGTTCTAGGACGCAGCTCTGGATGTTATGGAGTTCAAACTGCAATATTGAAAAACGACTGACTGTATATTCACGAAGCAGCGTTCGTTCACTTACTGTGAACACTTTGGGGTTTTTCTATCATTGGAACTACTTTAACTAACCTGTGATTCCAGACCCATTAGATAGGATATACTGTATATGTAAGATATGATCAACCACATTGTGGTGATGCCACACCACAATGAAAATGCGTTTTTGAAATACTCCGGCTCTTCCTGTTCTTCCATAGCTGATACACATGTCTAACAAAATTGTTTGCGTGAGAAACTGTTTTTTCTTTTTGTCAGAGCAAATGTTTCGGTGGGGGGTGTATCCAAGGCTATTTATTCACAGCCGTAAATACTGAAAACCAGATCCTGGGAAACTTTTTGTTGTTTATGGATTTGAGTCAAAGACGAGCTTTTCAAACCATGTTATAGTATTGGAATGCAAAGAGAAAGTCCACAGTAATTCCAATGTGACGGTTAACAAGCTGCAGGAACACTGAGGAGCTACTGTTTCATTTGTCACCCATTTGGTTCCAGTAAAACTGAACAGGCTGCAGTGTTGGGGGCTGTGAATCAGCAGGACTCCTGCAGCAGCCATTCTTCACAGCTCAAACTTGCTGAGGTGCAGGCTCCGCCGTTTCCTCTCTCCTCAGACAGAGTAGAGTCTCTGCGAAACGTGGCTCAGCAGTACAGGTTTGATGATGAGACAAAAGGATGCACCGGCAACGAGGAGAGGAGACATGATACTGTAGTCAGGTAGTGTTTAGGATCAGGCCCACTCTACCATTACCCCCTCCCCCCCCACCTCCGCCCCTCCGAAGGCACCACTAACCATCTGTTTACCCAATTGATCCATTGAAGCATTGATCACAGCAGAGGCAGCGGTGTGCATTTAGCTGATTAGCATGGGGGCACTTATCCTGTTAGAGAGGCAGAAGAAGAAAGGAATGGTTAGAGAGAAGAAAGGAGGACTTTTTTTTGTTTCAGTCATTATCTGTTTTTGATGTGGCCTCTAGCAGAAACCCAGTGTGGTGCGCATCTGTTGCATTTTTTGTTGGCCGATTGTTGTCTCTGAATGTGTCTTTGTTTCTAAAGTGGCTGCAGAATATGTCGTAACCCTGAGTCAGAGGAAGCCGCGCCGCATGTAATTCATGGGAAATCACGTCATAGGAAATCCAGGAAATGCACCTTTACTCTATTCTTTATGAGCGGCCTTGGTTGGTCACTGTGGGACTTTTGTTCCGCAGGCGAGGGTGTTTGTGCTGTTTACAGGTTTCCATTGTGTCTCAGTATCTCTCAATTGTTGTTGTTTTTAATTTACGTTAGCTGAAAATAGATGGTTTATGTCGCCATAGGTTCTTTACTCCGTCCATACAGAAGAAAACAACACACAATCCACTCCTGCTACTCAGGTGACTTCAAATGTGACGTCCTTATTTTGAATAATTCATTCAGGTGTAATAAGCAACGTAAATTCAGCATCAGCAGCAGCTCCTGTTTCTTCCTCCGAGTTTCTCAAAGTAATCTGTTCCAAGACATGAGCAATTCCAAAATGTGCTTTTCAATCAGACGAAGCTCTTCATTGCTGAATTTGGGCCTCATTACAGAAATCCTAAAGCGAGGGGGAGTGACTCCCGTTTCTTCACCTCTTTTCTTCCTCCTTCTGCTGCCCCCGCTCCTCACCCCCTCTCTGGGTCCAGTGTAGTGTGGAATGGGAGAGATTAAAAAAAGCTGCAGCAGAAACACCCTCGTGCTCCTGCCTGAATGGATGAGTGCTGCCCACTCTCCCCTCTCATTCCCTCACTTCGGGCGATAGCACTTTTTAATTAAGGTAGGGTGTGGGGGTAAATGATGGAGGGATTTATCAGTGCCTCTCCTCGCACTCACGTAGCTTATCCCAGAGCGTGACGCCATACTCCGATAAGGCGACTAATAGAAATGAGAGTGCAGGCCCGTGTGCGCACACACACCCACACACACACACACACGTGAGTGTAAAGAGATGCAGACATTTGCAGATTCTTGGAGATAATGAAGATAAAGACACTCACTGTTGCAGAGCTCCGTGGTTTTCAGGATGGTCTAATAAATGTGCACACAGACTCGAACACAGTCACTTCGACCGTCGCACAAGAGATGTGTGCACAAGTACTGTATTTACACACAACACACAACAATAATGATGGTTGGAAACACACGGTGGTGACAAGACGTGTTCTTTGGTAAAACAGTAGCTTTTATTGGGTTCCTGCAAGAAGACATAATTGTGACACTTGTCCTGTGTGTGTGTGTGTGTGTGTGGGGGGGGGTGTTTTGTGTGTGTGGACAGATGGGCCCCTGTAGTCGAAGAGACAGTGTAATCCATGAAGGCTGTTGGCAGCTCCTGACTGCCTTCCTGTGTTACTGTTCCATCACCACATGTTCTGTTCCCACCAACATTATTCAGTTTCATTCACAACTGTCAACCATTCCCGCTCTAACGCTGGTTCATCGGTCCTTTAGATGCATGACTTCACTCCTCTGTCACATGACTCAACAGTGAGCACAGTTTTTTTTATTGGACGCTGCCACGATCAGCCTCATGACATCATTATGTTCAGTTTCATCATCTCCTTAGTTTCAATCACAGTTCACTGAAGATACTGAGCTGAAATGAAGAGAGTGTCTGGTGTCATTTGAATAAAGTCCTTCTTTCCCCTGTCTTCTTCTGGCTGGTCTAGAATCTATCGCATTGGAATTTGTCATTTTGACGTCATGTCAAGATCAGTTTAAAAAAAAAAGAAAGTTAAAGTTAAAACACACTCCATTTGTCCCATGTAACATCGTCTGTGCTGTTGTTACACTTGTAACATGGGAAAAAACACAACGGGGCAGAAGAGCTGGTTAAAACTGGTCTGGTTTAACTTTTCTTTTTAAACGTTGTTTAAAAAGATCAATTTATAGTAAAGTGTTTCACACAGACGCACACACACACACACAGCAGTGTTTGCATATTCTGTGCTAATTGCTGTAGGCAATCCAGGCAATTAGGAAAAACTACACACATCTGTCAGTGTAATCAGTGAGTCTGCTCACGCCGCCGCACTTAGAGCAGAAATATCCTGCTGCTGCATCACTGTCACTTTTTTTATAATGATTTTTTTCCTCTCTCCAAAGCAACACAAACAACACACCTACACAAACACAAACACAAACACATCCAACTGCACAGCCCTGCGTACACACACACACACACACACACACACACAGAGTCTGACTGACAGAGGTTTCCCAGTAGGGTCAGAGTCTACAGGGAGCTGCTGGATAGCAGGCATGTCTTAATGAGGCTCGTCAGGCTCTCTGCACATCACACACACACACACACACACACATCACACACACACACACACACACACACCAGCACAGTCTCTGGTCCACCTCCTCTTGTTGCATCCTTCTCTTCGGCCGTCCATATTTCTTCTTCTTCTTCATCACCTTTCGTTCCCTCCCACTTCCTCACTTCCTGCCGCCCGTCGTGCATCATCCCCACCCACAGCCTTCTCCTCCTTCTACTGCGGACTCATTTTCCTCCGTCTTTCTCAGACCATCTATTCAGTCCTTCACCTCACTGTCTTTGACTCCTTCTCAATCCAAGAATCCTCAATCAAGACTTCCTCTGTGGTGGATTCTCTGTCATAGTCAAAGTCATAAATTCATATTTCTAGTGAGCAACTTAATGAAGGCTGTCTGGAATGCCAACATACACTCTGGGTGATTTATATTGAATTGCCTTATGGGGAGCTAGTGTTACGGTTTTATGTGAAATAGTGGTTTTTGAATTTACCACGTTCCCCTGTTTCCAATTTATGTCCTTATATATCACCTCTGCTACGAGACTGGGCTTTAAAAACACCAGATTCAAGTTTGATTTTACAATTACCACCAAATACAGCGAAGGGCAGCCATTCATGGTTTCCATTTTTGTGTCGGGAAATGTATATATTTCCTCCATCCTTCTCCTCTCCTTCTTTCTCCTCCATCCTCCTTGGAGGTCGTTGAATGAGCAGCTCAGGGGGAGGAAAAAAAAAACTGTCGAGGCTGCAGGAATCTTCCTGAACGGCTTAATCTGTGGAGTCTTTGGGCGCTGATAGCCTCCTGTGCACTATTCCCTCCGTAGGCTTTCCAACAATGAGTGTCTGTCTGCAGAGCGGCAGAAGATAAAGAGATGTGTGTCAGTATCTGTGTGTGTGAGTGTGTATGTGTGTGTGTGTGTGCGGCTGTCTGTCTGCATCTGTCAATCTTTGCCGTCCTCCATATATATCTATTTTTAGCCTTTCAGGTAGCTATTTTTTTACACCTACGTCAAGGTTTGTGATTGACAGGCCCTCTGTGTGTGCGCGTGCGTCCATGTGTGGTTTGAGCACACATGCTGGTGTGCAGTATCTGGACTGGTCCGAGCATGTATGTGAGTAAACAGTGTTTTTTCAGCGTGAAGTTTGACGTGTTTGTAATCCACACAAACGTCCACGCACCTGCGGCCAACGCCACTCTTTATATAATAAAGATAATAACTGGAACTAACTTGTAACTCATTGTGTGTGTGTGTGTGGGGGGGGGGAGGCAGAGGGGGGTGCGTCCACTTCTCCAGCTACATAGTGAGGAAACCATCTCTGCTCTATCAAATGTCAGAGAATCTTAAGTGTGGCTTTTAAGCACAATAGATGGTGGAAATGTCAGCACTTGAAGGGTCTATTACACTTTAGGCCTTTGGTGCTGTGAGTGTGTGTGTGAGTGTGTGTGTGTGTGTGTTTTCTTGTGCTCTTCTTCCTCCTCTTTTATTGATGCTTTCAAAGAAATTTGAAAGAAACAGACAGGAGCATCAACCCATTTCTGTCATGAAGTGATCCAGCTCAGACGCTGAGTGCTGAAGCCCACCATTTCTTCATGCATTGTTAATGACAGCCTCGCACAAGCCCCAGTTTGTTTCCTGATGTTTTCTCAACCTCCTTCTTCAGGATCACATGTCGCACATGTGCGTTTGTATAAAGGGGGAGACGAACCACACACACATGTGTGAGCTCGTGTTTCCGAACCAAAATAACATGACTTATTTACTTGTCTACAAGCATGCACGTCAACGTCAGAGAAACAGGCTAGGAACCGCCGCTAACATCTGTCCTGAGTTCCACAGCATGATCACATGTGAACTCTTTGATGTCGACTTTAGAGAACTAGACATCGATTCACCAGCGGTGTGAATATTCTGCTGTGTTCTACAAATGCATTATCACAGTCCATTTGCATGCTGTGACTTACTGTGTGAAGACAGTGTGTCAGAGGACATCAGCAGGGGAGGACGTCTTCCGTGTATCCTGGGGACATCCATGAGGGTCGAGCAGGTCCAGAAATATGGACACAAATAATATTCAACTGATTCCATGAAGGGTTTGGATATGAACGACGGTTGAGGTCTGAGGCTAAAGGAGTTGGAGAGTTAAAGGTTGAGAGTAAAATCACACGTTCGAGTCATGTGTCCTTGAAATTATGGAGCCAAAAGTGACGATCATTGCTGTTAGTCCCAAGCTGTCAACACAAGGTGGTCCACAAAGGACATGGGAGTGGGAGTTGCCCTGAAGTAACTCTGAATTTAGTTTACGTTCCAACCAAAAGCATCTTGAAGATCTTTGAATGTTAACTGTTCTCCTGTTGACTGGTACAAACTGGAAAGGCCTGATATTGGCCACCAGGAGCGCTTTTGGACAAGCGGTCAAAAGATGTCTAGTCATTCTGCTTCGTCATAAACTTTGTAGACATTGACCTGATGATCTGGATTCGTCGCTAAATGAACCTTCAGGGTCTTGACAAAGATCAAAAACTGAAACTTTTCCCAAAGTTCATTTTATAGATGTTTGGTTTGGAAATCAGAAGGTCTGGAATTGAACTCTACTTATGATCAGACCCGTCTCAGTGGAATTACATCTGATTCTGAGGTCCTCTATTCAGTAGTTGATCTCAAGATGTGGATATATCGACTGTGTTGCTTCTCCATTGCCAAGTTTTTTTTCAAAGAAAAAAAAATAGCATCAATTTCTACAAACAAAAACTATATTTTTCTCCCTCTGTGTTGCCGCCTCCATATTTGGCCCCAGTTCACCAGCTGCAATATTGAAAAAACGTCGGCCCTGCTTCTCCGTGAGTTTGATATTACAGTTCATTACATTTAGAGATCCCGGTGGTGCAGCAGCCACTGTACGTGCACCTACGTATGTATGAGTGTGATGTAGGTGGAGCCGTTGTCATGGGGAACACGTTTTGGCCTCCTCCGCGCCGCAAAGAACAGTAATAAACACCGACATTGCAAACATATTGCAATGTGAGAGCAATAACAGGACCATTGTTGCCTGTGTGTGCGGCGTGTGTGTGTGTGATATGCCATTCAGGGAGCGAACGGAATACACACATACATGCTTTGTATGTGCATACGAGTTCATGTGTTTAGGGCAGTTTGTGGGAGATAACTGCAGTAGCCATCAGCGCGTTAGCAGAGAAAGGGCCCTTTGTTGGCACATTAGCTGCTCATTACAGATTCGGGGTGAACCCCGAACCCCAGTAGACGGGTCGTCTGCATGTCACTTCCTGTCAGACTGTTTCTGAGCAATGCCATTGGCAGGCTATTGTTCCTGGGAGAGAGCGATAGGATCGGGGAATGTGTCCTAATGTTTGCAGATTGGCTTGCCAGAGCAACAATTACTCTTGGAGAACGCTCCCAACGGGAGCGTAGAGAGATAAGAGCCTGGGTGTGGAGGAGGGTGAAAAGGCTCTCTGAGTGTGTGTGTGTGTGTGTGTGTGTGTGCGTGGATGCTGCAGTGATCATCTTTTATTGTTTTGGTAGCTTATCCATGTGCTCCCACTCCCATTTAAAAATCCACAATGGAGAAGTTCATTTTTTTTCAATTTCCTCCTAACTGATGTCCTAAATTGCTTTCTTTGTTTTACTGTTCATTTGTTGCTCGTTACGTCTTCATACACAGGAACAGGCTAAAGCTGAGGAGAGTGTCCTCCGAGCTGCGGCGCGAAAAATCGTTGCATGTTTTTTTAATCTTTATTCTGAAGCTTAATGATCAACAATAAAATGTAAAATGAATGTGGACGCTTTAGATCAAGAGAGGCCAGTTTAATTCCAGTTACAGCTTCCACACTGACACGCTCCGTTATAGCTGGAACAGAGACTACATTTGTTTATCAGGTTTGATGATCAAAATGAGGAACATCTGCCAAGATGTTGGTCATGGACACCTGAGATTTGCAAAATTAAATGAAGACACCGTATCATCTACAGTTTAAAGATCCAGGTGAAAAGCCAAAGTTGGAAACTGCTTCTAAATATGCATGATCAGTGCATCAACGCATCAGTGAAAGGCCAATGAATGCAGAACGTGTTGTTCAGTTGCAGAAGCCAGTATCTCCAATGGTGTGATGCTGTGTCAGTATCCACTGATGAAGAGGGAAGATAAATGATGCAGAATCTCTAATGGAATATTAGAGTGACGTAACATGATGACTTAATAACTTCTGAATCATGGAATTACTTCACAAACAGCTGATTCTCATCACAAAAACCTGCTTTGTATATATATCCATTACCAAGAAGTGAATCAGCAGAAATCATATGATCCCAAAAATGAGCAACAAATAGTTTACATGTTGTTTTTTTTCTTCTAAATATACATAAACTAAACTTCTAATCACCGACTCTTCTGTCTGTCTTTCTATCACAGCATCACCGTGTGGAGGCATGCTGGATGCCAATGAGGCGGGTTACATCACCTCTCCTGGTTACCCCCTGGAGTACCCCCCACACCAGAACTGTCACTGGGTCATCACCGCACCAGAGCCCTCACAGCGCATCGTCCTCAACTTCAACCCACACTTTG
>NC_024320.1:17094358-17099011 GCF_000523025.1 Cynoglossus semilaevis
TGTATCACCAGGTCTTTTATCCTTCTGGTCGAGTCATAATTGGTGCTGACATTTGAAAAAGCACAGATTTGCAGTGATTATAAGTCGCCGCTGGAGGTTTGGCATTTCTCCCAAACCTTTCACCGCCGCAGGTCGATCAAAAAAAAAAAAAAAAGCTAAAGTTAAATCTGAGAATCAATCTCAGACCGATGAAACCCACTGTGGGTTTTTGTTTATGTGAAATAATCACTGATGAAGCCGTCAGCTCTGTTTTTACACATTCAATCAGACACATCACACACAGTGCAACCACAGCACTCTGTTATTGGGGCCCATTCACAGGCCGACGGCTGCAGGGCGGTGGAGTTTGATGATTGAAATACCTTGCTCAAGGGCACGTCAGCTGCACACAAGCTGGAAGAAAACACTTTCAGTGTTCACAGTCTCAGTTTTCAGCTTCAGTCCAACAATGACAGAAAGATGCAGGTTTGCTTGTATTTATAAGTCCCTGTTGAGTAAAGGGACAGTCCACAGTTCTTCCACTTCCTCATTGTCTTAAGCCCTTAATCACAGACATCTCAGAGATGTGTTGGCTGAATCATCTTTCCTCTAAAACTCTCATTTGCCAAGGCATCGAAGTTCATCTCACTTTCCGCCTCCATCCTTTCCTGCATCAAAGTCCGTAGAGAATTTACTGATTTTTACATCACCGCACGCAGGAGTTGTTAATCTACTTCTACTGCCTACAGTTAAGTTAATATGAGTTGTTTCATGCCTCAGGGCCTTAACTGCTTCCGTCCGATTCACCTAAGTGCCATAAACTTTCCAAATATTGCAGCAGTGAAGCAACAGCTCCTTTGTCGCTTCAAGCTAGAAACGCTGATTTTCTCTATGGACTTTGGAATGGGAGAGTGAGCAGTTTTCAAACTTCATTTGCAGCGTTCTCCGAGTGAAAACTGTATTTAAAACCTGCGTATTGGAGCAAGAGAAAAAATGGAATTAAATAGAAAAAGAAATCCTGCTTTATTGTATTAGAGAGAAAACATAGATGAGATGAAAAGACTAAGGCGTGGCAGTTTATGACTGCATCGGTGAGGGGCCGTCATCTGAGTCATGCTTAATGTAGTTCATATGCTTGACCTCCTCTTTGACCTCAGAGACCCCGCTGTACAATCCAGTTTCATCCTGATCCAAATGGGAAATTTTAGTAACTGTATCCGTCATGAGATTCTTTGTCTCAAGAAAACACATTGTTCAAACGCCCCGTTTTTCACTGGTTCTCGCCCCGAAATGTGCCCCCCCCCCCCCCCCCCCCCGTCATCCTGCGTGTCTAAACTGTGTTGTGTTTTTATATGAGGACAAAAATGTGGCCTCACGAGATCTTCAACGATCATGAGGTTGAAGAGGAATTCAGTGATGATTGTCAGGTCCATTCTCGTACTCGTCACATTAGCTGCACACGTTATTTTGATGTCTCTGCCTTGTGTCTTCTGTTTTTTTTTTCATCCTGGAGGCAACACCTCTGCATAATTATCTCCATTTGCAATGTTGTTGCTCAGTAATAATGTGATGACACTGGGCATCATAGTATCAGGCCCGACCCTGCTCTGCTTCAGTGTCGTCAGCTAGAGAGAGAGAGGGGGAGAGAGAGAGAGAGAGAGAGAGAGAGAGAGGGAGAGAGAGCCATGGCTCAGCTGTTGATAAGCTGTGTGTGTCAAGCAGTTTCTCACATCCCGGGGCGCAGGAGCAGAGCAGGAGAAGGAAGAGAAAAACTGAAATGCTTCATCTCTTCCCGTCTCCACTGAGGGTTTTATTAGGATATGGGGGTTAGTCCATTTTTTTCTTCTTTTTTACACTTGCCTGAAGGAAGCAGCCTTGGCCTGCAAATACTCCCACTCCATCTCCCCACCATATGTACAAGTGTGTGTTAGCGGGAGGCGGTCGGCGAGTGTGGGTGTGAAAACACGTCTACATACGAGTGACTCCACAGGCGTGTATGCCATATATAAGACTCGGCCTCTTCCCTTCTGCCCGCCTCTGTCCATCCTGTCCTCCAGCCTCCCTGTGATAAACCCTGTTTTTAAAGGCCCATTAGAGAAGTTGAAGCACTGTGCCAACATTTATTTATGCATAACCTCCAAAACTAATGCGTTTGCCCTTTTGTGTTCTGACGAAAAGCATTTTTCCCCCTGGGGGCCTGTGAAATGGCAGCAGGAAAGAGAGGAAAAAGCCAAAGTACACTTCGATTTTGTTTCTCTGTCTCTCTTTGTCCTACGTTATGCTATTTTACTCGTATTGATCCAAACCCTGTAGTGCTGTGATGGGGTGCTTCCCTTTCTGGACGTATGATTAGGCACGGCATTGTGAGTGAAGTGTTTCCTTTTGTTTTGTTTTTTTCTGCATTTCTTCACGGTTTTCTGTGAGGTTAGAGTGTGAGGAGTGGAGGTGCTGCAGATGTGGAGGAGCTCAGAGTCTCGGCCAAGTTTGGAAAATCTGTGTGACAGCTGGGATTAGGGAGACAGCGGCAGAAAAATGCCACATTTCTGTAGAGCAGCGTAGCAACTGTGTCTTTACACGAGAGTTCTCCAACGTCCTGAAGTGCAGTGAAACTGAAATGTGTTGTTGGTATGGGACTTAAATCCTGTTTGTTGATTTAGAAATGTCGTGCTGTGAAATAGACCTAAACTTCTCCTCAGCAGGAGACACATTTTCACTGGGGGCAGTATGAACTTTAGGACTATGTAGTTTTGTTTTTGTATTCCTGCAGAATGAGGTCAGGCATTGTCCTGTTGGTCCCAGTTTCAGAGAACAAAGTTGTCTTTGTAGAAAAATGAAGAACCCCCCCACATTCAACCTGAAATATTAATTCTAAGTTTTTCTAAAGAAACATTTTTACTCCTTTTGTGTCTAGTTGCCGGCATTTTTGCAGCAATCTTTTTTTCACCCTGACGTAAAAAAATACAAACTCTTTTTTTTGGCAGATTCATAAACTGTTTCTATAAACTTGAAACTCTGTTTTGCCAAACTTTTAGTATTTGTTGTGCTGTAGCATTTTAGCTTTTTTTTTTAGACTAATCCTTACTGTCTAAATGTCATCGTCTTCCCAAACCTTTCCCCTTTCCTTTTTATATTTGGCCGACCTTTTCCATCTTGATAATTGTAATTTTTATTTTATATTTTATTTTATCTATCTTTCAGTAGTTAGAGATGTTTGTCTAAAGCAGCTATTCAGACAAAATCTGAACTGTGACTTTAAACCCTGTAAGTGTGGGTCTGATCTAATGAACCTTCATGTCTGCCCCTGGGACACTTTAGTGCCTTATAAAGCCTAAGGAAAGTGCCTGGTCAGCACAGGGCAGGCTCTAATGTCCTCCTCTCAGGTAGTGATGTTTCCTCGACCTGTCAGTGCTGTGGAGCCACAACACGGACCAACCGCAGCGGAGCTGCAGCAATCAAACCCTGGGCCTTCGGAGCCGGAGCTCCGTGTCTGAGGTGGCACTTCAATTCTTGGGGTTTCATTTTAGGGGCAGTCCGGCCGCGTGCCAAATAGCTCTTACCTCCGGGCTGCTCCAGCCGATTGATGTGAAGTAAATGTAATAAAGGCTAGATGAAATATCAAGCCCATATCTCTAATGCAATCTGCCATCGCCAGGTCCCAGGATGCAGGCGAGTGATATGCCAGCAGCAAGACGGAGACAGAGAGACAGAGAGACACCACTCTCTCTCTCTCTCTCTCTCTCTCTCTCTCTCCATGCTTTTTCAACACCTCTCCTTCTTCTCTGCTTCTGTTCCCTCTTCCTTCTTCCTTTCCTTGATATATCTCTTTTGTTCCTCCCTCCTCACTCTGCCACAGCCGCAGGAGAGAGGGGTTTATTTTTTACGGACTAAGATTAAACATTGAACACACACACGCACGCACACACAGATAGAAAAAGAGAGAGAGAGAGAGAGAGAGAGAGAGAGAGAGAGAGAGTAGTTTCTACCCAGGATCAATTTCTTACTTTGTTGGTTGTGTTTTTACTCACTTTTATTTGTCTGTTTGTCATCGACTGCAGCCTGAGGTGATTTGGAGATCTGATGATATTTGACTGAAACTTTACAGAACATGTGCACACACACACACACACACACATTCACGCACACACAGTTAAAAGTGTATGACCAATTTGACTCCAATTTAAATTATTGACTTTAAACTGTTTAAAAATACACACCTTCCTCACATACACATCTTCATCCACACATGCATTGACAGATAAATAAATCAGAGATCTGAATCTGAATCTGAATCTGAATCTGAATCTGAATCTGAATCTCAACACTGGAGAAAGTGCACTATTTCTGTGGTAAATCACAAAAAAACAACATTAATAATAACCCTGTTATTAACCTGCTTAAAAACATAACAGAAATCCACAGATTAAATTCTGTACCATTGGTTCCTGCTATTAATGACCAAATACATCCTTTATATGTGCAGTTATCACTAGGACTGTATGTTGGCATATTACATACATATATTGATGAGTTTCTGCCTTTAATCACAGTTGGATGCATATTTTCAACACACCTTTGACACGCCCTGTCTCGTCACATGACATGTGTGTGTCTGGGTAGGTGTGTGTTTGTGCGTGTTTGTGTGCTAGTATGATATCACCCTCTCACCAACCCCCA
>NC_024320.1:17099041-17110595 GCF_000523025.1 Cynoglossus semilaevis
GGGGAGCGGTGGCTGTGTTCGTGGTGCAAAGGGGAAATCGAAAAAGGATCAGCGGCAGCCTGTAGGGGGTGAGGGGGTGAGGGGGTGAGGGGTGGAGGAGGGTGGAGAGGTGATGGGGGAGACAGATGAGTTGCCACAGGTCACTGCTACAGGGAGTTGTTCAGATTCTGATCTGTCAATATCTGGCATTTAGGACAAGATCACGGTCATCAGCGTCTCAGCGTTGTCCTCTGCTGCGGTGATGATGAAATAATGACTACCTGACTTCAGACACATTCACAATATCTGTCTGGGATCAATTGCTCCTGTCTGACACCGAGGAGTTCATGTTTAAAGGAACAGTTGGAGGTTTCTCCGAGGCGTGAGGCTGAGTCAGTGCTGTTTGATCAATGTGTGAGTGAACGGCTAAATGACAATAGTGCAGAGCACAGCTGTCCACGTGTTTGCTGAAGATGAGCAAAGTGTTTTATAAACACAGCTCATTCAGCAGTAAAGGCTGAGTTCAGATGTCCTGAAGTTTGGACCGCAGCAGAAAAGATTTCTGAGAACAGCCAGGTCAGACAAACAGAACACATTGAGTCAGTTACAGTACCAACGTAGGACGATGTCCTCACCTGCAGTGATGTGTCCCTCTACCTGCATTTTCACCTTTTCACTCCACTGCTCAAATTTCTTGTTTAAAAGTTTAGACGTCCACCGTGTCAGCGACAGACCAACGGTTTATTTGAACCACAATTTTTTAAATATGTAAAATCATAGATTTTCTCAATGGAATTTGGTGAAAATAAACATTTCAGTCCAAATAGAAGTGAAAGTAAAAAACAAACAAACAGACGATGTAAATAAATTTGTTGACAGAAATGTACTTTAATACAGATGTCCACCACTTCTGAACATATCTCTTATGACACGTCCTAATACCCAGTTGTAGTGGTGGAATAAATTAATTAGGAATTCCGCTGCAACGCCCCCTGCAGCAGGAGAATGAAGATTTTTTTTTTTTTAAAGCCACAGACCTTGATCTGGTCCACAGTCGTAAAGACTCCATCAGTAACAAGCTGCCAAAGGAAGAGACACAGCTCTGCCCTGAACACGCTCGCTCAGGGCCTCAGCTGACACGTGCTGGGAAACACACACATCTCAGTGTGCCAACAAACAACGCATCTAGAGGCCGACGTGCACGCCCAAGACAAACAGTGCACGGCACACACACCATATCACTGTACACCCAGGATGAAAGGCCCTGCAAAAGAGCTGGGAGTCTAATTAGGTTTTAATTGATTTTGGAGTGGGCCTCTCTCTCTCTCTCTCTCTCTCTCTCTCGCTCTCGCTCTTTCTGCCACCTGCCTATCTGTCAGATTCTTCTTCTTCTTCTTCTTCTTCTTCCTCATTTTCGGTCTCACTTTGTTCCTGTCATGGATTATTGTCAGTGAGTGAGTGGCCCTCAGATGTGATTATTGACCTGTACGCTCAGACACTCCCTGGGCTCTGATGAATACATGCATGAGAACCGACTGCCTCTCTAACATGCGCGAAAACACACACACACACACACACACTGTGTCCAGCACATTCCAGGACATTTTATAGATCACCCGTCAGTTACTTGAAAATATCAGGTCACATTTTTGACCAGCTTATTGGCATTTGGAAAATAAACGTCCTGGTTACGAGAGGTTTCATTCTTGTCCAGTTATGTGTGCTAGCTCGGAGCTAAAGGCCACATTTTACAGCATCTTTTTTTTTTTACTGGGTCAAAGACAGAGGTCGAGCTTTAAAGAGGAGGTGCAGCAACAAAGACGTGGCACCGACGGCTTCGGTTCTTACGCATTTTTAAACCAAATGTTTAGTTTTGCAGGTTAAGATGCATTCAGACGTAGCATGTTAGCTTAACTGTCGTACAGTGGTGGTGTCAGACAGTAAATGTCTGACACCTTCCCAGGCAGTTCTCTGTCCGTCTACAGCTGCTCTGAGTGTGTGTACTTGATCAGTGGTGTGTTAGGGAACTCCTATAGAACACACACACACACACACACACCTACACCCACAGAGAATAGCTCCAGAGTGAGGGGTAACGGAAACTAAAACCCCTTAAGGGCCAGTGACTCTTCACCAGTCCAGACTTGTCCTCCTCTTCCTCTCCTCTGGTCCAGCCCTCTGCATCACCACCACCACAACTAATTGCCTTTCACACCTCCCCTGTCTGCCCTGAACGTGTTCCCTGCAGGCTTCACAGAGGAACATGACGGCATCGTTCTCACATTATACACAACATATGTTTACATTTTTTAATCACTCAACTATTATTGGCCTTCGGGGCTCCACCAGTGGTCACTCCTGCTGCTGTAAGCACCAGTCAGTTACCTCATCTCACTCTGGGCTCTGTAAACTAGAGGGTGGGGACTCCTGGGAGGGCACAGACCCAATGCAGAAGTATGTAGATTCTGTAGATTAAAGAGAAGTATAGTAAGATATCTGCGTTGTCTTTGTCTCCGCTACAAGTCAACATGCAGTTTTTTTTAAATAGATTGCTTTCTCAGATTCTTCTCTGGTTGATGAAAATGAACCAGAGATCAATAAAAGTCACATTAATGAAACACTGTCTGCATTAATCTGTGGTGAAATCAGTTCAGGCGTCATTATCTCCACCACCCGTCTCTGAGAAATTTGTCATTTCCTACAGATTAATTTTACTGCTGACATAAAGGATTCATTGAGTAAATGGAAGATACACAGATTAACACATCACTGGCTGCGGGGTGAATCGCCGTCATCTGATTTATTCTGTTTGTGTGGATAAAAGAACAGCAGCTGTTCTTGAACGACCAAGAATCCAAACTTGGCCACGCTCAGACACAACCGCTGCTGCATCCAGATCCTGATCCCCAACCAACGTCTATGCCTCTCTCAGTGCTGCAGAAATGAAGATATGGGTGTGTGGTATCCCCCCACACACACACGCACACACACACTCCATCCCACTCCTCCCGCCCTGGAAGAGGGGACTCTAATAAACCATAAGTGCCTCTGAAATATTAACTAGATGCTGTGAGCAAAATCCCTGCAGATCTGCAGAGGCTGCCAGCTTCAATCGAGCCCAAAAAACAAATGGCACTCCTACTCTCCCTCATCTCCTCATGCTTCACCTCCCTCTGCGCTCCTGTCCATCACAGACTCATACTTACAGATGACTGGGGCCAAACCGCTGACCACACCACTGTCTGGGCTGGGCCCAGCCCCGTCGTTTCCAGAGAGGCATCGATCTGAAACATCAGACCATAACTGCCGTCTGAGCTCAGACTCTGACCCTCAGACCAGTGTTATCAATACGTAGCAGAGATGGACGTTTTGCTCTGCTGTGCTGCAGTTTAATCATTGTGCTTGAAGGAATAACCGTGAAAACCAGCGACGAACCAGTTTGTAACCAATTATTTAAAGGCTATCAAATTCTAACGTCACACAGATTCTGTGATGTCTAAAAAATGGATTTGCTACATCTTTGTTCAGTACTGACAGTCAGCACTTTTGACTGAAGACTGCATTCTTACTTTTCTATACCAAAGTCCATAGAGAAAACTGGTGTTTTTGGCAAAGACATCAGAAGAGAGGATATTTAAATTTCTGATCTATGCCCAAGAAAATCAACAAACAAACAAACCATCAAAATGTAAATGAAATTCTTTGGAATTGCAAAACTTTAAGTTCATTTTAAAAATAGCAGGAAGATGATGATGAACAAAAATAAACAATCAGTTCCAGGCGTTTTCTTTATATTTCCCTTCGCACAAGCACTTCCCGGCTAAAAGAAAAATTTACATCCTCATATAAAAAGTCAAGAACACAAGTTCTTTTTAGAACACACGATGCTCCTGCTGTTCTGAAGACACAGCATTTGGTGCATTCATGCAAAGTTGCAGAAAATTTGTCAGGACAGAATATAAAAAAAGAAACACATTAGAAGATGCTAATGCAGGCAGTAGCAGGTGAACGACTTCCTTCTGCTGGAACGTAAAATAAAAAGAAATCTGTGGCACATATATTTATATTGACATATATGTTTTATGTATATGTTGATTGTTAGCTTCTCTTTTTTATTTTTGTAAATGCACCTTTGATCTCTAAAAAACCAACATTATTCACAGGGCAGTGAAGTTTGCTGTGTCTGTTTATGCGACTGCAGCTGCAGCAGCATGTGTCTAATAATGTAAGGGCAATGACACACAGGGCTAATTCTGGACCAGCCAGGTGGATGCTCTCTCTCTCTCTCTCCCTCTCTCTCTCTCTACCTCAAACACACATCCGTACACTTGCTGACCTGACAGCTAACCATGTGCAGTCCAGGGTCAGGTGGTGAGTCACAGGTCGAAATAAGCTGCTAGCATAAGCATGTGGAGGTGAAAGACCAAAGTGTCTCCATATTCATTTACTCACTAACTTCTCCTCCTCGCCCACGTAGGAGCTGCAAATATCCTCACCTTTCCTCACCCCCTGCCTTCCCCGCTTTATTTTTTCATGAGGTCTGTCAGTCTATTTTTATGTGTCTTGTTATTACACTCAGCTGTCAGTTTCCTGTGTCTAACTGACAAGCCAGCGCACTAAGATCAAAATCTGATATTTTTAAAATTTTTGGACAGCAAACTTCAGAAGTAGAGTTATGGAAGTTAAATTCAGTTGAGTGAGAGCCGCGTCAGAGATGAATTGACTTCAGCTGCAAATTTGTGTCCCTAAATGCTACTCTTGGACGCCGTGTCTCAGCCTGTCCTGAGGCTCAACTCCGAGTGGAAATAAATCCACACCTGTCTCTTTTTTTATTAGCTTAGCTCATTGCATAACTTCATTACCATCCATCTATGTTTGTCACTGTGTGGCAATTTCACTTTAGGCCTGGCGAGAACTTGGACAATATTTTGTGGTCTGAGACCCAAGACGACCTAAAGTGGACTCCTGGTACAGTTGAGGCCAGAGTTCTCTGCCCATTGACAAAATTGTTAGTGTGTGTAAATGCCAACATTTACACACGTTATTCCCAGATTAACACGTTCTCCGTATTGAAACCAATATGAGTGTAAAGCTGGTGTTTTAATGCGACCAACGTGAAGGAACTATGAAAGAGAAAAGTTTGTGTGAGAACACTGTGTGCGTGACATCACTTTAACACAGTGAACTGGAAGTAACCATTGTGTTCATCGTCGATTCTCAGGTACGACTACATCGAGATCCGGGACGGGACTTCAGAAACTGCTGACGTTCTGGGTCGACACTGCAGCAACATCGCTCCTGCGCCCATCATCTCCTCTGGCCCCTCCCTTCAGATCAGATTTGTGTCTGACTACGCCCACCAGGGGGCAGGATTCTCGCTTCGCTATGAAATCTTCAAAACCGGTAAGATACTTTGATGGCAGGTTTTTGGATGACTGTTTGCTAATATTTGGTGGATTTGCATATTGGTTACTTGAGGTTGTAATCAGACGAAATTACAGACAACAGTTTTGTCTTCATATGGTGGCAGTAATGAGGTCAAATGTTATAATACAGTATGTGCCTGTGCTGTTTTAAACAGTTTCCAGAAGCGTCCATAGACCAAAAACTTCTGACGTTCTGCATGTATTTAGATTGGACCATGTGAGCAGAATTTACAGACGGAAATGACTCTGTTAGTAAAGAAAAGTGCATTAACATTAACAAAGAATGTTCTACGATGTGATAAAGCATTGATAAGACAAGCCTTTCGTCCGATAGCTGAATTACCAGAGAAGATAAAGTATGGAGAGCTAATGTTCTTAGATCCCAGACAAACGTTCATTCTTCACCTAATCCCTCAAAAGTTAATAAGGTTTCTGTGTGATTTTGCCGCCGCTTTGTTGTGCATTAATGACCCGGAGCTGGTGCTCACTCACCCCGACGCTCTCACAGCCTTTTACTTCAGCAGAGGCAGCCGAGCATGTAAACAAAACTTAAACAGTCAAGTCTACTAAACAACTTTAAGCCGCCTAGAAGCATGTGAGGAATGTTTGATGTTTAACTGTAGCAGGATCCGCTTCCTCTGGAGGGATGAGGAGAAAGAGAGGCAGGGGGAGGAGGTTGGAGTGGGAGGTGGTGGTTGATGGTGGTGTTAATGGTGTTGATGGTGGTGGTGGTGGTGGTTCAACACAGAGAGCTCTCAGCCAACCTGGTGTGAGACTAAAGGTTAAAGGTTTATCTGTGGAGGCGGAGGCTGAGGGAGATTGTGTGGTGAAATGGAATTTTCTCAAGGTCACCGAAGTGCTCGAGGTGAGGTCTGCTGTGCAGTGTCCGTGTGTGTGTGTGTGCATGTTTCTCTGAAAATGTGTGTGTGAATGTGTGTGTGCACTCTTTGGTATGAAATGGTGTCGTGGCCTCGAGGCACCTCCAAGATTTCTGCTCGAGCGAGGTCTTAGCTGACTGTCTTCATGGGCGTCTTGAGAGTCAGTCAGTCAATATAAAGGGGATTGTTGAGGCTTCTTTGAAATGTGATTAAAAGAGCTATTAACAGATTGTTGGCAGTCACTGTGCTCCATCACCTAAAGTTTTCATTCCTAACAAGCTCAAAAGATTATTACAAGTACATCGCAACATTTCAACTACCTAAAAAACATTGTGTATGCCTAACTTCACGTATTTACATTATATATACAATATATATAATTATAAAAAAGATATAAAACCATGTTCCTTATAAAACTGTGTACAGACTCTGCCTTGAGTTGTTAAACCCAGGAGCAGAAACAGAACTGTTCCTCTGACTGAGAGAAGTCACGTCTTACCTTCAAACCCTCGGTGGTTTTGCATTAAATGAATACGTCCCAGATGTTGAGCACCGTTGCCAAGCCCATCTCTTCCAGCGTTCTGCTACTGCAGACTGCATGTGTGTCGTTAATGTAGTCTGCACACACACACACACACACACACACACACAAACTTCTACAGAGGTAAGGAGTAAAGACATGGTTTTATTAAAGCTGCTCTTAAATTCATGTGTTTATAGGAGATTGTGTCAGTGTGTGAGGACAAGTAGGTGTGTGTGTGTGTGTGTGTGTGTGTGTGTGTATGTGTGTGTGAGACATACATGTTCAGGATGAGAGGGTGCGTGTGTGTGTTTGTGACAAAGAGCGAAGCGGAGACAAACAGATTGTGTCAAACTGATTGGGGTGACAGGGCGACAGGAGGAGAGGACTGTGAGCAGGACTCCTGATTGAGGCCATGTGTTAATGACTGTTTCCAGCGCCTGCGTGCTCCTTCATCGCTGCTGTTTGTCTAAGCGTGGCAGGGCCAGGGCCACGGGTTTCCACTAAACACCGCTTTCAACTTGTGACGGGAACTCAGAGATCCCAGCTGAGATGAGTTTATTCACCAGAGGGGCGAGTTAATTGCACTGACATTTACTTTTACCATTAACGGGTTTCAGCTGCATTTCTATTCCATTTTTCATATCTGATTAGAATTCAGACTTGGGAAGACGAGAGTAGAACCAACACCGGTGTCAAAACAGTGACGGTAATCTGAGATTACGGTAAAGAAGAAGAAATCTGCAACACAGTGTGTGTGTTAGTGTGTGTGTGTGTGTGTGTGTGTGTGTGTTTATGGGTGCGTATGTGTTTGTAAAGGGTGCGTCCAAGCAGAGATAGAAATCCTGGCACACAGCTGGGAGGTGTGTGTTTGTGTGTGTGAGTGTGTGTGTGTGTGTGTGTTGTTTCCTTCCCATCTTAAACAGAGCAGAGATTGTGGAACAGCATAACCTTTGCCTCTCTTCCTCCGAAGTTTGTCTCCAAATCTGTCTGTCTCTCTGTCTCACTCACTGTTTTTGTGAATAGAAAATAAAGGGACTGGGGAGGTGGGAGACAAAGAAAAAAAATGAATAAATGAGGAGGAACATCTTGATCTGCCAGCTAATGACACTACAGCGTGTTGTTGTTGTGTTCATTCAACCGTATTGCATAAGCAGTGAGTGTAACAACTCACTGGGAGCTCACTGTGTGTGTGTGTGTGTGTGTGTGTGTGTGTGTGTTGATGGGAGGTGGGGGGAGTGGCATAGTGCAATGAAGGCCTATTACAGTAAGTCCAGAAATAAGAAGTGGACCTTTCACTCTGCGTCCACACTGATGCTGGTCCACTTCCTGAGAGGAGCAGCCTGAGGGTTGTTCCCAAAACAACATCCGTCCAGCATGCCACCAAAACAATAAACATGTTTACGTATAGCTGTGCCCTCTGAGGGCTGTTGGCGTCGAACCAGCCTACACCGTCAACTTTAACATAGACGCCTGAAGAGGAAATAACAAAATTATTATTTCAGCTGTTTTTTCTATATTGCCAACCAAAAGTCTGTCAGAACAGAACGGTCACTTCAGACTGTTGTAACACAGGCTTTCATGGTCAACTGCAGCATGAGTTGAATACTGTATGAACGATCAAAGGGTTTTCAAGGGTTTTTTATCTACCTACAGACAGCACGGCTGCCATGTAACCTCCCAAGTCTGGAATTGAACCCACATCCTCCAGATACTTACCTACAGAGCTACAGACCTGTCCTGAAGCAGGAGCCGTTAAAACAAAACATTGATTTTGTCTTGTAAATTCACTATGAAGAAGAATAGTTTCTGGTTTGTCCCTTTACCACAGTTGGTTTCTTGGTGACGTGACTTTTAGTTTTTATACTGTCTGTTTCTGACTCCACCCCACCTGGGATTTGGGGCTCAAGTGCCATCAAACCTGGTGGCAGGTGGGAGAACCTGTCGTCTCTCTCTCCTGCCACCAACATCTGTTCAACACTACGTAGGCTGTACAGCCCCCCCTCTAAAACCGGCGGATGGGTCCCGCAGCGGCCGCGGCAGCGGCAGCAGCAGCAGCAGCAGCAGCAGCTTTGGGGCTGTTTGTTCTGCAGCTGGAACCCAGGCTTCAATGAGCATTAAAAAAAGCTGGTTTCACTGCTAATGACACTGTGTGTGTCACAGGCTAGTTGTGGGAGACGGTCGTTGTTGACCACATGTCTTAACCCCATATAATTGGGCTTCAAAACACATGAACTATTCCTTTAATCTGGGTGTACGGTCAGAGTGGCACCTCTTCATGCAGCCTTGTTGATGTGGCCTACTTTATTTCTACTCATGCGCGCTTAACCCTTTATTTAGTCATACTCACCCGTCTGCACCGTCTGTCTGGCCCTTCACTCACTCCCAGTCACGTGCTGCTGCTGCTGCTGCTGCTGCTGCCACTGTTACCACAGCTACAGGGGGAAGATTTGCCCCATGTTTTCCCCTCAGTTTCCCCCAAAGTTGGCCACTAATGGAGCAGGAAGCCAGGACGTGTGACCAATCCTGAGTTGAGGCGAGGGGAACCGGAGGGCGTGTGGTGTTTCTTCTGGCTGCCACTGCCGCCGGGCTGCATTTTCAGGGTCACTGTTAGGCCAAGGAGCCTAAAGCTAGACCTCAGCCCGCACCCCACCCCCCTCCTGTGCCTATGTGGCTGTCAGAACACTAGTCCTCTGTGTTTTCTGATGTTATCATTGTGGATGTAGGCTGACCTTGGCTGTCACTGTACGGCTGACTGCCATGTGGCGTTTGATCCTAGGGTCATTTTAGCTGTCTTAACATAAGAACTACACACAAGTCATTAAGAGGAGAAAGTGAATTTAGGTCACGGTGAACAAAACAAAGACGAAGGGGCTGCGAACTGACAAGATGTAAAAATATCTATACTTAATATTCAAAAAAAGTGAATGGCAAAATTTCACACCAAACCTTTAATGGACCAAATAGAGAGCAGTTCTTGTTAATATGAAGGTTTAAATACCAGAGATAACATTTTAGCTCCAGGTAATACACACATTCAAACTACTGGTTCTCTATTCATTTGAAAAAGTTCGGGTCTTCACTAGAATAGACACTGTGATTGACAGATTGATGTGTCGACAGTACCTACTGTAGAAGTAGGGCGTTTTACATTTAAACAATGGCACTTCCATAACAGGCTCCTTGTAGTGCTTCTGTGCTGCAACTACAGCCTGCACTTGGTCCAGGTTTTATATAGGATCTAGGGCATAGGTGTCAAACTCAAGGCCCAAACCCTAACCCACTTTTTGTGGCCCCCGGGAGCTTGAAAAACATTTAATAAAGTCCATGCAGCAGAGTTTATCAACCTATGAAATTAAAAGTTTTTTTTTTATTACACAGCAATGAACAATATTTGTAGCTTGAATAATTAATAATCAATTGCAGATACATGTATTAGTCTGTTATGGAGGCGCTACATCAATACCAGACTCTATTCTGTTTGTATCATGTTTGTAGCATCAAAATATTGCCAGATTATCGTCAAATAAAGAAAGTAAATGGACTTTTTTTTTTGAATGAAGTAAATTAGAATTTTTTTCATTTTTTCACTGCTGTGTCTCACTGCGGGCTGGTACCAAAGGACCTATGGACTGGTACTGGTCCGCGAACCGGGGGTTGGGGACCCCTGATCTATACAGTTTTCCATTTAAAACCGGCCCTTCAACAGGAACTGTATTGCTGCTGTGGCCCCTGGTGAAAATGAGTTTGACACCCCAGATCTAGGGTCTAGGGTCTAGGGTCTAGGGTCTCTGCAAGCTGAGTTACAAATGCCCTTTTAATTAGAAATTCGATCGATGTCTCTGAATTTTTGTTGCAGAAAAAAAAGACAGATGTAACATTTGGTGTTCATTAAACTGTTGGCTCCACATAAAAAAAACCACTCTTTTCCACAACACATCACAGTGGCATCAGCACCACACGTGACTCACAAGGAGGATTTCTGTCTATATAAAGATGATGAGATCTGTGTCTGCGGCTCTATAAAAGTGTCAGACCGTGGCACGCCAAGAATGTTGTTTTCTTTTCCTTGGGTTTCCTTGTTGTTCATGTTGTTGTTAATGTTCCAGTGACGGCACCTTCATCATGGACACACCTCCTCCTCCTCCTCCAGCTCCTCCTGTTCTACGTTCATGCATGCCTGCGTTCACACTGTGCGCCTCAGGAGAGATTTTTTTCTTCCTGAATCCTTGAAGTTGAGCCAGAGCAGCGATGCAGGTGTAGGTAGTGGAGGTCCTTTTTGATGTGAAGCAGACGTTCAGAGGTGCACGGGTGCAGGAAGAGGATTGAGGGGAGCTAAAAGGATGGGCCAACTCTAGTTCTGTGTGCTGCTGTGGAGAAGAGGAGGAGGAGGAGAGAAGGGGGTCGCCCTGACACAACATGAAGCCAATGCTGCTTCATCAGGCATTCATGTGCAAGAATCTCCCCAGCAACTTACCCTCGCTTCAACCACGTCACAATTAAACCCACACACACACACACACACACCCCACACACACACTAACATCGGCTGTTTTTTTCCTCTTCAGTCAAATGGCAGCACATGATGTGATGTAGACACCGACTGTCGTCGGCGACATGGGATAGTCATGTGACGCAGGGCCGTGGTGCAGGTCTGGGTGAAGGCTTGTTTTCAACATGTTCATAGAGTGTGAACTGATTAACGCTAATGAGAAGAGAAAACACTCTTGCATAAGTTAAACAGAGAGAGT
>NC_024320.1:17110606-17117452 GCF_000523025.1 Cynoglossus semilaevis
TGGGGCGGTTAGGGAAGCTGCAATCATGGCACACAATTATGCTGCAGCAACACACACACACGCACACACACACACACAGGCTGGAGTCAGAACGCTGTGTTCGGAGGCAGCGGAGTCAAGCTGTGCTCATGTTGAAGTTTCTGAAGCACAGACTGCAGACTGCACTGTGACCTAGTAACGAAACAAGGCCAGTGTGTTATCGGGTCTGCTTCACAGCGGGACACTGATTTACAAACAAAAAGTCACACGCATGCACACACACACACTTGTGACACAAACGCCTGCAGCATGAACCGCGCTGCACGACATTATCAAGGAACACACTGCAGTTGCTGTGGCATGAGAACAGTATTTATATCAGCAGACAAGATGTAAGTTAAGGCTGGAATAGTGTCAGCAAAAAACAAAAAGTGATTAAAAAAGACACTAAAAAGGAATGACGTGTGTCTTCACACACACAGAAACACACTTTCCACCTGGAAAACATACCAACACATAAGGGAAGGATATAGGAAGATCGTCGTCTGTAGCTGCTGCAAATTGATGTCATATTTCAGCCTGTCGTGTTTTCTGTGTACGGGCATATTTAGTGTGTGTGTGTGCCTGTGTGTACATGTGTAGGCAGCCCAGCTCCGAGCCCGCAGTCGTACGATCTGCTGGTGTTTTGATGTTGCAGCATGTGTGGGAGTTGACACAGCGCTGCTCATTTAACATGTGGGGAAGCTTTATACGTTCATGTTCATGTGGAGAACAACAACAGGCTCATGTTCATAAACGACAGAGTGACACTTCCTATTTGTGCGGTGGGAATTTAATGGTATAATTAAAGAAAACAAAAGTAAGACGAGGATTTCTTTGAAAAAAAAAACAAAGAAAATTATACTCACATTTGTATATAATCAATTGTTTATCATCCTATTCCAGTCATTCTCCCACACCAAACTCTTTACACTTGATACCACTTGTCATGTGACTGTTACCATATTTGGTCGCTTTAAATGTTTTATTTTTCAAGTTTAATTTTAGAAATGATGTGAGTTCAAATCAGTGACGCTAATAAAATGAAGTAGTCACGGTAGACCAGGCTTTTCTGTCTAAAAATACTTTGCTATTAGAAAGTGTGTGTTTGCTGTGAAAACTGACCAATGGGGAAGAGGACAGAGACGTTTAAGTACTGATTACTGGTTGATTTTTTTTTGTTGCTGTTAAAACCATGCATCAGTGTTATGTTTCTCCTGTTCCTCTCTAGATGTCTGTCAGGGTGAATACAAACATCCTGAGTTCTCCCCTCAGAGCGCTGAGATCACGAGCTGTTGAAGAGCAGTAGACACTCAGCAGACAGTGATTTTCTCCTCTTCTCCCCTCCTGCTCATTTAGGTCAGTTCTCAGCCATTAACTCTGTGTAGGCAGGGGAGAAGCAGAGCGGTCGGTCGACCCCTTCGCTTTTACACAGCCGCCTGATAATAAGGCCTGGTGCCTGGGAGGAATGCAGCAGACGGAATGCGCTGTTAACATGTCTGTGTCTCCTAAACACTGCTTTGTGCTCATGAATCTGGTTATCAAACGCAGCCTGGCGGCTCTCTGAGCGTTTCCCAGCCTTGACATCCACCAGCAGCCTCTCCCCTGAGCCTTTTCGACTTGACCTCCTCCGTATCTGCTCTCACACACGCTCACACTGATGGGAAATATGAGGCGAATAGGTTTATTTTTGCTTTAAGCTCCTTATGTGTCCTGACCATAAAGGTAAATGTATGAGATGTAAGTAGATAAGCCTGGGAATAACGGCGTCCAGTAAAAGTACAATTTAAAGATAAGTGGCATTTGGCCTTTGAGGTGCATGACCGCAGACGTGTGCAGTTAAATAAAGATCTAATAAAAATGCTCCAGTTTCTCAACATGCCATTCTATAGAAACAGACTATAGAAACAGACTGGTAAAAATAGAAAAAGCTGGAGGTGATAGTGACGAGACAGAGGGATAGAAAATAGCCATGGATTGTGAATGAGGCTGCAAATGAGTGTGTGTGACATTGGAGCAGTCTGTGTGTGTGTGTGTGAACATGTGCTGGACCTTCCACATCCTCATTGATGTGCCGGTCCATAAACGCTTGGCCGTGACTGGGTCTCCCCAGTGGGGCTGGTGGAGCAGTGGCTGATGGGTGGATGATCTGAGCCACGCAGCTGCCGCCGCTCAAGGTGAGCCACGCAGGGCGCATAAATCTGCATGGATAATGAGCAGCCACCGCAAAGGGGCCACTTAGAAGCATTACACAACGTTTGCGGAATGTTCGAGTGTGTGTGAGTGTGTGCACAGAGTGCATAAAAAGAGATAGACTGTCAGAAAATATTTATTTTTGAGTGTGTGCAGTAGAGCTGGGCTGACTCTGTTCTGCTGCCGTGCACCAGAGTGGATGTCATATAACAGTCGACATTAGAAGGATGAGGACCATTAGGATCTCCAGTTCTCCTTTTAGGGTTGTAGCAAATGTGAAGAAATTATGCATTTCTGTCCTCTCCTCTCTTTTCTCTCCTCTCTTCTCTTTTCCCCACCTCCTCTCCTCCCCTCTCCCTCCCCTCTTCTACCTCCTCTCTGTTCTTTTGATAATCATAAAGTATACTGCTACTGTATTTCCCGGCCTGCTGTTGGTGATAAACGACTCTCATGAACACCCTCTGCAAGTCAGATGTGATATCAGCGTGTGATCGATTGCTTTTGCCTGCCTCGCCATCTGATATGAGCAATTGCCTATTTTTTTCTAAATATCCTCTTCTTTTTTTTTTTTGTTTCCGCCCAGGGTCGGAATTCTGCTTCCGTAATTTCACCAGCTCCTCTGGAATGATCGAGTCACCGGGGTTTCCGGATAAATACCCCCACAATCTGGAGTGTTCCTACATGATCATTGCACCGCCTCGCATGGACATCACCCTCACCTTCCTTACCTTCGACCTGGAGAATGACCCCCTACTGGTGGGAGAAGGAGACTGCAAGTACGACTGGTTGGACGTTTGGGACGGTCTGCCACAAGGTGAGTGTCCACACTTAGTTTGAACTGAAACAAACAGGAAAGCAAATGTGTAGTCCAGTCTGGAATCAAACAGATAAGTCTCTGTACAATAGGGACTGTGACGTTTAGATGAAAAAAAGTCCAATTTCTGTGGTACAGAGTAAGACAGGAGGGAGACAGGACAGACTGGAAGAAGAAAAGTTGGTCAGAAATGTCGGCCAGATCTTGGCCTGGACAAAGAGGGAATGGAAGGGCATAAAACCTCAGACACTGAGCCAAGAACCATATTACTATAATCATTTGGGATAAAGTCTCAATCATTGCTAAAGTAAAATAGATCAGGCAAATTTCAAATATTTTTTCCAACCTCTGTATCTTCCCTGTTGATACTGCACAACATTCCTGTCCATTTCATAGAGGAAACATTTTTACACGGTGAGCTGAATGTGTTTCAACACCCCCCACCCCTGAGGAGCAGCCCTTTCCCATGCCCCTCTTCCCGGCACCATAATAACCCTCCTTCATCACCAGCGCTCCTCTCTTCTCCGCCTTATCACCTCACGCTTCCTTCCTCCCGCTGGTGAGAGAGAATGACGGCCATGATGAATATCTCAGCGTGGCCAATAGTAGATGCTGCACACTGCAAAAGTGGCCTATCAGCAGTGATCAGGAAGTAGGCCGACGAAAGAAAAACACATTTGGTCATCACAACAACACGTTGATAGTAAAAGTTGCTGGACTGAAGTTTGCTGCTGCAGTGAAAAGTACATTAGCAGTGGTGATTGGTTAATTTCCCGCCTCTCTCTGCTCCTGTCTTCACCCTACTTGTAAAGATGAGACATTCACTCTAATTATTCTATTTTTGGAGAATGGGAGCGGATTCAAAATTCCAATTACAACCTTGAATTTTGGAGGTTCGATAGCTGGGAAGAATTTATAGCATTTAAAGCTGTGAATTAGGAGGAAAATGAGCGTCTAACCCAGTTCCAGTGAATCAAGTCCTCAGGCAGAAAAGAGGGATGGAGCCAAGTCAAGATGGAGAAGGGTGGAGAATTTGGTGTCTGGCAGGGGAGCTACTCTGGAGACCACTGTAATCCTCTCTCACTGGCTGTATAAGAGTGTGTGTGTGTGTTGCCTGCATTAGGGCGGGGTTTCCAATCCCCCTGCTGGGCTCTGGCTGAGACACACATGGCAGATGGAGGGATGGACAGGAGTGAAAAGGGAGAAAGAGGAATCATGGGAGGAAAATAGGCTGGGGGGGGGGCAAGGAGTCGTTACTGAACACTTACTGAAGCAGTGAGACCACTGGAAACATTGATATGGAAAAAACAGAAACAATGATTCTGTCAGCTCATGATTTGTAAACACTGTTCACAGGAAATGGATGATATCTCTAAAAATGTGTTGAACTAAAATCAACTTCCACGCTCAAAACACACAAATGGAAGTGTCTCCCACGGGCTCATTTACACCTTTTATGGAATGAATCACATGTTTTTATAACGTAGCATGTAGCCTTGGGCCTCTAATATAAGAGTGCATAACTGCATTAACAGTACCTGCACCAAACCCCAGTATAATAATCAGTGTTTTTGGCTCTCGACATAGCATAAGCTGCTAGTCCACCGCTGGCTGATTTGCTGTGGTATCACTGAGGTAGATCCACATTTTAATTTTAAAGAGTTAATGCTCATAGTAACACATTCATATTCAATACAGTCGACAGATTCAGACAGAAATCTCTCCGTGAACCGTGATGTAAAACTGACAGTTTTCTCCAGGGAGTTTGGTGTAGAACATTTTCCTGTTAAAGCAGTGAGTTTTCACAGGATTAAAAAAAATCAAACATTCTCACCCGACAGACTAAAGTGCATATGTGCATATATTTATATGTGGAGTCATGTGTTAATGTGTCTGTTTCTACAGTGTCTCCTCTGATTGGACGCTACTGTGGGACCAAGATCCCTCCAGAGATCCAGTCGTCCTCCGGCCTGCTGTCCCTCTCCTTCCACACGGACATGGCCGTGGCCAAGGACGGCTTCTCTGCCCGCTACAACATGACGCACAAAGAAGTCAGCGACTGTGAGTGGAAGATAACTTTTAGCTGTGTTTGTGTCTTGGAACGCTCCCCGTGTCAAGTCTGTTTACCTGATTTCATTCCCGTCTGTGTTTTTTCGTCTTTTTCAGCATTTTTTTTTCACTTTCCTTCCTCTCTGCTGACACTCATCTTTTCTTTCTTCATCCCGACCCATTCCAGCTTTTCAGCCTTCTGCCTACTTTAATGCTATTTCAATCTACAACTTGGCTCTTACCCCTGCAGGCCTATTCTGCTCCTTCCCCTCAGGGAGCCTGATTTTTCAGACTATTTTCTTTTAGAATATAAACTAACTTCACCTCAATTTACCTCAGCGTCACCTGCTGGATTTCTTTTCCATCTAATTCAGCCATTTCTCCCCATGGATTCATTTTTCTGTCTCTTTCTTTAAGGTCTCCATTATTCCTCCAAGATCTTTTGTCTTCAAAGTCTTTTGTATGTCATCTCTCCTTTACAACTTCTTTCTACACACCTCGTCCTGACTCTAAAGCCTCTGTCTTCCCTGTTCCCCCGACAGCCTTCCACTGCAGCATGGCTCTGGGGATGGAGTCGGGAAAGATCAGCGATGACCAGATCAGCGCCTCAACTACATTCTACGACAGCCGCTGGCTGCCACGACAGGCACGCCTCAACAACAACGACAACGCCTGGACACCGGCGGAGGACAGCAACAAAGAGTACATCCAGGTACTTGACACGCACGCACACATCGTCTGTGTCTTTTTTTGTAGATTACAGTAGATTAGATTAAAATCTAACACTTTTCCTCTGGAACGATAAGACTAATGTTGCAATCAATTTCAAAAAGTACCTCCCTGAATTGAACCTTCTATAAATCTGACAAACTATTTGGAGATGAATCAGTGAAATGTTATTTCTTCTGGTCCTGACTTTTCTGTATCAACTGTGGTTTAAAGATTCCTCGAAAGTTCCTAAACAGAACATCCGGTTCTACATGACCTTCATTTATGAAGATGTAGGATCTGTAAAGAGATGATAAGGAAGTTTTTCTCCACTCTCAGTCTTTCCTGTTGTACGTGCACACACGCACACACACACACGTACGTGCGGACGTGCATGGGGGGGATGGTGATTGATGAAGGTGCTCTTCAGGAATGCATCCCAACATTAGGCCATTGATCTCTGCCTCTAGACTCTCCACCCTCTGCAGATACAACAATGCAGACACACACATAAACACCACCTAGGCTTCCTCAGCAGTGGGCCACCGTGGGCGTCCAACCCCTGCTGTCTTCATGACGGATATTCGCAGCAGCTGCTCTTCGTCTGCTCTCTGCATCAACATCATTGAGCTCCTTAAATCCTTACATCCATCTCCAAACCACTTCTGAAACTCGATTTTCCCCTTCACTGTTCTGCTTTCGTCATTTTAAAGATAACAAATTCAAAATCTGTCCTTTTTTTTTCCTCGCCGTGTTCCCAGGTTGACCTCCAATTCCTGAAGGTGCTGACGGGCATTGCCACACAAGGAGCCGTTTCTAAGGAGACGCAGAAGTCCTACTATGTCACCACCTTCAAACTGGAGGTCAGCACCAACGGGGAGGACTGGATGGTCTACAGACACGGAAAGAACCACAAGGTGAGTTTTTATTACACGTCGTCCAAAACCTGCCTTTTCTACTCAGAGTGCTTGAACTTTTAGTGCCCTTTTATCCAACTTCTGCACCAATAATGCAGCCTGTGTGCTTTCAAGACACATCTTCTTGCTCTAACCTAATCATGAAGC
>NC_024320.1:17117487-17175771 GCF_000523025.1 Cynoglossus semilaevis
AGATAAAGACGAGGAGGTAAAGCTGACAAACGAGAACAGTGAAGTCCTCTATGTGCCCTTATCAAGGCCACACTATTCATCATCACTCTGTACCACATCACTGCATAAACACACAAACACACACACTCTCGGAGTCAGTAGTGAACAAATATGTTATCGGGCATATTTGGGCTTGTTTGGATACAGAGCCTGGGTTTGACTGTGGTTTCAGTAGATACCAACAGAAGGTCAGAGGTGCATGAAAACTACTGCCAGATGACTGGAAGTTTAAGGACAAGAGATTTTTGACTGTTTCATTAACTGATTATTTTTTTATCGCGAACTCCTTTGTAAAAAGTAAACAAAGTTTTAAGCTACAACAGAAACAGTTACAACAACAAAATATTTTAAGTTTATCAACAACTTCTTTCTGCCATGATGATCCCATTGTGGAACAATTGACAAACTTCAACAGTGAAGTTGAAAAAAAGTCAATCAGGTTAATGTATTAGTAACTTAAGGTGTGGCTGAAGCACAGTTGGCTAAAATAGAAAACAAAATGAAGTCATTCCTTTTTCTCAGAAACAAAATGCCATTACACATATAATGCAACATTAAATGTCTCAGGACTCCACTTTGTGTCTATGTTGCAAAATATTATTGTTTTGGTGCTGCTGCTGTTGTCGTTGTTGTTGTGGTTGTTCTCATTGTTGTCAGGTCATGTGACCTACAGTAAACCCATCTCTATTGGGATTTTAGGCCCATCACACACATCTGGGTTTTTAGCTGGTCACCATGGATCTTAAGTAGGAAAATAAATGGTGGCAACAGTAGTGGAGCTCCAAGAGGGGGCTTAATCCATGCATTTACCCCGCTGGAGTCGGGCTCCCCTTCTGTGTGCACATGTGATTGGTTTTCGGTGGGGCAGGTGGAGGGAGGTATTAAATGTGGAGATTACAGAAAGGAAATTTGGATTTAAAATCAACATCTGTGCATTTTGCGAGACAGTCCCCCAACTCGTTTCATAAAAACCCGCACACACACACATAAAAAAACCTCTGGCTGAGCTCTCCGTCTGCAGATGAGTGCGTGTGTGTGCATATCTATATGATGTGTGCCTGTCTGTCTGTTCCATGTAATCTGAGTCCACTAATCTGTCTGAGCAGGAACAAGGGGGAAAAAAATCCTGGTCAGACGCTTTCAGACGCCAACTCAGACATACACATACACACATACACACATATATGTAAAGTTAAATAACGAAGCCTTTAACAATGTTATAAAAAACACTTCATCAATGAAAAATTTGATTTGGTTTAAATGATGGAGCATAAACACAAACTTCGAACACAGCAATATTTAGATAAACCAAGCTGAAACTTTGGACTTCTACAAAAACGGTCATGACACACAGTCAGTACAGTCCATTTTATAAATATTAATATAAAATGTTTACTATCTGCACAGTAATTAAAAGTTACTGTATTTGTTGATTTGGAGTTATTCAGTAGTAAAACCTTATTTATAATCTAAAAAACATTAGTGCATTAGCTGTTGTGTGACTCCGTCTGCCAAAACATGCTGATTTTATTGATACAATTTTCAGCTTTTTACAATCTACTATTTCTGACAAACATACTATGTCAAACTGTAGACTTACTAGAGGAGTGTCAGGGTTAATAAACTACTCCTGGTTAGTTTGGCGCCCCTGTTGACAGCCATGTTTTTAGTCAAAGACCAGATCACTTTCCCTGCTGGTTCTTGGAGATGGAAACCAATCTAGCAAGAAATTACTCTGACAATTTGTCAGCACCTCTTGTAACCACATTTATGAAAAAAAAGCCTGTGGTAGTATTCCTACAAGAACACCATCTGTTTTAGATAGTGAAAAAGAAAACACGATACTCTGCCCAGGATGCTCTTCTCCAGTTGCCCATAAATCCATGTGGATTTGCCCTGCATTCACACTTTGTGACACGCAGCACAGAGGCTTCTCGGATTACGCGCAAACAAAAGTTTTTCCATTGTGCACTCGCCGACCACAGACGCTGACAGATGAATCGCATAAAGGAAAGAAACGACGTTTGACGAATTGGACTTTGGTATCATGATTTCAGGCTGGCCTGGTTTTCAGGGTGTCTTCCGCTCCCACTGGGCTGAACTGGGAATCTTCCGTGACTGTTAATCCACCAGTGCTGCTGCTGTACAAACTCCCAGTTAGCCTGTCTGTCCAGAGCACAGCTTAAGTGGTTGCAGCTCACCGCTCACCACCGGGGGTCCTGTAATAACCGGGATTTGTCTTTTTTTCTAATTGTCTTTTCCCAGCATGCCGTGGGTTTAAAGAATCGTGTATCGATGCGTCCGTGCAATTGTTTTGAATCCTCTGTGGATTAAATGGTCACCGAAGGTTTCCTCCGCAGAAATAAACAAAGACAGACAGAGTGGGGGGTTGGGAAGGGTCCTTAGAGGGATGAATGTCTTAGACTGTAGGGAATAAAAGATGATTTGTACATCATTTAAAGGTGAATCCTGTGTTAGTTACTGGACAGATGCAGCCCAAGAGACAGGTTTAAATGAATCGCTGGTGTGTCTGTCGTCTGCGATGCTGCCCTCTGCCGATAATTTTAGACAACAATGTTGGAGGTGTACAGCCAGACAGATCAGCGAGGGCTCTGTGCTACAATAACCAGGTTGGAACATAACAATAGTGAGCAGTAATAGTTTTAGTTTATTGTGAAATGTGTTGACTTTGAAATCCCTGCACACACGATCTTTAGTTACTCAACCAGAAAGCCAAGTTAATAGTTAGCTGTCCAGCAGAAACAAGAATCCTCTTCTACACAGACATCTGTGTGTGTGTATATGTATGTGTGTGTGTGTGTTAGACTCTTTGCTTGCAGACACATTTTTGCCCTGACACCCCGGTGACTTGCTAATACCAAATCACAGCGCTCAACGAATGCAGCTCATTACTTGATGAGACGCAAGCACACTTAGGGATTGCATATCTCTCTCACACAGACACACACTTACACACTCCGCATTTAGATACAAACACACCACGTCTTTTTTTTTTAATCCCCTTCTGTAGCGCTAACCCAACGTACACAGGACACACACTCAGAGAAATTAACATTAAAGACATGTTCTCAATCCGCCTGCGAGGAAAATCTCCCTGTGCCTTGGTTGGAACCAGAGCTGATGGGATTTTTCTGAAAAGCATTGTGAGCCTCAGCTAAATCTGTTCAACACACACACACACACACACATACAAAACACACACTTCCTCCACGTTTCTGTGTTTTGGATTTTTTTTTTTTTAAGAATGCATGAAGTGTTCTGCGGCTGTGTCTAGGATCCACTCTACCTTGGCATTTTCACAGCCCTATAAATAGAACCCTTAAAAAACCCACCTACAACTGAAGACTCTGCTTCACTTTTGTAAAATCTGGGATTCAAAATGTGTCGGCCACAGTTGCTCATCGTCTGGTGTAGAAAAGTCACTGCCGCGACTTCACACCTTCCTGGATGTAACCAAGAAATTCAGCTGAATACGAAAACGTGAAAATATAACAAAGAAGATGAAGGAATTTGAACCTACACCCCTCTGGGTAGAAGTGGTACTGCAGGCTGAACCGTATGATTTTGGATTCAGACGGGTGTGAAGCCAGACAGTTTCAGTCCACACATGACTCATTTGCCACCGTTTCTAACATGGGCTGCGTGTTTATCCCTCTCTAAGAGGATGGCTGAGGGAGCGTCTGAAAGAAAAAGAAAAAGAAAAAATAATGTGCAACTGAATTCATATGCAGTGGATTTGCCGCAAATTAATTTCACACACCATTGGTCTGGATTCAGTTGAACTACAGCTCTTACTTTTGAAAAATGTGCCTTTGAATAATTTTAGGGACGTTTTATTGGCTATTATATTCAATAACTTACCTCTAATGCAATGCAGTATAACCAAATTAATTTCACACATCAATAATCTACAACTGGGTGCAGCTGCAGCCTTAAAGTTCTTCCAGAAATATGTTTGATTTGAACTTTCTGTGCAAAATTCATTTAGTGTTTTTGATTCAGCATTTGTTTCATTACAGCAAACCTTTAATGAAAAATGCATGAAATATTGTGTTATTTCTACGTGTGCAGACACATTTTTCAGGACATCCACACCGTGACATGTTTAAGGCAAATTTGACAAATTTAATATAATAAATTATCAAATAAATTTTGGTTAAAATATTTTCTCTATTTTGGCCAATTGATGAAAATGGCTTTTTATGCAAGATGAGACTAGGGAAAAAAATATTGACTTTTTTTCTGGTTTTATTTGGATTTTTGTTCAGTTTAGTCATAAAAAGGATGATGAGGAACATCGTGAAGAGATACATTTACTGCAGCGAAACAACAAATGCCAGTAAATGGATGATGTTTTGCCCTGAGCTCATCAGGCCTCTGGTTGGTGTCATCAGCCTGGAAATAAACATGAAGACAGCAGAGAAATTATTTCTGCATCAGTTCCTGTCTCAGAACAGACACTCTGGTGAGTTCAGTCTCGTCTTCATGAGTGCTGTACTGTGTACACACTGTTTATGAAGTGACCTGGTTCAGACACACACTGATCATCAATAGTTTAAACCACACAGTGCTTATGTCGCTGAAGTGTGTATGTGTGTGTGGCCTTCGTTATCTTTTCATGACTCTTCAACATTACAACCTTAATTATTTAGTCTACCTTGCCACATGTCATGAAAAGAAGGCCACGGAAAAAAAAAAAAAAGCTGTTCGTCGTTGTGTCGTTGGGCAGATTACAGACCCAGACGGATGTGGCCTCGTCTTTGACCCACAACGATATGTTAACGTGTTGTGTCTGGTAACGTCCTGTTTGGAATAAAAAAAAAAAAAAAATTTATAATCTAACATAATGTGAAATAACTAGGGTCTAATGATGGCCTGATGAAAGGTAAACTGGTGTGTCATCAAATAAACCCACTCTTTAACTGAATGAATGCAGTTAATCTGTGTTTTACATTTATTATTTTATTATTATTGTTTGTGTTCTTATTTTGCACAGAAACATTTATTTGATTTATTGGCCACACTTTATTTTTATGTTACAAATTTTAGTATAGCCTTTTAATGATTCATATATCGCTTACATTTTAGCAACCTTTAATTAGAGTCTTGGTTGACTGAAGCCGTGCAGATGGATGAGATGAGTTTGCCTCCTGGGTTTCTAGTCGGACCTCAGTCCTTTGCACAGAAAGACAGCGGCAGCTGTTGGTTTGGACTAAATAAAGTCACAGGGCTGAAGCCGTAGCTCCCTGAGACGCATCAAATAAAATAATAAAACCCCTGAATCTCTCTCTGTGACCCACTTTGAGACACAACCAGCCACCGGAGAAACAATGCTGTAGCATATGCACATCCAGAGTGATCTAATTACACACGGACACTCCCAGTGAGTCCTGAATGAGTCCATAGATCCTATCACATACATCCCAGGAGAGAGAGACACTGAGACACAGAGAGAGAGATCCGATCTTCTCTGATGTGGTCACATTTGCCGCATCCATGACTCACGTTCACACCAGGTGTGAAACACACTTTTCAAACCCTGCCCCTCCGTGTTCAGTCTGGCGCACATTCCTGGTTGGTGAAAAATTAACCAGGTTAAGAACAAGTTGGTCACTGACAAACCATCTGCTCCCTGCCACCACTGACCTTTAACCTTCACATTAATGATCCAGGGGTCAACTAAGTGACCTGTCAGGTAGACCGACAATAGAGCAGAGGAAGTGAAGGAGGCAGGGGGCGCTGGCGTCTGACAGACAACCCTTCATTGTCTCTTCTTTCTCTTCAAACTTTGTTCTTTCTCTCTGTTTTCTCATCCAGGAAAAGTAAAATGAAACGTATCTCCAGAGAGCTGACTCTTATTGAACTTTTTTTTTCTTGTGTACGTCGGTGATATTGCTTGCTTTTATCCAAAGATGAAATAAACAAAAAAAAAAAAAGGAATAGCAGCTGGCAGCGTTACAGTGCTCCAGCTAATGGCCATTAAGGTAGCAGGCATTTATGGGAAGAGGTAATGCACAAATATATTTACAGACATTTCCAAACTTTTTAGTCTGAGAAACTTCACTGTTTTGGATTGGACTTAGAGCCAGGAGCAGACTTAATTCTCTTAAATTACTGAACTAAATTGAACATTTACACGGCAACAAGAGAATATGTTGATTTATGATTGGTACAGAGTTTTTAAAAAGTGGAAAAACCCTTTTTGAAGAAAAATTCTTTTTGGGATTTGGGGACTCGGTGTTGGTTTTCAATGTCATTTGGGAAACAGATTTTGCTCCACTTTGTTTTGTTAAATATAAACTCACTATGACATTGACTGTGAATACAGTACATTCCTCCATTTTATCCCCATTATATGGATTTTTAGGAGAATCACTTTTATTTATTTGTTTTCAATTTTAATGTTTTCAATTTTTAAAACTTTGAAGCCCATGTTTTGTGAATTTTGTCCTGACTTGAACGGGTGGTATCGAAACCGGAACTTTCTGGCAGCATTAGGAAGTCAGACCTCTGCACCTTTCTAGCCCCATTTTTGTTGATAATAATGAAATCTGAGTCTCCAAGGTTGATACTGGGTCAGTTTTCAAAACTATGATCCAATTTAAAGTAAAATGGACAATAAATAAACCTTATCATCTGAGTGACTGTAAGGTTATTTTTATCACAATATCAATTGCAGGGAACTTATTTCACGTCACATTCAGTCAGAAGTCGATGCTGATCTCGGTGTAGATCTATCTATACTTGTGTCTGTTTGGTAGTAAAGCAGTGGATAACGTTCTCATTCTCTGCAGACCTTAAATCTCATTTCTGTTTGAAATTGAATTTTAAAAAATGGAGGAAATGCCATAGAAATTATCTTATGTGTGTGTGTGTAGATGTTATTGTGTGAAGAATCCTTAGATGGGGTATTTCCTGTTTGAGTGATGAATGTGTCCGTTGTTTTCCCTTCCCGGTTCAACACCAACTCCATCACATTCCTCCTCAACTTACCCCACTCCGTCCTCTGTCCTTTCTCTAACCTTGTCTTTTTCTTCTCTCCAGCCCTCATCTGTTTTTAACTATTCTTCTGAGGACTCCCCCTCCTCCTGCCGCTCCTCCCTTCTGCTCTTTGTTTTTGCAGTAAACGAAAGGCAAAGACAGTCCCGGTGCATGTCCTTTGTGTGAGCATGCGTGGCTGTTTGCGTAACCCCCATAAGAGCCACTGTTTGGCCTCTTAGGTAAACATGGCGGCTGTGCTATCCCCAGCGCTGCAGCAGATTCAGCCACGATAGCTGCCGCTTATCTGTTCAAACACTCAGGCTGCTTTGTATTACCCATGTCAGCTCCGCTTGATTAAATCAGACCATGCCCGAAATCAAATAAAAACCCTCCAGTAGGATTTTGAAGTCATATCGCTCGATATTCCCCACTGGTTATGGAATTTTCTGGTAATTTTGGAGAGACATCTGCCAGACAAATGGGTCACTTTGCACCAGAGCAGTCAGATTTTTCAAAACCCTGACAGAAACCAGGCATTATTTTTATCACTTATAATGAGAAACAGCTGCAACAAAGGAAGGGCGAGTGAGATAGTGAGGATACAGGAGTGAATTCAGGTTTGATCCTGACAGGCTGGGATGAGATCAGAGGGGTTTGATTATTTTTAAATTATTAGGTCGACGTGTGCTAGTCCAAAGATTTAGAAATATTTCACTCACGTGACGCTGATGTCATCAAATGTGTTATACAGGAAAGAAAATCAGAGAAACCAATCTGATTTACTCAAATGGTAATGTCTCGTATTTTTCCTTCCTGTAAATTGAATATGCAGAAAATAAAGATGTGGAAAAATCACCACCTTTAATATACACAGAAGAGACTGGAAACTAAATGGAGATACTACTATGCTTAGAAGCAGGAAGCTGAACGAGTCCGTAGTCAGCCAACACTGCTGATTGCTGACTGTTTTCATGGAAGTTGAGAAATAAGGAAACCAGTTGCTCAACTTGTTCCCTAACACCAAACAGTAAACATGTCCATGACGTGTACTCATTGGTTTCTGTGCTTCTTCTTTGAGGTTGTTTATCAGGTTTGTAACTTACAATCCTGTTTAGAGGAAAATACACTTGTAATGACTCCTGCTGCTGGTGTAGAGTATGAGACCATAATTGACAGATGGTACGGTCCAGTGGAGATCTGGTTTCAGCCATGTCTGTTAAACATTACATACAAACTATTTTAGAATTTTCAAAGGATTTTAGGATCTTAATCACATGGGGAGCTGGAGCCAATCCAAGGCTGCCTTTTGGTGAGCACAGAACCAAATGTGGAGACAAACATTCACACTCACTTTTATACTCTGATCAAAGAACCTAATCCACAGCTACATGTCTCTAGAGTATGGGATGGAACCCACAGCTCCATACAGAAGGAGCCGGGATCAAACCTAAAAACAATTCTGTCTTTTCAATTTTGTTGTGGTATAATTGTTTCCTATGTTTCCTTCCTCCGGTCTACTGCTGGTTTAAGAACTATAGAATTAGACCAAATGAGAGTTGGAGTGTTTTCATTGTCCAACCACAGACACTTCTGAGATCTCCGTCTCAGTCTGTTAGTAGATGCTGCTCTTCCTCTTATCTGACTGTCAGTGCGTGTGTAAGCTGTTGTGTTTTCATGGTTTCCTGTGGTTTCCTGTGTCTTTGTGTGTGCGGTTTCAGCGACTAACCAACAACCAGAGGGAGGAAAGGAATTAGAGGGAGTTGCAGGAGGGGGGTGAGAAGGTGTTGAGGGGAAAACATCATGGAGGTGTTGAGATGAGGGGAAGCAAAGAAAGGCTGAGGGTAAAGACAGAGCAGGAGGAAAAGGAAGTTATTCATAATCAGCAGTTCAGCGTTAGGGTTTCAGGAAAACCTCCCTGTTGCAGAGAAGTCATAAAAGTCAGTCTGGTGTCTGTCAGTCTGTCTGTTTGTCAAGACCCGCTGTTGACTTTGCTGCCAAAATAAACATGAACTGAGCAGGAGATAAAGGGCGCGCTGACTGAACAAGTCTTGATGGTTCACGTCAGCAACATCAGAATGTTCGTCCAAATCACTTTCTAAGGGATTTATTTTTAGGTCTCCGTGCAATGGTTTTTATGGTGCATTTTATTTCCACAGCACTTTTCAATGAAGAAAATTAAAGTACAATACATGACAATAAAACCTTCATTTGACATATAGATAATTTAAAGAAATTCAGCTGATTGTTGGTCGTAGTTTTCTCCTTCATCAGCACCAAACATCACCAAAAAAATAATAATAATCAGGTCTTTTCCAATATACACTTATGGTTAAAAACTAAAAATGTTGTAAATGAGTTGTAAATATTCTTGGTGTACACAACCAAGGCAGGACATTTTCTTTGGGTCCCATGAAAGCCTGGGACTGACCAGCAGGGGTCCATGTGACCTCTGAGCCTTGTTATTAGCCAGTGGAAGGAAGGGTGTGTTCATGGAGAGTGAATTCAGGAAGAGAATCAAACTCACATCCTGCCCACCTGTCCAGACTTCCTGCCAGGCCTGGTCATGTTTGCCCATGTAGCCTCCTGCAGCTTCCATTGACCACCAGCATGGAGGCAGACTTGAAGGCATAGGACGAGTGGGCGATGTGTGAGGAGGAGGAGAAGGAGGAGGAGGAGGAGGAGGTAGAGTAACTCCTCATCCATCCTGGAGTTTTCCCAGCCTCCCAGCGCCAAACCTTTGACCCCAAAACAGGCCGACAGCTGGGCTGGTGATATCGGATCTGTGTTTGGGTTGTCTCTGGCTTGTCCGCCCCTGCTCCTGTGTGTGTAGTCAAGCACAACTGTGCATCATGGGTGTATGAACATCAGGACATCAGGAGTGTGTGTGAGAAAAGTGAGATAAGACCCACCAACGACTTTCACTAATACAAATATCCTCTCTGTTTGTTAAATTACACACCTTTTTACAGTTTCAGTAATTAAATCCTTAGACAAATTTAAAGGTTGTCCAATTATTTAACCCCACATTTTTCATCATTATTCTCCTTCTGACAATAATCTCTATTTTCTTTCTTTTTTTTTCTCTTTTGTTTCCTCATAGATTTTCCACGCCAACACTGACCCAGCTGAGGTTGTTCTCAACCGAGTCCCACAGCCGGTTCTGGCCCGGTTTGTTCGCATCCGACCACAGACCTGGAGAAACGGCATCGCCCTGCGCTTTGAGCTCTACGGCTGTCAGATCACAGGTGTGTGTTTTCAGAGTTTGTGGATGACCTAGTAGAACTGACCCAACATAATGTTGGAGAAACATCACTTGACTGTGTCGTGACTGTTGAGTGTTACTCAGCTCTCCGTCATACAGCCCTGCTGGTTTATCTTGAAATACTCAAAGTCAGCAGATGTCCTGAGAAAAGAGCGAGAGAGTGAAATCTTTTTTTGTTTACGGTTTTATTGTCTCTCTTACAGTGCGGTCTCAACACTGACTCTTCTATTGTCTTCCAGGAAAGAAAAAAAACAAATTTATTTTTTCAAACTGAAGAAAATAAACACTTTAAAGACCAAACAGAAAAATACACCACCACATAAGAAACACTCACTCGTGCAAAAATACATGTGTGTTTAGACACGGTCCCACACTCCTGCTGCTATCTTTTACAGATGACAGGCCTCAGGCTAATTATAAGAAACCTCTTTACTCTCTATTCTTTCTTCCTTCTTCCAAAAGCTCCACCAGTATCATTTCCCTCTCTCTCTCTCTCTCTCTCTCTCTCTCTCTCTCTCTCCACGGTCTCCCACATCTCCTGTCGTCTTTCTGTTTCTATTCCAGCTCCCCCACGACGTCTTCCTCTTGTTCTTTCCGTGGTTTCAGATACTTCTCTTGTTGGATGTGTCCTTTTTTGCTCTGCTAGCTTCTTTCTATATGGAGAAGTGTGTGCTGATCAATCATTTAATCTCCTACACCAGAAACAGTGATTCTATATTTTTCAGTCTAGTGATTAGCTGTAACACACACACGCACAGACACACACACACACTCATGTAGATGCAGCCGACATCCTCCTGCCTTTTTCTATACATTATTTAAAATCTCCTGCTTTTGACATAACAACATGAAACTTTCATCTGTGTTTCTCTTAATCCGCTGCACAGCTGAACCCCCCCCCCCTGCTGCCGCCTTTACTCACTTCCTCTGTCTCCTGCCCTTCCTTTTTCCTAGCCCTCTCCCTCCCGACTCTATCCTCCCCTCCTTGATATAAACCTCATCCCTTTGGTGTTAAAAGTCATAATTAGGCTCTTTTTGAAGTGTTGTTAAATATGGTACTGACCCACTGTAACAGAACACACACATTTCAGTTTCCTGACAAAAGGCTAAGGATATGTAATATTATATTTTCTTCTGACTACAGTAGCTGGACGACTGTTTAGAATGCCTCCTTTATTTTTCACCTTTGGAAGATGTAGTTTCCAAATCCCTCACTATCCTACACCAAATTCCATAGAGAGACACGTCTGTTATGGCTAGCAGAGATGCAGCAGCTGTTGGTCAGTACAGTGTGTGTTACATGGGAAACTCAAAACAATTATTTTAAACAATGAAATTGTCCAAAAAACGTTGCTGGTAAACACAGCAGTAGTATGTATATGTTTTTGTATTTTTATATTTTCTTATATTTTTATTTCACTCTTTGTGTTTTTTTTCCCCTCCACGTCGACCTCTTTAAATAATTGATTTATAGCACAAAAGAATACAATGGTCCAATATTATTGCAGGTCTTTGAAAGTTATTAATAAAAGCTTCTACATTAAAGTGGAACTAGCCCTTTAGTTGAGTGAACAGGCTGTTGCGTAGCGTATAAAGACACTCAAGTGAAGCCACTCTGCGGTAGATTAAACATATGCTTTTATATCATCTAATGGCACTAATTGCACGGTGAAGGAGTCTTACAGCGCTGCGCACCTCCACCCCGTCTGCTCCTGTCTAAACTGGTAATGCTTAGTCGGCAGTAGTGCAGCCCTGCGGTGCAGCATAACTGCTCTCAGGTGGGAATATGTGTAACGGCATACGTTAGGTCATCGTGAAGAAATCTCCATCAAACCTCCAGCCTCAGCCCACAGCCCTGCAGGTACAGTCATCTTCTGTCTTTTCCCCCTGATGTTCCAGATGCTCCATGTTCAGACCTGCAGGGTCTCCTCTCCGGCCTGTTACCTGATGCACAGATCTCAGCCTCCTCCAGCAGGGACATGGTGTGGAATCCCAGTACTGCTCGTCTGGTGGCCAGTCGCTCCGGTTGGTTCCCAGGCCCCGCGCAACCTCTGTCTGGGGAGGAGTGGCTGCAGGTGAGTTATGTTGTCCTATTTTTTCTGAATTGCAATGTATATTTGCCCTTTTAGGATCAATGAAAAAATAGTAATCATTTACATCAGAAAATACAGCAATATAAAGTTGTGAATCATCAGCATAACTGATGACGTTTTTCGATGACGGTTAAAAAAAACAAACAGTCCTAAAATAATTGCGTTGGTCATAAACAACCTTAGAGATCATTTGCGATGAACAAAGTATAAAGAGAAAGTAAAGTAACATTGTCTGGCCTCTGTTATCCTCATGGTTAAACTTATTGAATGCAAGTGCAGGATTATTGCCTACACTTATTGCTCAGAGCAAAAACCAGAAGCAGTGTAGCAATTAAACCATACCTGCATCCCAGCTCTGTTTCTGTTTTTCCAGAGAAATTTATGGGTTTTAATAATCATTATCTAATCTCCCCAGGTGGATCTCGGCGTTCCTAAAACGGTGCGTGGTGTCATCACTCAAGGAGCCAGGGGAGGAGATGCCGGGAGTGGAGCCACCACTGATAACCGGGCATTTGTTCGGAAGTACAAAGTGGCTTACAGCCTGAATGGAAAAGAATGGAATTTCATAATGGACAGCAAGACAAGTCTTGCCAAGGTGAGGGAGGAAGGGACGAGGACACGTGAAGGGAATGCTCTGTGTGTGTAATTCAACACCAGTTCAACAACTCTTGTGTTTGGTGCAGATTTTCGAGGGGAACACGCACTACGACACACCAGAACTACGGCACTTTGAGGAGACGGTGGCACAGTACATTAGGCTGTATCCGGAACGCTGGTCTCCTGCAGGGATCGGGATGAGGGTGGAAATTCTAGGCTGTGACCTTCCAGGTAGGTCATGCAGAGAAAAGATGCTGCTGCTGTTGCTGATTCATGATGTAATCATTGCTGTATGTGTTGGAGGGTCTGGGTCTGTAGTGGAGTAAAACTCCCTCTGAACTCTAATAAACACAAGAGAAGTATTTAAAATGGAATCGACTTTGAGGACACTGGCTCACTGGGAAAAGTGAGGATCACATTAGATATGCATGAGAATCATCAGAGTCTGCCAGAGGTGAAAAGAGACAGCCAGAGCCGGAGTAAGTGAGTGTGAGTGTGTGTTTCATTCCTTTAAAGGGATAGTTCTCCAAGTGAAGACACTCACTCTAACTGAAAACATGACTGGGTTTTTTTTTTTTTTTTTAGCAAAATAGAAACTAAAGACTTCATTTCAATTATACATCGGCCTTTGAAATCCCTCGTATCGATTTCTCCTGGTGACACAAACCTACTAACACCAGTACCATCATACAGTGATGTAGAAGTTTAAGAAAACTGGAGTTTTTACACAGACTTTGGCGCTGGAGAGTTTGCTAAACATACTTCAAAGATGTTGTAGTCTTCAGCTGGTGTGGTTTGGATGTGTCCGGTTTAATAGGTGTACGAAAATGAGTCACTATCACTTTAAGGTTTAACAACAAGTGTGTTGGGAATAGACAAGGTTTGGTTTGAAGGAATTTCATCCCCACTGAGACAGAGAAAAGTGCTGGCTTGTTCACTTTCCAGCCTGGTCTGTTTTCCAGATGTGAGGCAGTGCTGGGGATGCACACACACACACACACACACACACACACACTGGACAGCTCACATATGGACTCTGACTGTTTACCGCTCCCTCTGTGCCTGAACAGGATGGTTGAGCTGCATCGCACAACACGCTACGTACTAATCTCACATCAAGACACACACCCAAAAAAACCCACACAGAGAGCGGTATATAAATGTGTACTCTCTCGGCGACGCAGTAATCATGCCTCTATAAATGCTCCGAGATGATTTGTGTGTGTGTGTGTGTCTGTGGCTTTGACATAAGTGCAGATGAAATGCTCTAGCCAACAACTGCAGAGCAGAGATGATGGCTTTCTCCGTTTTCATTTCTTCTTTTATTATTCTCAATGCGATATTCAAGAAAAGAACATTCTGGAACATTATATTTGTGACCACAATAAATATGTAGAGTGCACTGTGATCTCTGATGTACACTCTGAGGGATGGACCTGTCTGATCCAGCATCAGTAGTGAAGTGAACAGTCAGTGGTGAGATGTTTTAAATTCAATTTTTAGGTTTTTCTATATAAATACCTTTTGTTAACGCAGCCATAGCTCATTAGCATGCTGTGATGTCTGAGTCCTTCCACCTTCATAGGTATTCAGCTATTTAATAAAAAAAGGATTTTTTTTCCCCCCTCTGGTTATACCCCCCGCCCCCTACTGGAAGTATACAGTCATACAGGGTGATTTTTCTTTTAGGCCTAATTACGTGATGTGCTTAATAACGTAGCTCATTAGCTTAGTAAGCTTGTGTGCTAGTAGCTAGATTTTCTGGGGGATTAAACCCCTTCAGAGTCAAAGGTCACACGCTGCTGACAGGCCTGTGAAACGCAGCAGGAACACTGAGCTGCTGCTGACGCGCACTAAATCACTCACTTCCTTTTCCTGCTCACCTCCTGCTCTTCTCATTTTGAAGTTTCATGTGTATGATTTATCATGATAAAAAACATAGGGCAGATTTTTGACACACAGATGTATTCCCCCTGATCACCCCCTCTCCCCCCCACCTCCCCTATTTTTTTAATAACCCTGAGGCCCAGTGCGTGGGTCTGTCAATGTTTTCTGTTCTGTTTTTTCCTTTTTTGGGACCAAGCCTCTTTTTTTAAAACCATTCTTTCTTTGTTTCTTCACAATCACACCTCTTTCCATGCTCGCTCATGGCTAATGGTTCAGGGTACAGATGCAGACATATATAATAATAAAATAAAACGACATTTCCTGTTTTCCTTCCTGTGTCATTTATAAACCATAGTCATGACTTAAAGGTAAAGTTCAAGTTTTTCACAGTTATTTTTTCAGCATGAAGTAACGACTTTCTTACGTCTGAGCTCCAGAGACTGGTTGTCTTTGACTGACTGACTTCCAACAGGGACGTGAGAGGAAAAAAGACACAGCTGTCAGCTCCTCAACAACAGACTGACCTGATTAAAATCTGTGCCTCCTTAAGCCTACATTAGCTTTACAGTGTGTTAGCAGCTGTATCTCAGATCAGACAGTTTTGTTTCTAACAGAAATCAGACTCATTCACTCTAACACACCACAGTCCATGGAAAACTGATCTGTTTTTAAACTCCTGTCTGTGGAGCTGTCACTGCCCCAACTGGAGAGTTCTTGTAACATACCGAGATACTCACCAAGCTAAAGTGTAGACTTAGTGCACAACAATGACATCTAATGGAGACAGGATTTAGAGCAAGCTCTCATGTGTTTTATGGAGTGAAATCTCCCATTTTCTGTATGGACATTGGTCTTCTTCCCCCGGACCAGTCAGTGATTCACACAGAATATCAAACAGTGGCTACTTGTCTCTGCCATCATGTTCTCAGGTGGCTGTTTGTGTGTCCATCTATCTTTCACAGTGTGTGTGAGTGTGTGTGTGTGTGTGTGTGTCAGGCTGCCAAGCAGAGATTTACAGAAAGCTTTCTACATAATTGAAGATTTTCTCTCTCTCTCTCTCTCTCTCTTTTCTCTGACACATTGCTGAGTCAGACTCTTTGGAGAGTGAGCAGCATCTTTTACCCAGAGTGGGTTGGCATCTCCATTGAAGATTTTCTCTGTGTGTGTGTGAGAGAGAGAGTGTGTGTGTGTGTGTTTGAGAACGACATTCTAATCCATTTATCAGCGCGCGTGCGTGTGTGTGTGCGTGTGTGTTTATGTATGCGAGTGCGCACCTCCATTATCCATGCCAGATTCTCCCCCGGGTCCACTCGTAGATGTTGGAGACTCATCCCACGCATGATGATGACGACTTGCATCATCACCTGCAGCAGTAGACACATTATGTAAGACAACACTGGGTCGCAGAGGGACAGTCCCTGCACCACAGGGCTGTCAGTACAGTAGGCCTGCAGGCACACACAGATTTCATCACTGTCCTTGAATCTTTCAAGGACAGGCTTGAGGCCCGGGGCATGGAACCATACAGACTGTAGAGACCATATAGACCGCTCCTGTGGACGAGTGATGGACGCTGCCTCACAGGTGCATTAGCCGAGAGTCTCCTGTCAACAGATCTGAAGATGTTCTATCTAGTTAGGTCTCCAACCAATGATTATTACGTTTCATAAAATGTTTCCAAAATACTGCATAGAGTTTACATTTCACAGGAAATGTTAATTTATCACCAGAATATCTCACATAGAATTAATCACACAACTATTTCAGACAGATTCCAAAATCCAAATTCATCAAAACTCTGACAAAATATTGTATTACAATTTAAATATTGTATCTCAGAATATTACTTAAACAAAATGTTCTAAAGGTATGAAAACTAGTCAGCGTAGGAATCCATACATACGTACTTTATCCACACTGTAGAAATGTGTGCCTGTAATGATGTAGATTTGTTTTTGCAGAGTAAAAAGATTGAATAATGTTTTTTAGAAAAAGAAAAAGAATTGTTATGACAGAGATAAAATATTTTAATTCTAATGTTACTAACTCTATCCTAAAAATATTAAATATATATTATTATTATATAATAATTATAAATATATATTTTTGTGAACATGAATTACAAATATTGCGATATTATTATCTGATTAAATCACTAGGACTGTACATAGCCAGATGAGGCAGCAGTATTTCGTCACCTTTGAGTACTTTACCTCACATATCAGCAGCCAAATCCCTACAGTGTTTTGTTTTCGTGATTGTCCAAATTCCTACTGTTTGTGTGGAAATGTATTCAGGTCACATATGTTTTTAATCACTTTCTCCGCTCTTTTTTTCCACATAAACACAAACACACTTAGTCCATGCTGTTGCTGTTGCTGCTGACACCAGTGTCACACACTGTAAAGGTCAACGCCATCACACTGTGACAAGGCCTGACCTTTGAAAGCACGGAGAGCACAGGAGCAGGACGGAATCTTAATGCACTCTGTGAGAGTGTGCGAGTGTGTGAGAGTGTGTGTGTGTGTGTGCGAGTGTGTGTGTGTGAGTGCGTGTTTAGTTAGATTTCCACTAGCGCCCACACCAGACGGAGACACTTGTGGTGTGTTTTAGCTTCAAGTCTGAAGATTTAGGTGAAGAACTCAAAGGTTAAACATGGTTTAAAACAAGGCAAACACAAAAAAATGTGAGAGTAGGAAGAGGAGAAAAGGAGACCAGAGATGGTTTGGGATTTTTCCTGGTCTTAACTTCCTGGTTGACCCGCAGTGATAAGAGTCTCATTAAGGCAGTTAATGTGGGGCGTAAAGGAGATGACATTAACACTGGGTTAATGTCAGACAGCGTCACCAGCTGTGGGCGCTCCTTTCATGTTTGCCATTTCTCCAGCTGGGGCGCCCTCGCGCTCATTTCCACGGGAAGCTCCTTTAAAGCAGATCAATTGTGCATGACTTCAGGTGTGTTCCCCTTCACTGGGTTTGGTGGTGTTTAAATGACACAGGTGGCTGATCCAGAACGAGGATGAACAACAGCAGGAGGCTGAAGGATGTTATAAACAGGTGTCCAAGGCGTTAATCCCGGGGGGGGGGGGGGGGGTCTGCTACTTCCTCCTGTTGATCAATAGGGTTTATTTCACTGGTTTTGACCCCTTTTGACCCCTTTTTGACAAAACAAATTTCTGGCGACCACAGAGACATTTATTTTCTCTCGTCATGTGATCGAGATGAGCCAGTTCAGATATTTTTAGTTGCTGGGTATCGATTGTCGGGGATAGTAACATCTAGTCCTAGTACGCATACAGTACATATTGAACTCAATTTATATTCATGAAAGTGAAAGAACACAATTGTTCACGATTGTGTATGGTGTTTTTAATCATGATTTTAATTTGGAAATACTGGTTCAACAGTAAGTTAGGGAATATTGATGTTAAGTTACATGACCCTTTGAGGTGTGATCCGCAGGAATTCTTTTGATTTAAGTGCTCCAAGAATTTACCAAGAAAAAAAGAAACATTATAAGAGGTACACATTAGAAAAATACAGCTGATGAAGATGTTCAGTTTCACATTAAATGTCAATGTGGAAATCTGCATTCAAAACCCACGGCGACTCAGTAGCTTCCGATTTCCTGCTGTAACTTTTAATTGTTAGGTTACACTTTGGTAAATTCACATTAAGCTTTTGCAACAACGAGATAAAAAGACAATTAAAGCAGCAGCAGCAGCAGCAGCAGCAGCAGCTCCACAGTGACTGTGTACAACTAAGGACTATAATGTCTAAATTGGATCTGGCTACAGCTACATTCAAAAGTAGTTGAATGAGTGAACTAAGTTTGTTTTTTTTTTAGACATCACAGACTGTTGTTTACAGAGCGATTTGGATCCTCCATCTGGTTCTTTGTTGAACGGACTCCGTGTCATTACCTCATACAGACACTCACCAAACAACTTTCACTGTTCACTGAAATCCATCCAAGTCAGGGACCATACCAAAGGAATATGAAATCTGATCCTGTCCCCATAACCCTGTCAGTGATCATTAATGTCAAACTTCAAATGAAACTCAGTTTTTGTTTTGGCTTTTTTTATATATATATAAAACTGTGTCCAAATCAGAGTTTAACGACTTTTCCTGCTGGTTATCTGAGACAGAAATCAGTTCATTCACATAATGAATTAGGATCTGAGCTCGAGACATGACCCAGAGCTCTGCGTAAACTCCCATAATACACCAGGGTTGACCCATCTGCTCCTAATAATGCAGCACTTTCTCCCACTTCACATTCCGGCTGCAGCCTGCCTGACGTGTGTGTGCGTGCGTTCACACATGGCGCGTTTTAATGAGTAAATGGTGGGCTTATTTATGTGTCTGTGTGTGTGTGTTGTTTGTCTTCCTCAGTGATGAATGTGTGCTTGAATAGATGTTAAGGGCGGAGAGAAAATCATACATTTCACTCAGACCTTGCGTGAGTAATAGAGTGACAAAGAGCTGTGTAACACACATTGGTACAGTGTGTGTGTGTAGTGTGTGTTGTCCCTGCGACAGGCAGTGAGTGGTCCCAGAGTCTGACAGTCTCGTCCAAGGTCGAGGGGACTCCCACATTCGTCAGCGTTAGCTCCAGGCGTCCGTACATGGATCTACTGGTGTCTCTCTTTGTTTTCATTCAAATTAAATGCGATGTCCACTAGGTGGCACTGCATTTAGAACCCAGACCACAGACTTAAGAAGAATGGAAATACAAAGTGGAGCTTTGTGATAAAACTGTAGATTTTGATGCAGTTTTTTTGTTTTTCTGTTTTCATCCATGAAAGTTAGAAAACAAAAACCTATTTTCTACAAAAACAATGATGCTTAATTTTTTTTTTTTTTTTTTTTTTTGCCAGAAGAACTGACCCAGGTTTAAAAACAGTTCTTGTTAACAGCTTTATCAAAGGTACAACATCTTACAGAAGGGAAGTCTTTGGTAACTGTACACGGCTGTGTTACTTCCTGCTTGTTTCTAATTCCGATCGTGAGCCTCTGAGTGAGAGACTACATCAAGAAAAACAAATCTTACTTCACTGCTTCCCCCGTCTTTGTTTCTTATCACTTCCTGTGCCGTCTGTGTCTCCCGGTCCGTCTGTTATTTAGGGGCCTCCGTCCTATCATGACTCAGAGATTGTTTTATTCTACCTCCTCTGAACTCTATTGTTTTGTTTTTCTCACAGAAATCACCACCCCGGCTGGCACCGTCACGCCAACTCTACCCGCCGACTTGGAGACCACCACTGTTCCCGTGTCAACCACAGGTGAAATCAAAGAGTTGTCCACTGAAGTGTTGGCTTCACAGATAGCCTCCCAGGTCATGACCTTCTTATCTTTGTCGTCTCCCCCTGGTCTTTGTAGTCTCCACCTCTCCTGCGGCGGACAGCGCCTGTGACTTTGACCACGGCCTGTGTGGGTGGACCCACGACCCCACTGCCCCCCTCTTCTGGTCTCTTCACAGCCACGGTGAGTCCACTCACATTCCCCCAGTCATGACTGACTCACAGCTGCTGTCTGCTGCACTGACTCACGGCTGTGGACGTAAATCCTGCAGTTATTCTGCAGTTGAAGTTCGTTTCATTCAGATCTGTGTTTGTATTGACGACACAGTCATCGCTGAGACACAGATGTCAGCGGCAAATGACGGAAAACAGATTTTAAGCCTAACCAAATATTGTTTTTTTCTTCCTTCCTGTCAGTCTTTTAAAACCTTGCGACGGTGTTTGAGCAGTTTTTCCCACCAGTTGGTATTGTTTAATTTAAATCCTAAGTTTGTGTTATTTTAAACACTTCTTTTTTTGTACAGTCCAAAGGAAAAAGAACTTTAAAAAAAAAAGAATTTAAATATGCACGGTGACACCATGTAAACCTGTAGTAAAGATTGAGGGAGGAAAACAATCATCCGTGTGTTAAAGGACAAACACAAAACAAATCAAAATTAAATAACAGGGAAATAGTTGGTGGATTTGTCATTTGGGTGCAATGTTTATTTGATCAATCCCATCAATACTAGAATTCTGTAATTAAAATTACAGAATTAAAACAAACAAATTTCATTATGGATTAATTTCCAAATCAGATTGAAAATGAAAATAGAAGAATCATCTGCCGCTCCTTCTTTCCAAAAATGCTCCTTCACTGCATCGTTCATTTCAGCTCTTGGCGTTAAAACATTTCCTACTGTATCGTATTAGGTTTTTTTTTATTTTTTATTATTTGCTCTGTTTTTCCACTGGCAAGCGAGCAGGACTTTTGTCCTAATCTTGTTTTTCAAACTCCTTGGATAAAAAAAGATTTTTTTTTCCTCATCTGAAGAGAATAAACAAATGTGTGTTGTCACCTGGATTTAGTTCAGACGTGCAATGTATCTCCAAGCCAGGAGCAGACGTTTTGTGTTGTTGCTGGAAACAGGATTTTTATCCCTGCCTTGTTTTCTGGAATTCATCTGTTTTAATAAAAGATCCAGGGTGTCTTCAGGTGAAACTGGTAACGTCACCTGGATTAAAATCAGCAGTGGAGCAGATTTAGCCTCAAAAGCAGACACTCTGTGCCATTCTTACTGTTTAAACACAGTTGGCATCCGTGATGCTGCGTTTCCGCCGCCTCCTCTTTTCCTTTTGCCTTTTTTCCTCCTTCTGCTTTGGTGTTTTACAGCACTTGGCATCAGAAACATTGCTTTACTACCTCCTCCTCTTCCTCCTCCTCGTCTTTTTCTTCCCTCTTATCCTGCTGGCGTTCAATAGGATTTTTTTTATGCATATATAGTGATATTCATATTTTTCTACTGGCAGGGAAACAGAATTGTTATCCTGGCCTTGTTTTTGAAATCCATTGGTTTTTAAAAGATTCAGGCTTTTCTCCAGATGGATGGAATTAAACGAGAAGTTCTCTCACAAACTCCTCTCCTTTATGTGTCATATTTTTGGATAACTCTTGGTGTAGCCATCGATTTCGACATTTTCCTGAAGCGTGACCTACTTAGGTCGTAAGCGTCTTTGATAGAGGGGCTTCAAAGCGACGTCTTTCATCACCGGCCGATTGGAAAGGGTTTGCTTGGATTAGTCAAGTTGAAGCTTTCATGTATGGAGTATCATTTCCAGCCATTTTGACACGCCGCACCGGCCTTTGATTCATGTCAAAGGTCGGAAATTCTAGCCTTTTGCCAGTCATTATTTCCCCGACTATCGAATCACTGTCTAATCCTGCGGTGGATTCCTGTTTCTTATGAGAGCCTGGATCTCTGATCCCCTCCACCTCCTGACCTCCTGTCATAAAACACAGAGCTGGATTCCGTGTCCTATTATTCGCCCTAATATACCTGCACTAATAAAAAAGTGCTAACTAGGCTCCACAGAATGGATCCTTGTTTGCGTCTGGCAGCAGGAGGCCACTGTGAAACTGATTAACAATGCTCTGTTGTGCTGTGAACGGCGGCGCTGCCTTCATTATGAGCTGCCTGGCAAACAAGAGTCACAACAACGGGGGGGCTCGCCGCTGGGTGCCACGCTTCAACGTCAGGCGCAGGCTTTGGTCCTGAACATTAAAGAAAAAAGGAGCAATAAAATGCTTCGCAGAGTCACAATAAACACATTTTACCCCGACTCAAACATCCAGGGTCATGAAGTGAAGACGTGGAGCCTGAAACTGTGGGGCTGGGAAGGGAGGGAGGGGGAGAGGGCAAGTCCATGGGCCATGGCCCACACTTGCTTGTTGACTTTAACCCTTGGGTGGATGTTCGTTCCATGTTAACCTGCTGATTAATAGAGCTCCAACATACAGGAGTGAATTAGCTGAGAATTACTGGACTTCATGTAAGTGTCCAGCCCATGGAGAAAACCATCAACCTCACCTCAAAGTTTGAGCCTAGAACTGGACTAACTGTGGTGACACGAAGTCTACAGTGAGGCAGCTGCAGACTAACAGCTTCTGTAGGCTAATGTTTGGTCTTCCCCCCGGGTTTGGTGCAGGAGACTAAAGAGGTTTTTCTTCTATAAAAGTATCGAACATCAAGAAAGAGATGGACGAGTTCCTGAGCTGAAGTGGACAAAGTAAACTGTTCCCAGGGAGCGTGAGCATCATCAGATGTTTCTGGTTTTATTTCTCTGGCTTGAAAACAAAAACACACACAGAGAGAGAGAGAGAGCATAAACACATATGTAATATATACTCACTCAAAAGTGGTTCACAATAAAGCAGGTGATTTCATCTGCAGATTGTTGATGCGGAACATTTTCCCACAGGGTCCACTGAAGACATTCTTCACCAGACGCCTCATTGAGTCACACACACACACACACACACACACACTCCGTCTTTACAGTACAGTCACTAATCTTACTCCCTCACAATGGAATTCATGCCGGTGTCCAATTTGCAAACTAAACATCCTCTGGTGTAAACAAATGGAGCGATCTGAGTTGGACTTTTCCGTCACTGAAGTCATTTACCTGAATGAGAATGAAGAGGAATGGGCCCCCAGGGGCCTGACTGGAGTTTTGGTCACACACACAAACACATACACACACACACTGTGTTTAAAATGAGCTTCAGGCTATTAAGGCCTTAAGTGTTTGTGTTTGTCATAACCTCATTGTTATATGGCGTCCATTGTGAACGCTGGCGATCGCGTTCCTGTTAGTGACTGGTGACTAGCCCATGTTTGGTTTGAGAGACACGTTGGAAACTGTGTGAAAACTCTGTCTGATGATTATCAGCCATTGTTTGTTTGTATTAGTGAAGACAGGTTCAAGTGCAGCAGCTCATTTCAGGAGCTTCACACAACCTTTTGATTCTCTCTGTTTAATTGTTGCCTCCAGGTCTGAAATGAAAGCGGATCAAATGTGGCTCTTTGTCACTTTTGATTTAGCGGAGCAGACACCAGGTCGAACCAGCAGTCAGTGCTGTGTTTTCACTGGGGCTCATTAGTTCCTGAGGCACTTTCTGGGTTTCATTATCCAGCGGTGACAGAACTTTAAAAACTGAAAACACATGAAGCACCAGACTGTGAAGTTTTGGAGAGCGACCGCTCACCTCCACCTTTCCACTCTCTCCTCCAGAGCTCAACAGCTACCTCTACATGGACGCCAGCCTCAAGACAGAGCAGCAGCGGGCTCGCCTCCTCGGCCCCGTGGTGCCGGCAGAAACCGGACCTCTCTGCCTCCTCTTTTCCTACCAGCTGTGGGGCGAGGCCCAGGGCCACCTCAGGGTTCTACTGCGAGACGCCCACAACGAGGAGACTCTGCTCTGGACGCTGAAGGATGACCAGGGTCCAGTTTGGAAGGAGGGTCGCACCATCCTGCCACGGTCTCCAAAAGATTTCCAGGTACAGAAGAAGCCAGAGATACTTTTAATCGAGTTGCTGCCTTCCATGATTCACCTGCAGGGTGTGCTATAAGACGGTTGAAATGTCCTGGTTCTTGACTAAGTTGCATTCTTGACTCAAATATTTGCCAATTTGAATGGCAAATCGCAACCCACTCCCATCCCATTTTTATTGTTGTTTACTTTTTTTGCTATAAAACAGTTCTGCCTGTATAAGGAAAAGGAAAAATCGTTTATCAAAATGCAAAAAGTAAATAAAAACTAAAACCTAAAATGAGCTACATTGACTTAAGTTATGATCAGGGACGTCCGATATTAACTTTTTGCCAATATCCAATATGCAGATATTGTCCAAACACTTTTCTGATTCCAATATCAATCAGCCGACCGATATCCGATACCGACATCCCTAGTTACGATATAATACAAAGGTGTTAAACACAAACTTCAACTTAAGTTCATGAACTAAATCCCTGTTTCAGCCTGCTCTAGATTCGTTCTCCACAGACACTTGGCTGAACCGTACAGTCTCCATTGGCTGTGTGATTATTTTAGGAATCAGAGGCATTTGTTTCTAACTGCCACGAGTAAAAGTTTGAAATAAAAACTCAGAGGAATTTCAACTGTAACTCAACTGAAAAACACATTGTTAAAATCCTACTGTAATAACTTTTTGTTTTCTTTCTCCTCCTCCTTCTGCTGGTACTCGTCCCTGTTCTCCATTCTGCTCCACTCCCCTGCTGCCTTTATCCTGTCATCATCTTCCTAATCTAAATGTACCCCCCCTTCGCTCACCTCCCTCCTCCCCCTCTTCCTCCTCTTCCTCTCCTGGTTTTTGGTAGGTTGTGATGGAGGGTTTCTTTGCACACGGCACCAGGGGACATATCTGGATAGACAACGTCCACATGAGCTCCAGCACCCCACTGAAGGAGTGCACCCGTAAGTCAAACACACACACACACACACACAAATCACACTCGCCAGACATACGTCGAAGTAGTTAACGTATCTATAACTATATTATATTCAGTATAATTTGGTTTAACACGTTTTAACCAAAGCTTTAATACCGACGTCAGTAAACAGACTCTGACTGGTTTACGGTCTTCTTCAGTAAAACACAATGACATTGTTGTTAAAACCTGTCAATTTAGAGGAAAATACAAAAAGAAAATAAATACAATGAAGAACACAACAGGCCCATTCACTGGTAGGTTTTTAAAAAAAGATGAAATAGTGAATTCATGGTTTTAATTTTGAAGCGTTTTATCTGACGTACTCTCCATCGTTTGCGGCACAATCTGATATCCAGACAGAAATGAATGAAAACTACCAAAAAAGGCAAAAACAGAAGAACTGGACAGCAGCCAGAAACACAGAACAGTCAGAAACAACGCAGCCACGCCGTCTCCTCTGTGGCGCTGCTCCACAGCACAATGAACGTCAGTCTGAACCATGGAGGCAGGTTTTTGGCTCCGGAGCCCCGGCTCACCCTCTGATCTGTTTTAAACCTTCTCCAAAGCCTCAGCTCGGGCCAGATTAAAGAGGCTGCTCGGCGCTCGCACCAGGCTCCTGCAAATGTGGAGGGGGAAAAAAAAGGACTGAGGAATAATTCTCTTTGACGGAGAGGGAAAAGCTGTGTTTACAAATACCACAGAGGAGACAGAGGGAGAAGAGAGAGGGAGAGAAGAAGAAGAGGAAATCGAATGAAACATAGATTATCATCGCCGTCGCCCACAGGGCGTCTATGGCCTAGTTTGCTGTTCTTCCTTTATTTCTTTTTAGGGAGGAGTAAACGCTCCCCCTCCCACTCCTCCTTCCTTTCATCTCTGTATTTGGGGAGCCCATCGTCGGAGGCGAAGCTGTCTCCTAAACTGGGTTTTAGAGACTCAGAAAGTGTGTGTGTGTGTTTGTCACTCCTATGTATGTCAGCGCTTCAGAAACCTTAAGGCTGTAGAAGTCTACAGCAGCAGCTCAAATAGATGCTGCTGAATCCCACACTGTTCCAAGTCAGAGTGCTGATTGGTGGAAACAGCGGAACACGCCATTAAAAATGGTCGTCCCGGGCTTTAATGGCCTCAATAAAGTATTTTATTTTGTAGGAGATAAATATAGTGACTGACAACTCAGATAAGAAAATATATATATTGCCTTTTCCACAGAGTGAAGCTACTTCTTATCGCCGGCGTCCCATTGGACGATCCAGCTGTGAGTCCCGTACTGTGGAAAAACTCACAACTTCAATCTGAAGCTGGTAATTTAGAGCCTGAGATTGTCAGGGAAATGTAAACTACCCGTGTAGAACTCTTGATGCTGAATAACCTGCCTCACCCTGCAGGCTGGAGCTGCAGGGTGAGGCAGATTATTCCAGCTGGATCTGATCGACCACGACCCTCCCACTCCCACTCCCCGACTTTGTCTTCTTTTCATTTTGAAACTGCATCAGGGATTCTGGGAGTTTCAAAACTGCCACCTACTGGATCGATTGTTCACAGGTCAACATAAACCAGTTGAACAAATACAGACAGACGTTATACAGACTGTACCCCTGCAGAGGAACACACTGTAGACCGAGACTGTACTTGATCAGTTCTTTGGTTTATTTGTAAGGACATTTCTACATACTCAGCAGATACTGGTCCTTTCTGGTCCAGCTGGGTGGATAAATTTGAAGTTTGAAGTTTAGATTTACTAACTTTATCCGTCGGGTCCATTCCTTTTCTCTGGAAAGTTAAAAGTAGTGTCTAAATGTGCCTCCTCTCACTGCAGCCTCCCCGTTATGTACCTGTGTTCCCTCCTCTGCCACAGCAGAGCATGCTGGGACGTCACTTATCATCCAGCACAGTTGAGTTCCTTGCAGAACATTGGTAGCGTTCCTGCCAAAAAGTTCCCATGTCTCTTTCTCTCTTTGATTGCATTCCAGGCAAATCAAAGTCAAGGTTCTGCACTGTGCATTCACAGCAGGAAGAGAAAGAAAAGCCGCGGCTCGCTGCTGTTTATCTGGACTCTGCAGATACACAACTTGAAGTGTGTGAACTTTCGTGAAGGTGGAGGCACACACACCCAGTCGTGGCCTAAACCCTCTGTATGCACAGTCTATGTAAAAAGTCCCAGATCGCGCTGCTCTGTTTGAAATTACGTTCTATTAAAGGAGCAGAGCAAATGCCATAATTCATGCCGGTTATCTGAGGAATTAACTTAAATTTCCTCAGGAGGAGTTTGATAGCGGAGTGACATTTGTGTGACATTTGGTTGACTTTTTCCTCTCATATTAAAAATATTTCTCATTTCTCTTTTTCTGCCTGTTTGTCTCCCCTGTTTGTCCTAGCAGAACCCTTCACTGCGTTTCCTCCTGAGAATCCAGGTGAGTTTAGTCTTGCTATGATGTCATTTCCTGTCTTGTCTTGCTTCCTGCCCGTCGGTATGCACTAGCGATAGAACTGCTTGGCGGCACTAAAAGAACACACACAAACAAAAAAACGCCCAAACCAGTCCTTTCCCCGAAAATATTCGAGACTAAAAGTTAATGAAACAACAACAGCACAGATATGAGTTATTACATTTCCAAAGACTGTTTTAACTCTACAACTCAACCCTTTGACCTCACTGATATCAGTAGAATAAAGGCTTAGTCCCCGAAGAGCCAACTGTGCAAGGCCAGCTCCATCCATCACTTCACACAGAGACAGATTTTTTGAAAAGAGCTCTTTTCTCAGTCCGAGGCATCGTCCTGATGCAGCCTGAAGGGTTTTAAATAACTGTTTGCCTCATGAAAATTTTTTAAGAGCATCCTGAGGGATTCTGTGATGGATGCTAGTGTTTTGGCATCTCATAATGGCTCCCCCCAATGAGAGAAGAGCTCAGCTGTTTCAGCGCAAATGTGATGTGTGTGCATTTTTCATCTGGCTTTTCTCATCCTCCCTAAAAGGGATAGTTCAAGATTTTTAGTAAGATGTAGCTTTGTATGAGACACTGACACTTTGTTTAGCGCTGACTTCCCTGAGCTGATGGTTTTCATCAAAGCACAAGGAGCGTCTGTCTGAGAAATTAGACATTCATTAAACCGTCTTCTACTCCTACATCCCTTTCAGTGTGGCAGGGGTGCAAAGGTCACTCCTAGAGGTGAATGGGTGAGGGTGCACCCTGGACAGTTCACCAGTCCATCACTGGGCCACATACACACACATACACACACAAACAATCGTTCACACTCATTTTCACACACACAAAAGACGTGAAAGACGAGGGACCAAACAGTCTCCTTGGTAAAATGTAAAAGCTAACCGAGTCTGCTGTGTGATCCCTCAAACTACTCTTATCTACAAAATTACATCCACTCATTACGGAATATTGAATTATTGAACAATACTCTAATTTTATTGAAGGACTTTGGCATCAGAGAATGAGCAGTTTACTGAGAGGCAGATTCTGGCTCGAAAAGATAATAATAAATATGTGGAGCATGCACAGTTTTGAGGTTAAATAATAAGTTACATTTTAATAAGAATGTAATACAATTTCTGATGCTTCTGAAACTGAAAAAATATAAATTGACTAATTTACCAAAAGCTTCATGAGTTTAGACCTCAGATTTTGTGTCCCTTTAGGGGTGGCTGTGTTACTTCACCACTAGATGCTGCTAAAACCTACACTGTGTACTTTTATATAAAACAATAGATTTTTCCTCTTGGCCCTCCGAGTAGCCTAACGTTTTTTTTTGTAATCCAAAGACAATGCTGACGTTGCGTCAGTAGAAAATATTTGCACTCCCCTTTAGCGTTACCTCCATTGCAAACATGCACACTAGTGCCCCCCAGTGGCACGTAACCAGTGCGCCTGAGTCTCCTTTGCTGACATTAGCTGTGCAGTGTGAAGTCTGGGCTCAGACCGTTTCACCCTGTGATCAGTGTTCAGATCTGTGTCACTTTTCTGTTTCATGACTCGTTCTTTGTCCCCACCGAGGCTGGATGACACACACACACACACACACACACGGCTGTATTTGACAGTTTTCACATTTGCTTCTGAAGTTTTTTTGTTTTTTTCTTACATATCTGACTTGAATGCTGTTTAATTTCCTCTTACCAAAAAAAAAAAAAAAATCCCAAAATGGGGAGGAACGGGGCTGGAAGCTGGGGGTTGAGAGTGAACCAGGTCTGTGCAGATCTGTGGAGACAGAGTTTGGCTTGAGAAGGAGAGGACTGGCCCGTAGGCTGATGCATGAGACAGAAAAAGAGAAGAAGAAAATGAAAAGGCAGGAACAGAGACGGGCGATAAATTATGCACTCAAAAACAAATTTGCAGAGTGGAGTCGGCTAAATAACCGATCCTGATCCAATAGCAGCTCTCAGGGAGCTGTGCAGCATTGGATTCTCATGTGGTGTCTGACTGATTCATGCATGGTTCTGAGACTTTGTCAGAGGGAGGCTGCGTTGCCACTTCCTGTGCCAGTTCCACACAGGAAGGGGAAGCTCCCTAATTCAATGTGTGTGGATGCTTCAATCACTAATTATTTTGGCTCTGGTTTCACACCATTTCACTAGAGCTTTAATTAAAAAAAAAAAAAAAACTTGAATTTGATTTGATTGGACTGATTTCAAGCTCTCTCTCCAAGACCATGGTGTGAAAACTTCAACTCAAGCTGCGAAGTAGCAACATGAGGGACGTGGATGCATTTTCATTTATTTCATTGTTTTGGCCTTGGAGATTTTTTTCAGTTTTTTGCAACTGGCATGCTGGTGCATGCTCACAGAAGGTGCACGCTTGCAGAGGGATAGAAAGTGGAGATAAATGTCAGAAAATACCTTTTGAAAAAAAAAGTGCCACTCCTCTCTTTTCTCCTTGGCCAATTACTCTGTATTTCTCCACCAGGGGGAGGCGTTCCTGTGCCTCCCTTGCCCATCCACTGGTATTACATTATGGCCGCCGGGGGCGCCCTCCTTCTCCTGGCGGTGGCCATCTTGGTCAGAGCACTCTGTTGCTGCCGACAACACCTGGCCACCAAGAAGAGCCAGCTGTCGGTGGCCTATCACAGCTCCTCCCAGTGCTTCCAGTATTCTAACTGGTCATCCAGTATGGCTGCTCCTGGGGTGGAACCTGTCCTGACAGTGAGACTGGACAGCCGGGATCGACACCGCACCCTCTGTTGAGAGGAAGCCGTTTGGCAGCACTATGTTTTTGACAAAGGAAGGAAGCACGTCAGTTTGTGATGTCTGCAGGAGCGGGTTTTTTGTTTTTCTTTTTGTTTTGTTTTTTTGTGACATGGCGAAGTTGATGGAACATCCCTGGATGCACGTGCAAATCTTCTTCTTTGTTTCCAGCTGCAGCTACGACATCCAATGACACAGACATTGTTGTTCATGAACTGCAGAGTGGAAATTTGGCAGAGAATGTTGCTGTTATCCTCTGCTGATTTAGCTGTTGTTGACTTTTCACACTGTGCTGCTCCTGAGGAGAGAACTGGACTCTGACTAAGTTATTTATCCAAACGAACCTCTGAGCACTGTCTGGCTCCACATTACCCCAGCGCTCCTCCTAGAATGACCCCAGCCTGGATCTATACACTGACATGTGTGGGCTGGAAGAAGAACAGGAGGAGACGCAGAAGGAAGAGGAGGAGGAGAAAGGTCGGTTCTGGTGTAAGAGCAAGAGCCAAAGCTGCCAAAACCACAGGCTAAAACAAGACCCGAGAGACACGAGGAGCTCTGTAGCTCCGGGAGAGAAGAGCGGAAGAAGAAACAGTAGCGCGAGAGGAGAAGAAGAAGAAACTGTGAGCATTTGGAAATGATCTGGCAGAAAATAAAGCTCTCAGTGTGTGTTATGAAAGACCAACCTAAGATGAGCTGTGATATGAGCTGCACCAGGAACATCCTTCCCATTGTCCTTTTCCACAGAGCATGTGCACATTTAAAAAGGAGCGAATGCAAATCCATCATACTTAGAGCAGAGTCCTGCATCGCCGATGGAGATAACCAGCTCCTTTGATTGAGCGCGGTGTCTCCTCCTGATAAAGGCATCAGCCCGTGATGGATGCAGCCATATTCCGTGTTTAGTGTTCCATCTTGATTCTCTGCCATTGTTGAGCACGTTTTTCCACTCCCACTCATACTCCACGCCACCCACTGCCATCATCCTCCGTGTCTCAGAGCTGTCCCAGATGAAAGCCGCGCCGAGCCGCACTGCATTGTGTTTTCAAGTGTGAATATGTGCTTGTTGTTTTTAGGCTTGTAAATAGAGACAGCTGTCGGCCGTCATTTCTCCTCCTCGTGATTTACACTCCTACAAATCCCAGAATGCCGCAGCACCAGCTGGAAGTCATAAGTGCACTGTTTTGTTTCTATACATGTGCCCTTGAGAGGAATCCAGAACATAATGAAAACCAGAGCAGAGACCCAGCGGCTAACGCTGGTTCCTACTTCAGTGCCATAAGACAGAAAGAACACAACACATGATGCACTGTTTTTCTTTTCTTTTTCTTTTTTTTTTTGCACAATTTTTTGTTGTAGTCTAATTGTATAAAGTTCTGACACATTGTTATCACTGCTCCGGGTTGGTTGGCGTTTCCTCAGTCACTGGCAAACACAGCAGAAATAGTTGGCTCTCACTGAAATCGTGTCTGCAATAACAGAAAACAAAAGGCTCAGATTATAAAATCCTATGTTTATATTATTTCAAAACTGCGTTTGCCACTCTTCCTCGTCGTTACTCACCCTTTCCTAACAGCTGGTGTTGTTTTGGCCAAAGCGTATACGAGAAAAATATTGACTTTTTACACCATGGCCCACAGGAGTTGTTGGTCCACCGCTGCCTCCGTCAGTGACTTCAGATGTGGTTCAGTGTGACATTGGTGTTGAATTCCTCCATTTAAATTGGCCAAAATAACACCAACAGTGCAGCAGTGAGGCAGCCGCTCACCAGCAGCTCCTGTGTCTTTGTGGTCTGAAAGCAAGGGATTTCTCTACGGGCTCGTGCAGGAAAGAACGTGGTTTGAAAACTCTAGTTTTCCAGAACAAAAAGGCTAACGACAGGTGTAGAATGATTTGGGTAAACACAGAATAATTTTAACCCCCTCCCCCAACCATCTGAGGGTCCTGTGAACCTAGTTTGGTATGTGAGTTGAGAACCCTGCTGCAATATTTCTCCACAAGGACTGGCTAAATGTTAAACAGAACGTTTAGCAATTTAGCATTTAGCACACTGAATGTATGTTAAGAGAAAATAAACCCACAAATGGCAGCAGGGCAGCACCTGAACGCACCACCATAACATGTTTAAATCCTAGTGAAATGATTAAAGGACGTTTCGGTCAAATCTATTTCACTGTTACTGATTTTAAAAGGCGTTAGTACGTCACGCCTCCACACTGAAATACCTGAACTGATTCCATTCAAATCTTATTTGACTCTGTGACCTCCCTCCAGCATGGTTCTCAAGGAAAAATTAGGCCAATGTCTCCCTCATCAGACAGTGTTAGAACGTGCAGTAATTTAATAGGACCAGTGAAACTGTGGTCTTCATTCAGGGCCATGCCTGCGTCATCTGTCACGCCAGCAGAAACCTGTCGCCTGTCAGCCCTCAGATCAGAAAAATCATTTTTGTCATCTTCCATTTTTTGGCCTCTTCTCATTATGTGCTTTTAAATCACCTTTGGGGAGAGCGGACCGGGCGCCTCCATCCAGCTCCACGCCGCTCCCTCCAAGCTGCTAATAGTTGTAATTAGTTAATGGACAGATAACATTTATGAAGGCTGCGGTAAGCACTTTTATCTCCCATCCAACGGCTACTCCGTCACCCGACCTGCTGCCAACCATGGTTGCCATGGAAACGCTATGAGTAACGCCTTTTGTCGCCAACGTCCTCCACATCTAAACTACGTGTGCCTTGCCAAGCAGTTACTTCCACTCCTGAAAGCCTGCCAAGAAAGAAGCTGCAAAAACCCATACACACACACACACACACACCAGAAAAGTGAAAGTAAAACTCCTCTAAAGTATGAGTACACTTCAGCTACTGTACTTGGCTTCAGTCCATCTGGATTCTTTTTTTTTATATTCATGTTCACTTAAAACGACGTACTTTTGACGAGCACTTATTTATTCTTTTAACTTTTTCTTTGACTCAACCATCTTACTGACGCCCATGATGTAAAATCATCCCCTTAAAAACATCCTAAACAAAAGAATTGTGATACTTTTCTTTAAAAAAATGTACAGTTAGTGTAAAAGTAGAACAAATGTAAAAAATGACATGGAAAACAAAAAAGTCTGATAAGTAGTGGTTTGGATTGTACGACGAGTGTTAGAGCCACACTGAGAGAAAAATAAAATAAAATTGTGAGATTAAAGTCGTAAATTATTGAGAATAAAGTCGAAGCGTTATGAGAAAAGACAGAAATTGATGATAAAATGTCTTAATTTTATGCAATGAAACACAACCCGACATATGAGGTAAAACATTTATACTAATATTTAAACTTTATTCTTGTTAAATGTACACTTTTTTTCATAATCCGACTTTATTCTCTTGGGATTACAACTTTAATCTTTTTTTTTTAATTCGCCCTAATACTGTGCGTGTGAATGGTCGCAAAATGACCTCCCCCTAGTGGCACTTTAAATTTTCCTGCTCATGAAAGTGAACGTCCTTGGTGACATATTTTTGATTGTTGTTTCTTTCCTAATGAACAACACTATCATACATGAACCTTCTCTTAAACTTAATGGTGAATATTTTTTGACATGACCGATGTTGATGTTATCAATGACATGTTTGCATCTCTCTCCACGTGGAATGAACAGTCTTATACCATCTCTATCTTATGTCATGGCTGTGTGTTTGACAGGAATGTGTCACATTGATCTTTCTCTATAACAATAAAGTCGTATTTTTCTACTACTTTCTGCGGCTGCTGTGTTCTGCTGTGTAAGCCTGAGCTACAGAGAAGTCAGTGAAGGATCAGCTGGTTGATTAAAAATCCATGTCATGTGGCTTCTGTCTGACAGTGAGGAGACCCAACAAAGTAGGAGACGGACGTCTTTTCAGTGGCAGAGACCCTCTAGGAGGAGGTGAGCAGCTTTTCTTTTACTACAGTACACTTTACTACAGATATTTGTCAAATGGTCATCGTATGATTCATAGTAGAAGTTTTTGGCAGTAGGGGGCCTCACTGCACCAGTTAACGCTGTTGTGGTGAAGGTCACCTTTGTTTCAGAAAAGTAAAAAAATATATTTTAAACCTTTAAATAAAAAGCCAGTCTGATAACATCGCCACGTTCTTCAGAAACAGTCCAGACTTAAAGGTCAGGTTCCTGAAACCAGCACCTGAAATGAAGCGTTGCTGTAATTTTCCAACAAATTTGTTGTTTGTTAGTTTGTTATTATAAGATTTATCTAAAGCAAGCATGAGCAAACTACGGCCTGCCATACTAAATTATGTTATTGACTTCTATCGATATACTTCTGCCTTTTTCCTGCACTGCCTGCATTTCCCCAATTGATGGCGTAGAAAAGGCTAAAAGCATTTGAGCATTTATGCAAGACTTTTACCTGTCATTTGTCTTAGTTCATATGAACACTTCTATCTGCCCCTGACCCGGCCCCCCTGTCAAATTTTAGGACCCATTGTGGCCCCCAGGACTAATAACTGGACCAAGACACATGAGCATGTTATCAACCATTGAAGCCCTGACGTTGACCCGTTTTCTGTTGTAGGTTTACAGTTCCCAGAGAACACTGCCTCTCCGTCATCTGAGCCTCCGGTGACCAGCGTCTCAGAGAAGGACAACTCGTGGCTCTACACCCTGGACCCCATCCTGGTGACCATCATCGTCATGAGCTCACTGGGTGTCCTGCTGGGTGCCATCTGCGCCGGCCTCCTCCTGTACTGCACCTGCTCCTACAGCGGCCTGTCGTCCCGCTCCTCCACCACCCTGGAGAACTACAACTTTGAGCTGTATGACGGCCTGAAGCACAAAGTCAAACTGAACCAGCAGCGCTGTTGCACCGAGGCCTGAGGGGGGAGACGGGAGACGGGAGACCGAGGCTCTCACTGGTTTTCTTCATTTCCTCCGGTTCACTTTAGTGTCAGTTTACTTTCTGGATGGTGCAGATTCCTGGACAGTGGGAAGCCTGTTTCCTGTTTGGGAAAACTCCACTCAACACTGTCTGGTGATGTTTTTGTGGTGAAAGAGCCAATAAGAGAGAGAGAGCGAGAGAGAGAGAGAGAGAGAGACTATGGCTCTGACCCACACAAGCTGTTCCATACTAATATCTACACATATCAATGACAGACCAGGACAGACCTGTTCACCACATCATCACAGACTCATCAGAGGTTCAGTGTTGAACCTGGATACTGTAAGCTACACCTACTGGCTCTACAAACACATTGTGGCGTCAGTCAGTCAGAACGGTGGTAGGTTAGGAAAACGTGCTTAGAAAGCCTTGTCAATTTTTTCCATCACGTGTAAACCCCGTGGCCTAGAACGTAGCTCCTCCGCGTGGCACGTTGACTTTCTCCTCCTGGTTCTGTTTTAGACTGGGCTCCTGCTGCCGATCAGCCCAGCTTTTCCTCTTAGTTCCCGACAGTCTGTGGTATTTTTAGTGGACTGACGTCTCTCCAGCTTGTCTTTACTGTTCAATGTTTTTGTTCTGACCTTTTGCCAAGTCAGAGACAGCAGATACATAGGAGAGGAGGAGAAGAAGAAGAAGAAGAAAAAAAAAGCAGGAGTCAAGAAAATGTATGTGAGTAGACGTAGGGTTGGGACGGCGGGAGGATTTTGAAGCACGTCGTTCTAATGACGGAGAGATGTTTATGTTATATTTAGTTGTCAGAGGCTGTTGTTACTGGTTCCTGTCAACGTGAAAGGTCATGTTTACATTGTGGTTTATGCTAAAAGGTCAAGGAGCTTTGATCGCTGCAACCTATGGATTGCTGGTTAGAGCAGAAACTTTGGCATAGAAGAAACAGAGAGAGAGAGAGAGAGAGAGAGAGAGAGAGACTATGATTACCACAGCACTAAAATCCTCTCGTTCTCTTCCCCTGGAGAATATTCTCTATTTTCGCAAGGACAAGACGATAAAAAAAACATGGGATCAAAAACAAATGCACAGCAGGAAACACTGTCCTCCGACGTTTGACAGACTGACGGAGTGTGTGGACGAGAGACACACTCGTGCACACACATACACAAGCCTTAAAAACAAGGGGAAATGGAAACGCGTGACACTGAGGAAACACTGAGACTGGAGACGAGAGGACCTCTCTCTGCCTCTCTCTCTCTCTTTTTTTTTCCTTTTTTTTTTTTTTTTTACATGTGGACCTCAAAAGCCATGATAGAAAGGACCTAACCCCTTCTCCACCCCCAAGAATGGTGACAAGCATCGACACACACACACACACACACACACGTAATCCCACCCACCATCCACCTCCAGCCTGAAGAATCTTCAGAGGAGGACGTGTTTTAAAAAACAGTCAAAATCTCAGCATTGACTGCAAATGGGCAACAAGCCACAAGGCAGGAAGTTGCACACGTGCACACAAACATGCACATGCACTCATTGTGTCACTGGCGTATATACAGATGTGTAAACAAAACACGCCTCCTCTCAAACATGTCAGAATTTGGACAAACACTGAAAAGACCAACAAAATGAAGGAAGTATCTGCTGCTGCTGATGAGAGAGGTTTCACAACACACACACACACATTTCATCTCTATCACATTGTGCACACACACACACACACATGCACGTCCATGCCGTCCCTCTCCTCTGAGGCCCTCATCTCTGGACCCCACTGACTCTCGACGAAGTGCCTTGGAGGCTCGGGGGTCCAGCATGCCTTTGGAGCACCTATCAAAGACAGTGGTCTGACACTCACTTTGACACTCACAGCGCCCCCTTCTGCCCAAATGGACCAAACATGTTAGAGAGTGGGATCCCACCCCCTTTTCCTTCTCCTCCTCCTCCTCCTCCTCTTCCTCCTCCTCCTCCCACCGTGTCCCACCTCTGGCACTGCTGTTGTTGTTGTTGTTCTAGGAGGGGTCTTTGTACAGAAAAAAACTCTTTTTATTATGATTGTTATGATAATTATTGTTATGATTATTTAATAAAGGATTTATACCATACTATGTAACTACTGGGTAAGGATTTATTAAGACATTTTTCATTTGTCAACTCATCGATAACCAGCACCATCACTTGGTGATTTGTGATACTGCAATCTTAAAATATCTGTCCCATCCAAATATGAATAAAACCAGTATCAGTGATGTATGTTTTTATGAAATAAGGTGGACCAATCAGCAAGCTGCTAAATCTGAAAAATGTCATTAAATCATTGGGCGATTTCTCATTTGGATTATTCTCTAAAACCCAGGACTTTGGGCAAAGTTATCAGGTGAATAGAAAATTCTCAATTACAAATATAAAAATAATAATAATAATAAAAACAAATTGGATTGCACATTTTCTGTATATTTCAAAATTATCAAAATATTTTTAAAACATTCAAATCATTTTGATATTTGCCAATTACAATGCATTGAGGGAATAAAATAATTCTGTAGCACTGATAAATGAGGAGCCGTAAAGTGAATATGTTTCAGTTTTCAGAATATGTTGGGATAAATATATTTTATCGAGGTGTTTGGTGAAACAGTGAAACTAAATGTGTGCAAACTCCTCATCATCATTTCCTCCCCTGAGAACCAAGGAGCTGGCGGTTCAACGCTGCCTTGAAGGTTGAACTAGTGTCTCTGGGGTGGATTTCAACAACGGATTTCAAACAATAAAAGTCACATAGTAGCACTATTGAACTCCAGTGGTCCAGGCACCAGGGGTTGAACACCACCTGGTGTAAACTGTGAAGGGATTAGACTTTGAGGCTGCATCAAATCCCTGCTTTGAGTTATTTTTAGTTGTTTGCATTTTATTTGCCATGATGTGCTGCAAGGCAGAAGTCTTGATGTTCTTCACCTCGCTGACGTCGCTGTCATCCTGGTGGACAAATGAATGACTTCCTGTCCTGTCTTTAAAGAGTGCAGGTGGAGTCAAACTTTCTCTTTTAACCACAAAATCTCTCACTCGCCCTCCCTCTCTCTCCCTCTCTCTCTCTCTCTCTCTCATGCACACATATATCCACTCTCTGCTGTAATGCTGTGTTGTCAGCTTCCTACACATGGCCTCTTATCTCACCATGATGTCCTATTAGCCTGGACCTCTGGTGGCCCTCATTTAGAAACTCCAGCATCAAAGCTTTGAAGCACACACCCACACACACACAGCCTTCTACACATGCATATACAGTACACATGCAATTACCCAACCGCTCTCCTATGCAGCTCACAGAGTTTTCCACAAATGGTTCCATTTATCCACATAAGCTTTCCTCACCCCTGAAGCTAACCCTGTTAGCAGCTCCAGCACACGGCTCCAGATCTAGATTCAGATTGGTTTTGTGCACAGTCTCGTGCAGCCCATCAATGAATCATGCGATGGCTCTAAATGTTTTATGCACATGCGAAACACAAACGAGAACATGAATAAACAGAGGATTTGTCAGCAGCTGTAACTGTGCAGTGATACAGAGTCAACGTCTGTCTATGAAAATACGTTCAGCGCTCAGTGAATCCAAGGACAGGCTTTAGGTCTTTGTTCGTTTTTCTACACATTCTTTCACATCTTCATTGTAGTTGGTGAGAGGTTGTTTCATAGTGTAGTGGTTAGCACGCCTGCTTCAGACACAGGGAGGCCTGGGTTCCATTCCCACAGGAACTATGTGCCTGATTGAATCTTCCCCCTGTAAATTGTGTTGATAATTTTGTGAAATAACAGACTTGATAAAAACCAGGCTGTATTTTTATAGTTTTGTAAATAGTTTCAGCTTTTAACAAGTCAGTTTATGCTTAGAACATAACAAATATAATATAAATCCAAGTAAGGATAAGAGTAGAATGAGGGAAGGTTGAGTTCCTGTGAATGAGGTTCCTACCTCGGTTTCCTGTGGAACCACCTGGGGGCGGTATTAGGTGCTGCACTTCCTGTTCTGTTTCTGGTGACCATGTGGACATTCAAAGACAAGGTAAGTCACATGTTTACACAGTCTTTTTGCACTTTTCGCACAATTACCTGTGCACTGCGTCTGACACTGTGCTTGGATATGAGCTGCTAATGAGGCCAGAGATTAAAGGTAACTTTGGAAGATTTTTTTTTTGGTGTGGGGGTACACAATTTGTGAAACGTGTGACTGTGATGCAGGGTTCAAAAAGGCAGTTTTACATTTTAGAGACAGGCAACACTTTTGAGGTGTATACTTCTAAACCTTAAACTTTCATCATGAATCCTGAACTTTGTGTCTGTCAGTTTAAAAGAATGAAGGCATTTCTGCAGAAACAAGATCTTGTCTATGAAGTTACAAAGGCATCAACCAAAATGTAAAGGTTGTGTTTGTGTTTAAATCACAGCTGAAGGAGTTCCTGTGGAAGTAAAACAATAAAAACAATAAGAAAATACAATAAATCAATACATTAAACACTCACAGGGAAATTGAAGATGAGCTGAAAATAAAAATCAGTCATTGAATGCAAAAAGGTTTTGCTGCTAATATGCGGTTCCACCAAAGAACTCTATGGTCTGGACTTCCAGAAGATTAAGTTTCTGCATCTATTTAATTTAAACCACTACTGCAGTGTTTTATGAGGTTACATAATGCTGTAATATTGTGATTGAAATTAGATCTGCTGGTAGCATTAAAACAGTTTGTTACAATAATTTGGCTTTTAGTTTAGCAAAAGCAATTTTATTTTGGTGGTTATTTAGTTTCAAAATCTTTCTGTTTTACTTCAGCTCTTCTCTGTATTAAAAGTCCATGTTTTTGCATTAGCTGAACTGAATCCCTCGTGTGCTCATGTTGCCCTACATGCTTAAACAGTGTCGCTGAATCTCATACTCTGTATCTTTGAATGTCATAAATATGACTGTAGGCAAAACTACGCAAAATCTTGCAGTTCTCTCACAAAACCAAATAAAAGAAAGCCCAAATAGTATTTGACTCAGTACTGATTGAGTCCATCGTACGTCACGTAAAGCTGAGTCTTTACTGTGATTTCTTGGAAGATAAACCTAACGTTCATCTACGTTCCCCTCATCCCCAGCGGGACTCTCTGCACATCTGGATGTGTTTCCTCCGTCTCTATGTCACGGTGATGTTTAGCACGAGTCCTAAATGAAGCCTGAAGCTCAGGTACCGAGTTATGAGGCGTTCAGAGCAGAATGACACGTGTTGTCGCAGCACAGCGGTGGAGGCAGTAGCTGTTAGCATGCTTCGGTCCATAGCATAGCCAGCCAATTATCATCTAAGGGGAAAAAAAGGGAAAAAAGAGCCCAGATATCTCCAGTCTGCCGGAGTACAGTGGCATCTGTTCGTAGGTTTGATTGATCCCAACAGAACAGTCACAACCACATCACAGGAACCAAGGCTGGCAGGAAGTGACCAAAGGAGCCAGATTGTCATTGTTCCATGCCCCTTCTTGTTTCCACGCTGAGATTATTCTTCAGTTTTTTGCCCGGCCAGTGTAACACAAATGTTGTTTTTCTAGGTTTTTATCAGTTTGTAGCTTCAGACTGCAGGGGCCGTTTCCTTCAGCCGTCAGATCACAGAGGGTTTTTTTTTTTTGCCTCTGAAGCCCAAGCGGCCTTCAAAGAAACCCCCCTCCCCCCCCGTCAGTTGATAGGCCCGATTGCGGTGTGAGTCCGTTTGAGGGTCGCGCTGCAGGAAGTGACTGAAACACTCAGCTAATTAATCAGCGGATTATGTAATCAAGATGGAAACAAGAACAAACAGGCTGCATGTTAGTCACCCCAGTCAGGGGGAGAAGTTTGTTTGCTTTTCTAACTTAATCACTGAGGATTTCCTTTTTCTCCTAGACGTACGGCGGCCGAGCAGGAGAGGCCTGTGGAAACCAGAGCCTGTTGTTTGTCAAACTGATAATTCTAGTTTATTTTTCTTCTCCCATACAATTTAGAATTCAATCTTTACTGACCATTTGATACAAACTTGTTAGGAATAATGTTGGAAATTTGTATTTTGGTGAACACACAGCAATGGTTCAATGACTGTAGTGTAATGCCCTGGTCTGTTGACTGTTGTGCGCTGGTAAGACTTCATTGCTTTGTGTTAGTTACTCCCCCATACTGTTGTATTTATGTATAATCATGTATGATGGTCAAACTAGAAGAACAACGAAGTAACGCATTGAAAAAGTTGGACAGTAGCAATATGTGTCTAAATCAGAAATGCACATATTTATCCCAGCAGGTTCGTCTGTTGTAAGAGTACTTTTACTGAGTATACATATACTGAGAGGTCAGGGAAACTGTAGGTCTGGACTGAACACATCATTTGCTGCTACTCATCCACCAATAGGGACATTCACAGTCTGAGCCTTTGCAACCCACACATGCTACCATGGGGGGGCGCCATAGAGTATGTTGTTCCTATGGGGCTCAACTCCAGGACACTGCATGTGTGACAGGTGTGATCACCACTACATCACCTAACTTATTTTTCGGACTATAAGTTGCATGTTTTTTTCATCCTTTTGGTTTGGTCTTCTACTTATACTCAGGTCCGGCTTATATATTAAAATATATCATTTCACATGTTTGTTATTTTCAAGCTGACAGCCGCTAGAGGGCACTCTAGGCTTGGGTAACAGTATCTTGTGCTCCTGTATCACTGAAAATGTACACGTTCGTTAATGTCATACGGCGAGCCGCTAGAGGGCACTGGTGCGACTTATACTCCAGAGCGATTTATATTGCAGCAAATACAGTATCTTGATGTGTGACCTGTTACTGTTTGATTGAGAAATTTGATTTGAAGTAATTATTTGTTTCCTGTGTACTTATCTGTTTCTACGCAATCTGTACTTGTTTCCTCTAGTGGTATCATTTACAGCTGGCATAATTTTAGTCACATTACTGCCCCCTACTGTTGTATTTATGGTTGCATAAATCAGTAAAAAAAAGAGACAAACACCAGCAGAGGGCAACACCCAAGCTGATGAACAACATTGAGTGATCTTATGAATGGCTTTAGAGATTATGTAATGATAAATGTGATTTTCTTATTATATTTTCCAGATAATTGTTACCAGTGAAACATTATTGTTCTTGCACCAAAGTGATAGAATCAGAAAATATGACATTTCGCCATTTGAAAAATGATTTGTCTCCAAATGCTAAAATAACAGATCTCTCTGGAATCTTTATTAAATAGTGGGGAATTTTTCTATAAATACCAACACGGGAAAAACCATATGGCATCAAACACCAAACAAATAATTCAAGTATTTCTTCATTTGATCCTTTAATAATAATCAGGGTTTTTGTGCCAACAGTCAGTGTGAACTTCATCAAAGGGAAATGTGTCGTGTGTTTTCTCAAAGCCACTCTGTAAACATACTTGCAGCCAGAGTTAATTTGCTTCAGATGAGACTTTTTTAAAGGGTAGAAATGTCAATTATCTTTGAAACGGATAAATCTGAGAGCGAATTTAAAAAGTATTGCTTCAATCTGAGGGAACGTTATGAGAAGAGGATTATTTTAATTCTTCCTCAGACCAAACAGTGGTACAAGCCTGTGCTAAAGCCAAACACAGTTTCTCAGATGATTTCCTACTCTTTTAATGACACCAGTGAAGTGTGAATCATAAAGACGTACGCAGATGTTTATTCTCCTCTCTGAAGGATAGCCCAGCTGCCATCTCCAAACTTCATGCTTCTGTCATCCTTAATTGATCATCTTTTTTTTATTATTTCTGAGAAAACCAGCTTTGCTCTCTACATCCTTTATGCCTGTTTGAGTAATAACGCGCCTCGGCTCCTCGTCTCTGTTCAAATCATCTGACAGATCTGGAGTAAAGGATTGTCAGCAAACAGATAGTTGCAAAAGATGCTTTTTGTCTGCGAACATTTAAGCGCTGACAGCCTGTCAAAGAGCTTTCCGTCTACTTAACGTGTGATTGACAGTTTTAGATTTTTTTTCCCTACTTTGAACGATTATTATTATATGCTGCACCCATAAGTTTCAAATCTAAAAAAATATATTCTATTTAAATTGTCTCTCCAGATCAGATCTTGGTGGTGGTGTTGTTTCATGTTGGGAAACTGTTAACCCTTTGACAAATTAAATGGTAGAAAAACAGGCAGAGATTAAACCAGAAGCCAATTAATGAAGGCATCCCCATTAAAGTGACCCCAATTCAAAAGTAGAGCATTTCTCTAATTCACTATAGTGTCAGTGGTATTAAAAAGTTTCCTAGGGCAAAATAAACACAAAAATGATTTTAATGAAATATTCCAGTTGAACCAGACAAGTCAAACCAATTAATGCTGACAGAAAACTAGATAACTACTCTTCCTCTGCTGTCTTTTAGCTTCTCCTTCTCCTTCTCCTTCTCCTTCTCCTTCTCCTCCTTCTCCTACTTCAATAAACTACTTCAATAAAAATTCTAAAAGTAAAAAAAGCAGCTGATGTGTGGTGCTCTTGTGATGCAAGTCTAATGCCGCAAAGGTGTTTCTAAGACAAGGGATAAAGAAATGTGGCTTAGTTAGTAGCTGTGTTAACTTAGCTTAGCTGAGTCTTATGAGATTGTGAGTTGATAATGTTGATTAAACTGTTGTTATTTTATACTAGCCTGCAAATTATTTTCCAGTCAAACCACCAAAGTACTTCTTTTCTTCCTTAGGAGTTTTCATTTACAAAAACAGTCTACATCATGATAGCTCTATTTATCATCTATTTATTTCCCACACTCGGTCAAAGGTCTATTCCTGGAGACTGGGTTTTGTAAGAAAACACCAATTAGAGAAAATATTGTTGAGGTACAAAAATGAAAAAGTCTTTCTTGGGCTACAATGTCCAGCACCTGAAGAGCGACACCTTCACTCACACTCAGCCCCCGACAGATGGTTTGGGTTCAGATCAGGCGGCCTCCCACCAGGCCTGATAACGAGTTTCCCAGTCTAAACGGGGAAACTAGGACTGTAAACAAACCAGCTTCAAGTGGAGTGGACAGGTGGCCCACCACACAGGAGCACAGCCATGTCACACGTCCATAACAAAAGCTTAGAGGAAATATGGCAGCCTCAGACCGACGCGAGAACCCACAGGAAGTTCATTTTTAACATCGAAACTAAAAGAAAGGACCCTGAACAGTACCTCTTCAACCATGAAATTCTTTGAATTAAACTATTTTCAACCAAACCTCTTTCTGGTAGAACATGACGATAGTGTGAATGACAAAGTAAGAGATGTTTATGTGGGATTCCAGCGCCTGTTTTTATTGGGTCTGGCATTCTTGGCTGGGGTTCTGCCCACAGAGCCCCTTATACCCTGATGATTCTCTGCTCTGACCTACATACTGTAGGTTCTTTGAACCACTGGCACGGCCAACAAGATGATCTGGGCCTCCTTCCCAGTGAGACCACTGGGGATCTGGTGGTGGTGCTGTTTCTCTAAATGTGAAAGAAATGTAGAACTGTGGTCTCCATGTCAACCTTCGCTTGTGAATATTTTTCAATGCAAAGACTCCAGGTCAAAACAATTGAAATGGAAAAATGAAGTTTAAGGTTGGTCGTATCCCGAGCTCACAGAAGTTATTTGGTTTTGTTGACCTTATGTTTGAAATTATTCATTTAAATAACCTGGTGAATTTCAGGCAGCTGCAGCTTCTGTGTCCCTGTGAGCTAAAAACATTGATTTTCACTATGGACTGTGGTGCTGCAGGGAGGCAGGTGTTAAAACTTCCATTTATTGTTGAAAATGATTGTCTAACTGTATCATAAAGTGACGTTAGCGGGAGTTTATCAATAGTATCGATCGAAGAACGTCAGTTTCAACTAGGACTTGGAGTAAACTGATGAGATTAGTGTGTAAATATTATAAAATGACAACACAGGCTGTGTGTTTTTCAGTGTGAAAGGATGTGGCAGAGGAAGATTATGGGATCAATGTGGATGTGAAGCCTCCAGAGAAGAGCGCTGTGTTTGGTTCATCTGGGATGAAGCTCAGTGCCCTGTGTAAATCTGTGTATATCCTACGTCCTCTGAGTGGGCTGGTGTTGATGCTAGAGTTTGTGCTTTTTTCTAGTGGGTGGTGGAAATAGAGCATGTGTGTGTGTGTGTGTGTTAACCTAGCTGCAGAATGTTGACATCCTTCTCTGTGTGATAGCTCAGTATCATGACACCCCGAATAACTGCACCAGGGGGAGAAGAAGGATTCGGCCTCATTCAGCTGCGTGGAGCTGCAGTTAGATATCACTCAAACCGTCAGACTTAGCGATCCGTCGTGTGTTCCGCCCACCACAAACACAAACACAAAGTGATGAAGTTTATTCTTTCAAAAAAAGATTTTTTGCAATATATTGCAGTATCATAAATATCCTAATTATAAGGTCACAGCATCTCCTCTGTCTTCATCCACTGTACAGATATAGTATCCTTAATGTTTTCCTATAATTTAGAGTTAAAAACCCAGAAGATGTCGTTTACGACCTGATTATTTTTCCTCTAATTAAAAATAAGTGTGGTACAACATTAAATGCTTCTGTTTAGTGTGTATGTCTAACCCACTGGTTGATTTGCAACAACACTGTAGAATATTTCCAGATGGGACTTTTCAGTCATGACTATAACTACTTTTCCAAAACAAAAATGCAAATATGACATTTGCAAGATCTTACCTGCATCTTTAACGAAAAATATTGTAATTTATAAAATGTAGATGTGCCACTTTTTGTATTTTACAAAGACCTAAGAAGAACATGATCACAATGCAATCCTATGGAGAGTACAACGATAAACTTAAACCACACAATGCAACAACAGGAAGACTGTAGCTTCCTAATTTAAACATTTGTTTCTGTGTAGGAAAAATAAATCAAAATATTCGTGTTAAATAAGGGTTTTCCTGCAGCCTTCATTCACTCGCTTGCCTGATAAAACAACGGCTGCCTTGGTACAAACTGTCCTTGTTACCAAATATCCATGCAGCGATGAGGAAGATGACGGGGAGAAGTTAAAAAGGAAACAAACACAGACTTGAAACAAAAGCTCTGAATATAACCCCGCAGAGCAGGGAGGAGAAAAGCCCCGCTTAATTTGCTTATCAGTCCCTTTCAAGCTCTGGTTCTGGCCCCTGAGACACAACAGCATCAGGCCACAGGGACGTAAACACGAGATGGAGTAAACACATCGCACGTAGAATAAGCAAAGTGACACAAAAGGTCTTCCTCCCATGACCGGGGCCACACACAAAGACCAACTCAGTTACTATGTTTATATATATATATAATGTCTGCATATACAATCTGGTGTCCAAGAACAAACAAATATCAAATTAATATCCCCGTCATTATTTTTGCTACAGTTCTAGCTGTGTCATCCTGGGATTATTTGTAACAGTAATAACACCCAAAGGACGGAGCCAGGGGAGAGAGCTCCACCTGAACACACCTGCAGGAGGAAAAACAAACCTGAGTGTCAGGACAGGTGGGTTCGTGCATGTGGTTTGCATGCTTAAAACCTGTTGACTTTCACCCATCCAGGATCTCTTTTTCATTAATATATCCTTTTTTTTTTCTCTCTTTTTACTTAGAGGTTTTTCAATTTCTTTTTGGGGCTGTTTTTAGTTGTTATGGAAACCAGAACGATTCGGGCCCCTTCACACTGCTACCGTGTGCTTTTGTTGTGCGACCTTTGGTCCCACAGTGCCACCTGCTGACCAAAATCAAATAAAAAGAAATTACAGTGACGTTCAATGGGTTCGTTTGTGAACAGAATTGTCCGATAAATCAGATGTTTGAATCCAACTGTGATTTGAACACATCTCCCCTCAACACTCATCTGATTATACAGTTAATAATACACGGGTAAGTCCAGGGGCCCACAGAAATGTAAAGGTGCCCGGGGTCAGCAGGATGGTGTAAAGCAGAACAAAAGTATAAAATCTCTCATTGTTTCCACTCTTCCATAACCTTGTTGCACCAGAGGAGCTGGGTCCTGAGACGCAGCGGGGAGGCAGCAGCCATCCATCTTGTCCCATTATGCCGTTTAGATATAATTGCAAGCCCTCACAGATTGTTCTTCCATCCTGGTCCCTACACAGAAGAGACACACAAAGATCACACACACACACACCTGCAAGAGAGAAATACAGGGAGACAGAGAGAGCGCAGACAGCAGCCTGTGTGCATGTTCCACAGACAATCACATTAGAGCCGACGTTCAATACATCACTGACAAATTGTTTATTAAACAAAAGGCTTCAATTGCAACATAACTGGGAAAGATTCAGAGACAGACGGAGAGAAGTGGGGGCTTCTATCCATCTCTGTGTGTTGGAGAGAAGTGGGGGCTTCTATCCATCTGTGTGTGTTTGTGTGTGTGTCGGTGTGTGTGCATGTCTGAAGGTGTTATATTCCCATCTAGGGCAGACAGATTTCCTCGCTATTTATGTCCGTTTCAACCATATGACGGTACACTGAACTTTGACAATTTGACGTCATTTTTTTTCAATAATTTTTGACATAATTATAAATAGACATCATATAACAGCTCGGTCTGGTTCAGTCCTAATAAGTAAAAACCAACCACAGAATGAAACAGAAGGCCACAGCAGAGTGACCAGGTGATGTTCTCATGCCAGCCTGCAGTTCCAAAGTAAAGAATTGGGAAAAGACAGGAAGTGGTTCATAGGTGGGTTGAAAAGTGTGTGTGTAGACAAAAACCTAGTTCATCAATCACTGTTGGCTAATGATTCCAGACCTGGGAGAGGGTCCAGGTGTCAGTCACACTCAAATGAGCCCGTTTCTGTGACAACCATTGGATATTCTAATTAAGAAGTAGTGTGTAAGTAAGTAAGTAGTATGCTGTTTGGTTTATTTCTTTCTTTATTTGAAACTATTGTATTTTGTGTTTGCTAGAATTGAGCTTGACCTCTTCCTCCCTGGCCTGTAGGTGGCAGACATTTGAATGATCTGTTCTGTGATTTACATATATTTGGTGCAGTGTTTTATGGAAATGTATTTCTGTGAAACCTTTTACAAGAAGAATTAAATAAAACATTTAAGGTGGTGACTCATTGTCCACTGGATAGCAGGTAGTGTTTTGAGTGGGTGTTAGCAATTATAGTGTTAGCAGTGTTTTTGCAGTCGTTTTGCTGTAACCCTTATAATGTTCCCCTGAATGTCAACACCTGTGGTCCTCCACGGTGCATGGTCTAAATAGTCCCTCGATTGTGACTGTGTTACATTTTTAGTCTAACTCCAGGCTGTTTCCTAACATGACACATACTGTATTTTATATTAGAAGGCACAACACCAAACTAAACTCCTCCAAAAATATATGTAATGAAATATGAAAATGTTGTTGTTGAAATGTACACACAATTTGTACTCACTCAGTATTAAACACTGCCCTGTTTAGTTGAACATAACCCTAATATACTTGCAGGAATTGAAGAAAAACTCACAGCAAGAAGAGTCCCCCACTTCCCCACTCACTGTTGTTGTGTTATATAGCCATTTGCTGCCACCTAGTGATAGTATTTAATTCTTGTTTCTGTCAGTCTGTCAAGACAAAATACGTATCTAAAGTAAATAAATGAATGTTGTCAGAGCAGTTAAGTGATATCACACTCCTTATCTTTCATCAGAGTGGCAATGGTTGGGAATCATTGGTTGAAATGATTGAGGCGAATCATTTTTAATTTTATTGGCTCATTTGTGTGTTTGTCCTGGTTCGACTGCTTTAAGGTTAGGTTTGAACCACATGACATAGGCAGCCAGTAGAAGTCAAAGGCTTCAGGTCTTTGTAGATATAATAGTTTCATGTTTAAAAAAAACGAGCTGCTGTTTAAAACAGCTAAATATCATCAGATCAGCTGTGATCACAGCAGCACCAGAAACACCTCCCTGGAGGGAGGGACTTCTGGGAGCTCATGATTCAGTCAGGAGTGGGAGGTTAAAGTTCATCTCCTCATCCTTTCACCTACTACAATTGTTCCTCCAAATGGGGCACTGACACCTGTCAATCATCTGCTGCTGCAGACCTTTACAGAGGCACAGAGGCCAGTTTTGGGGCCACTGAGCAAAGACAACGGCGCTTTCATGAGAAAATGTCATGGATGTGGTGATAACAATGACGTCTGCCGAGCTGTGAGCGAGGAGTCTGAGAGAGTTCTGAGTTTTTGAAGGGTTCATGTCAAAAGTTGCACTTCAGTTTGATGAGACGAAGGAGAAAAAACAATTTTTTTAAATTGATTTTATTTTGGCAAAAAAAGTCAAAATAAATCAAATAAAACTTTGATAAAAGTAATAAGTATTCAAGTATTGGTCTGGGGTCTGGAACTTTAAGATGTTACACAATTACCAATCTGCCCTCCTGGGCCTTCCTGTAACAGCTTGGTGCCCCAAGGGTGGGTCCGCCCCCTAATTTGGGAACCACCCCCCTTAGGCAAGTGCTCATTCTTTACCTTTGTTTGTTTGAAGAGTACAAACAGTATTGGCTTTAATACTGAGATGTAGAGTAACTGCACCAGGAGGTGTTGCTGAAACCTCCCCACTGTACCCTGAGCTGCGGTAGAGTAACTGAACAAACCCGCTGGAACATTCTCAGTGTGCTACAAGAGCGAACATGTGTAAGTGTGTCAGCAGGTTGAAGTGGATGAAATATGAGTGTGAAAGTGCAGGAGTAAGAAAGTGAGAAGAGATTACAGATGGAAGGTGCAGGCGCTGGGCCAGAGAGGAGAAAGTGCAAACAAAAGGAGCAGAAGGAGGAGACGAAGAAATACGGCCGAGGTCAGTGAACCTGAGGCTGAGGATAACAGACAACAGACAGCAGCGGCAGCGGCAGAGACACAACTGCTGCTGTCGGCACATCCCAGTGGGAGAAACCTGGTATAAGAGCCCACTGGAGCTCTGATTCACTGCACAACATTAACACACACACACACACACACTGACTGATGGCACAAAGACACACACACATACCCACAGAGCGCTAATGGACTGTTATTAAAGACATGCATCACACCGCGTCAGGTTCTGACCACACACGTAGTCAAACACACATCTGCAAATTCCTTTCACGCACACACACACACACACACACACACACACACACACACCAAGCAAACAGCTGTGTCCTTAAAAGGATAATTCAGGTTTTACAGTGTGGTCGTATGAGGCACTGACATATGCAACTTTTTAACTCTTTGTTCTCCTGCACCACAGTGAAAATAAGACGTTTTACTCCCCAGCACACAGCAGCTGTTAATCCACTGCTGCATCAGTTCTTTAAATGCTGCTTTTTTTGCAACTCAGATGTTCAAAATCCTTTCTGCATAATGACCTTAGTAACTAAGGGGTGCAGCAGTGGACAAATCTGGGTTTGATAGAGTAAGCAGAAATCAGTATGTAGGTCTTTTTTTTCAGCTGAACTGATTTCACTTTTCCTGAAGTTCTGAGGTTATTCAGAGCTTTTGGTACAATTTTTAATAATAGCATCATGAAGTTGCTGATGTGTTTGCTGCGTGCATGCAAACCTTCTGTTTGCTAGGTTTGCTGCGTGCATGCAAACCTTCTGTTTATCAATACCCCGGCAGTTTGCTGCAAGTTGCTAGGGTTCCCTATTAGTTTGGATTAAAAACTTGCGCCTGGGAGTCATGACGAAGGGCAAGTTTGAACTTAGTTTTAACGTCGTCTGGTGAAATGATGGAACAGCACTCTCTTAATAAATTTATGGGAGATGTTGGTGTATCGTCAAAACGCTGTAGGTCGAGGACGCCATAAACCGAGGACCCCCAGTATTAGACCAAGTGGTCAGTGCGTGTACTTCATCCTGGAGGTACAGTACAGATAGATTTTGTTAGATGTGGCCTTAAAGAATGAAAACTTCATGATTGCAGTTACTTTTCTTCACAGCTGGTGCATTTGTGCTGTATTTTTAACCCAAACTGTTAAAAATCTCTCCTTTATCCCTTTAAGGCCTGTTCACACTCTCACACTCATTCTCCTGCTTCACACCCTTTGTAAGTTCCTTCTGCGGCAGACACCTCCACGCATTTGTTCTCTTTTTGAGAAATGTACTGAGATATTTCTGAGCACCATGGCAGATGCTTAACATACACATATGCATATACACAAAACAAAGGCAGAACGTCCTTCCCACGCGTAGAAATCCTGCTGATCTCCGACAACACCAGCAGCACAACAGCAGGCTGAAACTAATCCACCTCCCACTACATGGTTTTAATGAGCCTCCAAAACTGTAATCCTGATGGTGCTGCGCAGTCAGCGCCAACCTGAGCTGCTTCCATGACTTTGTGCTGTCAGCAAAACCTGAACAGGGAGATCTCTGTGTGTGTGTGTGTGTGTGTGTGTGTGTGGAGAATCTGTGCACTACCCTGGTTGACAGTTTTCCATCTGGTAAAAGAATAATATACGTGCGCTTTGCTTTGTTAAGTGATTTCTTCCGTCTTTGCAGTTAGTTATCCACTCAAACATTCCCACTCTTCAAATGTAGAAATTAAACTTGGCCAGGTCATTAGTTGTAATACATAAGGACTGCTATACTGCCACCTACTGAACAGTGGAATATGAAAAGTGGTGTCCGTGCATTTCTTTAAAACAAACTCACTGGTCAACGTCAGCAATTTTCCACAAATGTTTCTCGGTTTTCTTCTCTTCTTTAGAACACAAATGTAAACAGAGTATGCTGGGATTTACTGCCATCTAGTGGTAAAGATATGTCATAGTTGGATGATTCCTCGGCCCATCATTTCTGTTCTGTTTCGATGGAGGTTCTGTTTTATCGACCAGACTGGACTGATTTCAGTTCCAGAAGTCTTATAAATACTGAAACATCTTCAAGGAACTCCAGAAGAAACTTTCCTGAAGACCTGGAAAGTTTCTTCTGGATGACTGGATGGACTGATGTTCTTAGAATGTATGAGATATACGACATATCAGATTGTTTATCAATAAAACTGATAATAATATCAGTTTTCCAACTTTTATTCACTTTAAGACATAAAAGAGACGCCTGATGTCCCAGAAGACAAACTGGTCCACTCTTAATGACCAGACAAGTGTTGCTCGAGAAGACCCTCAGGAGGGGGACACTGCTGGCAGTTGAAGTGTGGAGCCAAGTCTTGGTGTCAGAGCCCACCAATGTGAGCCCATGGGGTCCAGTGAGGCTCATCCTCAGAGAGAGAGAGAGAGACATTGAATTGTCCTTGAGTGGTTCCATAATTGTCAGATTACAGACAGACGCTCCGGAGCATCTGTCTCTTCACCTGCGTCATTCTTGGATCAGTGCAAACAGAAACTAATAGAAATGGGAGCAGTGTGTGTGTGTGTGTGAGCGTAAGAGAGCAAAGGGGGGAGCAGGGTGAGACAGAAGCTGCCAGAGTCCCTTTTAGAAACCCCTCTGGGGGCCCACATTAGGGGCCTCCAGGGGCCAAATTAGAGGCCACTAACCCAGTTAGGGCTCAGCAGCAGAGAGGGTCTGACTGGCAGGGACCGACTGGTTCCACTCCAGCCCTCTGAACTCTCTCTCTCTCACACACACACACACACACACATGGAGCTTGAGTCTTTGTTTTGCAGCAGATCAGCAGAAGATAAAAGCCAGTTCCTGACAATAGCAGCCCCTCTGCTGGGAGTCTGCAGGGACACTGTAATGTATTCCTGTAGCTGGGCCTGTTGTGTTAGTGCGTCTGCACAGAGGGGAAGTGATTTCAACTCATTTAGCATTTAGGAGGCAGGAGTTTCTCTCACTGAAATCCTATTATTGTCATCCATCCAGATGTAACTGGAAAAAAGTTGTAACGTGTGTTTGACCAGAAATGGCTGAATTGGACATTTGAGGATGTCGTATCTTCAAATGTTTATCTCGAGGATCTCTAAACTGCTTACTCCAGCCCTCAACTGAGGTTTGTAAACTCATTACTGCCTTCATTAAACTCTACTGAGAAAATCAATGTTTTTGCTGGTCATGAAACAGGAGCTGATGGTTCAATTCTGCCTCGTGTTTGTATCACTAAAGTAAATACAAATTAAGAATTACATAGAATAAAGTCACTGAAAAATACATTTAAATTCACTGAAAGAGGCAGAAGTTGATTGACAGCTGTTATCTGCTCTGATAGCAAGTACATTTTTTATAATAATATTTTTGGAAAAGCTAGAAAAAAAGTTTTAGAAACAACAACATTAAGAAACAAAGATAATTATGAGCAGGGGTCTCAAACAATTCTGACCCAGGAATCTTCAACATCCGGCCCACAAAAAGGCATCAAATTTACCCTAAAGGAATTTCCTTGTATCTATTTTAAATAGTGGTTTGTTCATTCATTAAAATACTTTAGTTGGCCATTTTGGAATATAAAAAAACCACACATTTGTATTCTCTTTTTATACTGTTGTATTATATTGTATATGAAAGAAAATGGTGGCGCTTTGGCCCAGAGGCAATGTCTCTGTCATTGGTGTGGAACCCCAGGCTTCACCTCCTGGGCAAGATCAAATCCCAGTCAGGGCGGTTGGTACCTTCCAGTGGACTCACCACCTGCAGGAAGGTTCAGGGGGGTTGGTATGGTGCAGTGGGATTTGGGTGGAGACTGCTGCCCCACGACCCGGTAACGGATAAGTGGATGAAAATGGATGGATGGATGGATCAAACAAAATGATCTGGATTTATAAAATGTCTGTTTTTTTGGGGGGGGGGTTTGTCCGTCTTTGAACATCAAACACTTATGTCGTCCTTTGATAAAATGAGGGTGGAGTGTGGTAGTAGTGGTCTTCAATCTGTCTCTCTCTGCGTTTGAGACCCCCGGTTTAAACTAACTTCAACTCACTAGCTAACTCACTTTACAGATAATATTGTAACAATGACGATCTTCAATACATCATGATTCATTATTCTCAACTGTTTTACATATTTCAATATTTAAAAATTGAAATACTGCCCCCCTGTGGAACTGTACGGCTTTACAGCATAGTTAAGGCCACTTTTTAAAATTAAGACATAAATCTGTTCTGAGTAAGAGTTACTGATTTACATCAGGTGCACACTAAGTAAAACACTGTGATCGACAGGCCTTCTGTTTCTGGTTCGGGACATGCCCCTCAGTTTCCTCAGTTGCATATTTTGATGGTGGTGACATTTCTTCCATAAATTTCAGTTTTACGACTTGAGCTTGACTGAACTATGTGGAGTGTCGCCGGCCACCTCGCCTTGACAATGAAGGCAGGAAAAACTACAGTGGGTGTTGATTGATTCGCCTCAGGGGGGCAGTGGAGGCCATTTACTGTTCAGGGTCGAGCTGGCTTCTGTTTATAAAAGTCTCGGAACATTAGCGTCATGGCCATGAGAGATTGAGCAGATGTTTGCATTTGTTTTTAAAAAGTCTAAAGAATGTAGAACTGTTAAACTTTAATTCAACATGTAGGTAGCAACACCTAGAAATGTACAAGTTTAAGGATCCAACATGGCAGCCTCCACAGAAACAACTGTTACTGAGTGTCTTTAAAAACACATCAGTACAATAAGTATCATATTCATATATAATATTGAATGTTACCTTTAGTGAACAGTCATTCTATTAAAGACAAAAGTAAATGTAATGAAAAAAAAAACTCATTCCAATCTCTTTTTCTATACTTTACTACATAAAGATCTGTTTTGTTATTGTTGTTATTTTTGACTGTCCCAAATATTGTATTTCTATGTGTGGAATAGAGGCAACGAAATGAAGAAATAGTTTCAGGGTTGAATCCTTCCAGCTGGAATCTAATTATCGGGTGATTAGAAGTGGGCGGAGCTAGATGAGTGGCGTTTTCTCAGGTTTGGTCACAAGACAAGAGCAACAGCTTTCATTGAAAAAAAAAACACTAAAACTCCTGTTTTAGGTGTTTTCTTTTTGTGGTGACCAGTTGAGATGGGCTTCACACAAACACAGTGGCTGGGACTTGTGCTTCTCTTCTCCTGTGGAAACCTTTGTGTCGCCTTCAACCGTTGGACCAATGAGACCGAGAGTGGAACAGAGCAGGTGACCGTGAGCGTGCAGTCCAACCAGACAGAACCAATCCAGAAGTTTCCTGTCCGGTACCGGCTCAGGAGCTACCAGCTCAGGAGAAATCCAAAGCCTTCTGTGATCCCTCAGGCATCAGAGGTCAGAGAGCCACAGCAGGAGGTGAAAGGAAGTGTGGTGAAGGCACTGATACCAGGACCAGATCTGAATCCACCTGTTAAGCAGGAACCAAAAGTAAATTGAAGCTTTTTTTTTTTCATCTTCTCCACCTGAGGTTGTGTAAAAATAAACCCTTTGGTTAAACATAATGGTTGAAGCATTTAAACATCTTTCTGATTGGGAACTGAGGTTTCCTTAAGATCATTCTCTGCTGCACCAAAGTCCATAGAGAAAACAGCTTTTTAATCTTGCACAGCAGAATTCAGGAACTACAGTTCATCAGCTGCAGTGCTGCAGTTTAAGTAAATGCATTACTTATGTCACCAAATTATACATAACAACATACAGTAGAAGCAGAGGCAGCCTTAGTTTAAAATGAAGGCTTCACTTTGGAACAGCTCAGATTTAGTTGCTTGGCAAATAACTCTCCTTATTCATTAAACCAGGTTAACGCATCGAAAAATAAGAAATTGTTTTTAAAAAAGTGTGGTTTAAAACTAGGATTTTTTTTTTTTTTCACAAAGACAATCAAGCCCTATAGAAAAAGACAACATTGTGTCAACAACTCACTCTGTGCTGTATCGTCTGACCTGTATTTTTCATGAAGGTGCTGCTAAAGTTTGAGCCGTGGACACGCGTTCAAGCTGACAGCGTGGCAGTCCGCTGCGGTGAAAGCAAGGTCACTGTGGAGGTCAAACACAACTTTCTAGGTAATGTCTGCTATTAACATTGTCTAAATGGATTAAGTGTGGTTTGTGTGTGTGTGTGTGTGTGTGTCAGGGGCTGTGGTGTCAGGCCCAGGTTAGCTGCCTGTATTGATGAAATTGAATGTTACAGTGAAGATGAGCCACTCAGTGCTTTTTCCTGCAAATGGCACAGACTGTTGAGTCAGCAATCAATACTATGTTTCCACTTATTTCCACAGTCTGAAAACAAAGCATTCTGGGTACACTGATGCAAACTTTATATATAGAAATGCATTAGAATACCATTTATTTGTCCTGCAGCTTAACCTCCACTCTGAGTGTTATCGACTGGACCACAAAGAAAAATAGCCTCAGGTAATGGTCTTGATTTAGGGTTTTTTTTCTTCTTTTTTTCCCCTCTGTTAGGAAACAGTCAGTCGATCCAGGAGAGTGACCTGACCTTAGGAGGCTGCGCCACTTCACACTCAGATCAACACGTCCTGCAGTTTCAGACAGAGCTGCATGACTGCGGCAGCAAAATCAAGGTGTTCATTAGCTTGTTTTTAACTGTGACACGCATGATCATGTGACATCACTGACTGTACGTGTGCTCGCTCCAGGTGACCAATGATGCCCTCATCTACTCCTTCAACCTGTCGTACGTTCCTACACCCATTGGCACCACCTTCATCGTAAAGACCAACACTGCAGAGGTGTTGATTGAGTGCCACTATCAGAGGTGAGAGAATAGAGGCTATTTAGGCATCTGTATTTTTACGGACATTAACTGTCAACTGTGGACCTGCAGGAGTCTGAGCTGAGGCTCAGAGCAAAAGACCTTCACCTGAAATGCTTGGCATCAAATCCAAATCTGAAATCTTTGGCCAAAAACCTGACCTGAAAGTTGACTTGGTCAAAGTACAATGGCCTAAAATCTGATTTAAATTTAAAAATGTTTACTTTAAAACCCATTGCCTAGATGGATAGGCAGAATGGGAGAAACATAAAAACTAGTAAGAGTAAAATCTTCACCAATTGTAGCATTAATTGTGCAGTGGAGACCATTCTCCGAAAACCAACATCAACAAAAGGTTAAAAATATATATATGTGTTCTAACCTTTACCCCTTTGTTTATTCCGTCTGTTTCTGTCTCTGTTTTTACAGGCGACAGTCCGTGAGCAGCAGTGGTGTCAGACCCTCCTGGATTCAGTTCAACTCTGACCTGTTGGTGGAGCACAGACTTGGCTTCTACATGCATCTGATGACAGGTGAGGGAGTATCAATTATCTGTAATTAGGGCTTGTTTTGTGTTGGATTAGATACTTTACTAACTTTCTCTGGATGGTGTTTATAATGTGTGAAGCAGGAACTTTCATTCGCAGCAGACACTTTGACAAATTCCTCCAGCAACGGCTGGTAATTGCATCACTTTGTGCCTTGGCTGTTTAAAAGTAAACAATGTCTTGATGAAGTGGACGTGAAAAACTTCAGCGGTCCATAAAGTGCTGTTTCCTACTGTAGCTCCTCCTCCACTGTTGATAACATGATCACATTTGTATAACTTTGTTAAAGTTCTGACTGAGTGTCTGCAGATACAGCAGCCTAAGTTCTTTGTTTGTTATATCCAGGTAAATGTATTTAACTCAGAGCTCCTCTCCCTCAGGGGCTCCAGTCATGTTGTGTACAATCAGATTGAAAACTCATGTTCCTGTATTTGATTAGAGGACTGGCAGAGGCAGAGACCGTCCAGCGTTTATTTCCTCAGCAACGTGATGCACATCGAAGTGGGCGTCCTACAGGGTCACCACGTCCCGCTCAGGGTCTTCGTGGACAGCTGTGCGGTCACTGCCCATCCCGATCCCAGCTCCCATCCCAGATACGACGTCATCAACAACCACGGGTGAGCGAGCAGCCATGGATCACAGGCCAGAATTTAAACATAAACACTCTCTTTGTTCTGAAACCAAAAAGTCATAATAATGGAGAGGGATGTTGGAAAAACGCAGCACTCCACCCTGTACGTTCTTCTCTAGTCCCCGTTCAACCTCTGTGTTTATTTTTGCCTTATAAGGTGTTTTATTGACGCTAAGCTGACAGGAGCCAAGTCTTACTT
>NC_024320.1:17176196-17176983 GCF_000523025.1 Cynoglossus semilaevis
CAGATTCCACACAGACCACAGTGACTCAGTGAGTTCACGCCATTTATAGATGTTTAACAAAGATAAAAAGCAGCCAGTCTGTGTCAAGCTCTCTCTACTGTGACCAAAGATTGAAAGAAAAAAGTAAAATATAGCAAAAGAAGATCAAAGTTATCTTAAAATTTAAACAATTAAAGGCAGGACAAAAACACTGTCAGGTGTACAAAAAAATAAGAACTACTTGACAGTAACAATGGACTTTGCCAAGACAGAGAGACAGGCTTTAATCATTGCGTCCTCACTAGCTGCCTCTTCCCTGCGTTGTCTTGGCTTCGTTCAAACATTTGTCAACTGTCATTGTTACAGCTCTACATCACATGTCACCTGAAGGCTACCACTGTGTCTCGTCCAATTGACTCGCAGCACAAGGCCTGTTCCTTCCTCAATGAGGCTAACAGGTGGGCTAGCATCAGAGCACAATTTGGTTTCAAGATGACTGGACATTTGTCAGGCCTGTCAAATAAAGGCTGCTGTGCTTCACCAAGTTTATGTGAGACTTCATTTTTGTTTAGACTAAAACATGAGGCATCGTTTTATTTCCTTTTGGTTTTGGCAGATGGGTGGCCTCAGGTGGAGACAATAAGGTGTGTGGCTGCTGTGAAAGCAGCTGCCGGGAGCAGAGACAGAAGAGGAGCCTGGCAGCAGACGCCGGTACAGTGTTACATAAACACAACACAAATAAATGCAGGCTGCAGTGGGGGCTTGTACTGTCCCCAGTGGCCATAGAGAGAAAGGGCATGTTTCACTG
>NC_024320.1:17176998-17250021 GCF_000523025.1 Cynoglossus semilaevis
GTTCAGCAAACACAGCCAGGCCAGGCTTTAGAGGAGCAGAGCGTCCATCCATGTAGGAACAAGCTCATTTACCTTCATTTGGCACTGAGGCAGTTCTGCGTACATCATGGGGGGATTAATTTTCCTGTAATCCCCTTAATTGTCCAACCGGTTGTGTTATGAATACTTTACTTAGCCGCTGTTTTGTGGTAGGTCTTCCTGCAGAGGTGCAGTGGGAGGAGACACTGGTCCTCGGGCCCATCCTGCTGGAGGAGTTGACTGAGGTGACGGCGTTTTCTCCAGAGCAGCTGTCCCTGCTTCGGATGCAAGAGGAGGAGACAGGTCTGTCAGGATGACGGGGTTGTTCTGTCTGTGGTCATTATATTTCTATCACAGTAACTGGTGAACACAGAGGTGATGGTCATGTTACATAGTACCAGTAACAACCTTATAGGCATGTTCAAAGTGGTTTAATAATTATCATTGATCTGCCTGTTTTTATATCTTTTTCTCAAACATGCTGACGTTGGCGTACTTCATTTAGTTCATGTTGTTATTTTTGGTACTGGAAATACTTTTGCCTTCCTAACTTACTTTAAAAGTGTTTTGGTCTTCGATGATATGATAGCATTAGACTTAACTTAATTAGATAGCAGCAGACTTGTCTGCTCCACAGCCACAGTTAATCTCCTGTTCCACCGCAATTAAAAGGTTCTTTTACTGGATGTAGTCCAGTGATGCTTTTAGATTAAATGTTTGTCCTGCTTGTAGTAACATTTGTGTGAGCAATGTTATCTTAGGGATATAAGTGGTCAAGATGTTAATGTTAGTGGTGCCCATGGAGGAATGGTCTCCCTGAGGTTGAGGGGGCAAATCGGCAAGTACATCTTTCACAGGGGTCACAGATGTGGGGAGTGTTTTTGCCTTGTGGTACATTCTCTCCCACTTGTGCGTGGGTTTTCTTCAGATACCTACTGTATAGTGTGGACTGTGGGTTGAAGTCTAACTTAACCAAACTCTAAGTATGAATGTGAGTCTCTACTGTAGCCCTGGAATGGACTGGCCAACTGACCAGGCTGTACCCTGTCCTGGCCTGATAACTGACCAGCGCCCCCTGACCTGAAATGGATAAGTGGTAGAAAATGGATTGAAATGGAAACAGACCATTTCAGATCCACCACCAGTGTCAAGTCTTAATGTAATAACTTTAAACAAGACAGGTACAGATGAAGTGGACACTGAGTGATTATGGTGTAGATAGTACTTCTTAGTGTAGATAGTACATGTTCTTTATTTGTTGACATTTGTTAGACAACAACCCTTATTTCTACTCTGTATAAAACTAATTTAAAATCCTAAAATGTTACTCTTTCTCTTCTTCTCCTCAGCTTCTGATTCGTCTTTAGTTCTGTGGTGTGCAGCAGGTTCAGCTGTGGCTGTGATGTTGCTGCTCATCATTGGGTTCATCATTAGCAACAGACAAGACAAGTCCACTGAGTACACAGTCACTACATGAAATAAAGAGAAAATTATATTTAAAACCCTGTCTTTGTTGATCCATCTGGCACACACTCCTCGATCGCTCTGTTTGGTAACTCCGAAATTGATGAGAAATTGATGAACATTTTTGTGTTAAATTTAAAAAACAAAACATTCCTCACTAACCTATACTTGGACAAAGATCTATTCAAGCTTCAGTGCTTGAAAAAGATATTTGTAGTACCTACAGCAGGGACTGTTTAAGTCATATTTTAAGGTTGGCTTTTAGCTATTTCTGGCCTAACATGACTAACATTTTTCTTTTGTTTTTTTTTATTATTATTATTTGTGGAGTTGGGAGTTTTTTGTGTTTTTTGGCTGTATATCTGTTGATTTTCTGTTTGGTTTCCTTTTGTTTCTTTACAATATTGCATGTTTCTGTTGTTATAGGTCTTTAAGATAGTTAGATCAACATTAGTGCTATTACTGAATGCATTAACACAAATGATTTTCCTGTTCTGTACACAGAAGCATAAAGAGAAAATGAAGGAAAAACTATTGCCGCTCCACAGTGTGGGACTCAATTCCTGCCCAAATGATTTGTTTGGTTAATGCTTTCTGTATCCTCCAGCCAGACCCGCCATCACTCTGAGCTAATCTAAAATACACAACATTACTGCTGAGCTAAAATATGTTCGCTTTATTCTCATCCTCATGTAAAACAAAGCAAACCCAGAAATGGGAGAAGAAAGCAAAGCAGAGCTGAGCCATTAGCTCCTGGCTGTGAGGTCAAACATTCCAGGAACAGTAGTCATATTTTAGCTTCGGGCCATTTTCTTCTCTCGTCTTTAATTCACCCCCTCCAGCTCCCTGCCCAAGGCAGAGTGTGTTCCTGAAATGGGGCTCATCGTGAACTGTTGCACAAACCCAGGAAGACGAATAGACATAATTAAAAAGCCCATAAAGGCAGGCGCAGGGGCTTTTATTGCAGTAATATGTGAAGGCCCTGGTTTAATGGGCTGTTTGTTCCTGTGTGTGGGGGTGACAGTTGAACTGGTTTACTGCAGGAGTGATGCTGACCCCCCTTCCACTCCCTCCCCACTCCTATTTTCCATTTCCCAACACAGCGGAGGCTAATAAAAAAAAGCTGTGCCTTACATACGACGCAGCGAGGCAGCAAAGAGCAAACACCATCAGCCTTTCTCTGGACTCAATCATTACAGTTATGAGACCGCTGTGATAGTTTGGGTAGAAAAAAAGGAACCGTTTTTTCAAAGATTTGTTGTAATCACTGTCTCTCTCTGTCTCTCTCTGGCTTCCATTTGGTCTACACCAGTGAGATAGACTTTATCACCAACACCAGTGGATGCATTTGATCAAAATGGTCAAATTGATAGTGCAGGTTAGTTAAACTACCTGTGGTGAACTCTGGCCTCATCTGTCATTTTATTGCTGCTCTACTGATGAATGAACAGGTGTCTTGGTGAGAAGGCGAAAAAAGCCATTAGGAGAATAAAAAATAAAAAGGAGGTTGAAGCGTTGAGGTCAGAGAAGATCGAGGGGAGCTCTACTGGGTCTTTGTGGATCAGTGGGAAGTCTATGGAAGAGTGTCGAGACAAAAACATTGCTGCGGGAGGAAATCATGAATGGGTGAAGTCAATTTGGACTGTGCATGACGTGGAGTGTGGTCAGAATGACAAAGGGTTTACAGTAAAGTTGGTGTACAGAAAAAACATGTCTTTATTGGAAAGGTGATTGACAGGTTGACAAACAAGGACTAGAACATGTCTGCACAGACCTTGATGTTCACAGATGACAGTGAGTATGGTTGGTCTTTACAGATGGAAGGGTAGAGATAGGAACCGTTCATGTTGCCATTGACCCAAAATAACAGAAATGAAGAAGACGTGGTGGACAGGAAGTGTGAAATGGATGGTTGATAACATGGTAGTGAGACCTGCTATGATGAACGGTTCAGACTCCGGCTGAAAAGCTACATTTGGAAATGAAGGTGGAGACACTCAATCTGTAGAGCAGAGACAGTGGACATGGGGGACAAAAGATATGGAAGATGGAGGAAAAGAGAGAGAGGGAGCGAGAGACCCCCAAGAAGCTTCACTGATGATGTGAAGGAAAACATGTAGATGGAGGCAGATGATTGGTTGTGGTGGCCACCGCTGTAGTACAAAGAAAAAACAGACGATTGTTTCCAAGTGTGACGAGGAGAAATCTTTTTATTACTTTTGTTGTTTTCAGGACAACGCTGTCCCGCAGTGAACACGTGTTGTTAGGACCACAGACCATTATCACCATCATCATCATCATCATCATCATCATTATCATCACCAACATCAGTGGTGGGATGTCTGCCCACCCACAGACGTTACGGCTGCATGAAGATGAAACAGAAAATGGTAGATAGGCCTGAATCAGCCATTTTTACCCCCCACACAGGATATGGGGGGGGGGGCACCAAAGGCTCAGACACACACACACACACACTCGAAGGCTATCAAATGTAATGGTGTGTGTCCAGTGGAAGGCAACAGGGAGAGTCCTCTCATGTCTAATGTCTGGCTGCCTTAACGATGTCATTGCTGCAGATGAAGCGTGTTCCACACCACTGCTGTGCTGCAGACGTCCTGGAGATCACACATACACACACACACACACACACACACACACACACAAAGACAGGCCGACACCCACAGTTGTACTGATGACAGAAGTTGACATTAACACCAGACGCTTCACTTGATGCCTTTGACATGAAACCATAAGGCGTTGATTCCCGCTGCGAGACAAGAAAAGTACAAGTGACGAGTGGAGTTGTGTAAACGCAGACAGACGTGTGAGGCTGGGATTAATAGAGATACCAGTGGTGCTGGGTTTTTTTTTTTCTCCTGACACTTTGGAAATACAGGGCAGAGTTTCTATCACAACCTCAAATATTGTCAACTTTGAATCTAAATAAATATCAAAGGCCTGTTTCTACAACATGTAGACACAGAACCTGATAAATCCTTCAACTTTACATCAGCATACACAGGAGCTGTTGATCCTTTGTAGTGATGAAGTGATTGCAGTGTTTTTGGCTGATTCCCAGTTTATTTAGATTTTCATTTTGGTAATAGTGATATGCTATATTGTTTATTGTTTGTTTTTTTGCATCATGCATCAATATTAAGTAAAATGTAAGTCAGTGCAAAATTGTATTCTCACATCTAGTAATTATGCAGCACGTTATACAACTTCAATGAATCGATTGATGAGGTATTAAATAAAAAAAACAATTCCTTTGTCCCAAAGACAGCTGGTCTTCAAAGGTAAAGTCATTATTATTTTAGTGGAAACAGATTCAATAAAGGCAAGGAATTAGCTTTAACTCGTTGTGCTGACAACGTGTTGACACCTGACAGTAACCTGGCTGCTCCAGCTCACAGGAGGTAGAGACCGGGATATGGGAAATTGACGGTGTTGTGGTGAGAAGAACTCACAGACGGTTTAAGTCCAAAAGAGGTGGAAAAAATCCTATAATGTGAGAAATATTCTGCAACGTAGCGGATTTATCAACAGTCGAAAGATTAAGGCCCTGTCAGCGAAGATAAGAAGGAGAGAGGGATCATGTATGGATGACGTGGCTGGGACACACACGCACGTACACACACGTATCACACACACGGGAGGAAAACGACTCTCTGGGGATTGAAAACCAGGAGGATGGATTGGAGAGAAAAACAGGATTCTGTCTCTGTATGAGGCAAAGGCAAACCAAAATAGAGGTGCTGACAGCTTCCTCCATCCTGAGCCGGTGGGAACGCTTACCCAGGTTTGCGTCTTGAGATAAGACAGGGATTTATTTATTCAGGTTGATAGCTCTGCTGCACTTTGAATGATAAAAGAGCGCCGTATGTGTGTGTGTGTGTGTGTGTGTTCTCATGAGCTGCGTGCTCATCCACTTTTACGCTGCCAATCAGGATTAAAGGTCACGCTCTGTAGGACAAATATGTGTTTGTGGGAATTCATAAATAAGAAAGAAAAGTGTGTATTTCTCAAGTTTTATGAGGCTTTTGTCTGTGTGCTGGTGTTCCTCTCTCACGCACCTGAGAGACAAGAGCAAGAAAAGAGTCCACATCAAACACCAAGGCCACAATATTTTCATTCCATTGTCTGTTTAAGGAGAGGGAAAAAATACCCACATCTGAGGTGCATGGGTACAGACGGAGAACTCAGGCCTTTTGTTGTGGTTATCCTCCTGGTGGTTGAAAGGAAGGTGTCGGAGTTTCCAGCGTATGTAAGGGGATGGATCTGATGTTATTTCAGACGGACAAAGACATCTGTTTTGAAAAAAAAAAAAAAAAAAAAAAACTCACATCCGCATCAGCTTCCCTGGTGCAGATGCTTCCCAGCGCGGTGATTTATTTGTCTGGTGTACTGCGGTGCTGTTGGCACAGCTGATGAGGAGTCATGAGACCGTAGGCCTTAGGAAAAACACTTTTTTTAAAAATTATTCTGACGTGTTGTTGCGTTTGGCAAATGTGAGACATCTACATATGGTTAAGAAGAATGCAGGTTTGGAACAAGTTCACTGGAGAGAGTGTAAACCACAGCTTTGGGGCTGAGAAGGTTTAGGTGAATTTATTCATCCTCAGCCTTTTTGTTGTGGTTAAAGTTATGCAAATTTTTTAAAATGACATGAGCGGTTTTGTTGTCAGTTGTGCTCATCTTCATTATCACGTCTGTCCTGCTGTTAAACAGCATTTCCAAAAAGAAACTGGAGTTTGAAAATGACTCATCCCTGGCACCAAACTTCAGGAAATTAACAACATTACCTCACTGTTCACTGTTGCTTTTCATTGATTCTGCCTCTTTAGTGGATTCAAATTTGCAATTTAGCGTTCATAACAAGATTTTCATTGATGAAGAGAATAGGCAGCTGTAGACCTTTGACGAAATTTGACGGAGGGCTGGGTCAGGAGCAGACAGATGGAGCATTCATGTAAAAGTCATAAAGGCTAAAATGCTAAATCACTTTAATCCTTTTTCTACACCATCTATGGAGGCATGTTTTGGAGAAGACACCCATCAAACCTGAGACAACTGGAGCAGTTTGCTCATGAGGAGTGGGCCAAAATACCTGTTGACAGCTGCAGAATGCTCATTGACAAATACAGAAATCGTTTAATTGCAGTGATTGCCTCAAAAGGTTGTGCAACAAAATATTAAGTTATGGGTACCATCAATTTTGTCCAGCCCTATTTCATTAGTTTGGTTTTTTAAATAATTATGTTAATCAACAATTCAAAAGTAATGGCTAATTTTGATTATTTAATTTTCAATAAATTTTTATTTATTGTTACTTTTGTAAGTTTCAAGTGATTTCAGTGAGAATTGTGGGTTTTCCCTTCTTTAACTGAGGGGTACCAACAATTTTGTCCACGTGTGTAGTTTGCTTATGCCTGGACTAGATCAAATTATTATGGATTGTATGATGAGACAAATAAGAATAACCAGAGGTTTTGTTCAGCATTGTTGCCAGGCTGACATTGACTTACAGCCTTCTTTATAAATTAAATGATAAAATTACAAAAATGGTGGGAAAAGCGTACAACAAACCAGACAAAGGAGCTATGACAACTGCTGAAACGGAAGAACCATGACCACATTGTTTTCATCCTGTGCAGCTCCCCTGAGCTTAGCTCATCTTTGCTAAATTGTCATAATTCCACAGATGTGTTTCTGTTAACCAGACAAAGGTCCGCATGTGTGATTCCGTCCGTCCGCTCCACAGGAGGCCCCACCACAGGCTAAGAAGCAGAAAAAACAACACATTTGACAATAGAACCCAGTGGAAAACAGCAAAAGATCAGAGGCAGCCATCAGGGATGTTGGAGGATGAAGAGCAGAAGGTCGGGGGTAGGGGAGGAGGTGAAGGTGTGGCTCCCCAGGTCAGGCCAAGGCCTTCCTCCCTCCTCGTCCTCTGGGACGGAAACCAGTGTCTGTTACAACAGGAAGAGAGTGAAGGTCAAAGCACAGGCCTGCTGCTTTCCTGTCTGTGTGACAGACGCCTGTCTGTTTTTACACACTTATACACACACACTTATACCCACCTTAATACGGGATTAAATAGAACACTAATTTTAATTTTTTTTTGTCCTTTATCCAGATTCAGTTTACATTAAAAATGCAATCCTAACTTTAGAGAAATGCTTTACAGATCACACTCAAAAAACTTACAAATCCTGCCTTTCTTAGAACTTAGAACAATTCAGTATTACCCTCATATGAATATTTTTGACAAAGGTTTACATTTCAGGATGTAAGTTTGCAGTTGATGTGTTTCCATAATGATGAAAATACACATCAATAGTGTATTAATATTTTGTCTCTATTTTATTGTTAGTTATATTATGTTGTTGATATCATTAATGCCAGGCTTCTGTTAGCCAGGAAGTGCTGCTTGTTTAATGGCACTAGGGTCAGTGTTCCTGTTGATTGTCTTCACCTGACAGTTCTGCCAGTGTTAATCTTATTTAACAATACTTGAATGGACACATGTTAATAGGAGCTGAAGTTACTGACTTCACCTTTGGATCTGCTGTGGTGTTTTTATATGGTTAATGATAATAATGATTTCTTAGTTTTCACAGCCACCCAGGTCTTTTGACGGTCAGTGTGTTGGGGTTGAGCCCAGAGTCAATCTTGTAACTTTTTTTTTCCTTTTAAAGTCAAGATTTTATTTGGCTGGAGTTGCTGCCCCAGATGATTCTTTTGTGTCGAGCGTCTTACCAAGAGGCCGCCTAATAGTGGTGCTAATGAGTAGAACTGGATCTGTCTCCCAGCAAAACTCCAAACAGCTTAAAGCCCAATAACTTTTCACACGTTACACAATAAGACAGAGACAAAAAGCTCAGCAGTCGCAGTAACACAGAGAGCAGCAGTTATTTGACTAAAATCCAGCAGGGTTTGGCAGCAGACAAGCAGAACGCTCCAACATCCCTGCAGCCTGTGCGTCGACTCCACACACTCCACACACTCCACAGTCTATTATCTCTGCAGCAGAAAGCCCTCAGCAGCACAAACTCTGAGAAAGATGCTCGCGGCCGCCTTTGAGAGATAAAGCCTAGGAAATAAAGACGCTGCTTCCTCAAACTTCCCCAGTCAAACAATGGAAAACGTCTACTTTAGCAGATAAGGTCTGGCTGAAGGCGGGAGGCCCAGCCCTGGAACCTCGGAGACACACACTCATCCTTTTGTGTGGCGATAAAAGAGACTAGTGGATGCATGTAATCAGCGTATTATTGATAGACTTAATGAGAAAAGCTCAGAGTCACTGAAGCCATTAGCCAGGATAAAAGAGCCCTAATTGTTTTCTGTGTGTGTGTGTGTGTATGTGTGTGTACGCCCGCACGCATCTACTTTGGCATGGCTAGGACCAGGCTAATTAAATCTACTTCCTACTTTAGGACTGTTTTTTTTCTTTCTCTCTGTTAATTAAGAGGGTTAATTATGGACTAGGACACAGAGTGTGTGCATGAGTAACTGTGCACGTGTCTCCCTAAGACCAGACCTATGTAGATGTTACAGTGTGATGGTTACTAGGAGCCTGTGATAACAGTCAGTGATGTTTTATAAGTTAAAGTAATAATTAGGTTTTATGCAAATACTGTACACCAAAGTTTAATGTAATTCTGTCCTAGAGTTTTATATAGATGTATACAAAGTATTATAGCTTTACTCATAGTAATATAAGGTTGTATAACAGGGCTGCCTAATAATAGATTGAGATCTACCAGTAGATCACAGAGAGAGTGCTGGTGGAATAAAACAATAAAGTAATAATATTGTATAAATTGAATCATATTTTGCCCTTGAGCTAAATGCAATATCAACATATCGTCCATATACTGTATAAAATATCCATCCATCCATCCATCCATCCATTTTCATCCGCTTATCCGTTACCGGGTTGCGGGGGCAGCAGTCACCACCCAAATCACATTGCACCGTACCGAAACCTTCCTGCAGGTGGTGTGTCCACTGGAAGGTATTAACCGCCCTAACCGGGATTCGAACTTGCCCAGGAAATGAACCCTGGGGTTCCACACCAATGACAGAGACATTGCCTCTGGGCCAAAGCGCCTGTATAAAATATGTTTACTTTATATTTATATATGTATTATATTATATTGTATATTATTATATTTATATGTGTAAATAAAATATATATTTAACATTTTCAATCTCTTTAGGCTGGTCATTTAAATAGTAGCATTAAAAAATGTTGAGTTATGTTAGCTTTTGTTAACAGATTGTTGGGTTTTACAGTGTACAATACAGTGAGTCTGTGAGTCTCTGTTTGCAACAAAGTGCTGGAAAAAAAATATGTAAAAACAAATTAGCAGGTACTAGAGTTAGTAAGTGATAGTATAAGGCACGTATCATAATTTAACATAACTACTGTAACTAACCCCTAAAATAGAAAAATAGAATAAAGGAAGATAACCAAAACCAAAAATAGAAAATGAGCACAAAATGAACTGAAGGATAAAAAGTACGACCTTGTTATTTCAGTTATAAATTAATCTTAAGTTATATATAATTACTGTGTTTGTGTTTGTTAAACAAACAGAATAACATTTTTAACTTTAAATAATGCGACATAATAGCAGTTGTCTGCATCAAAGATATTTAAACGGTAATTGTTTTGTTCGTTCAAAGAACAAAAGACCAGAAACAGATAAAGAGGAAGGACGTCCCCGTGTCTACTTTAGCTCTTTCTGCAGAACAACACTGACATCTACTGGTTGTATGGCAGTTGAACGTTTAAAGAAATACAGAAAAGCGGTTAAGATTTTTAAATTTTAACAAACGAAAAATAAAAAATCAAAAACCACCCATTTTTGTTTTTTGTCTCTTTTATTTATTAAAATCATGGGTATTGTACAGATACAGTTTTGTGTATCTGATTAAAGAAAAAGACAGATAATCATGGTAGAAATTATTAGGATAAGGATAACAAAAAATAATTAAAGGAAAGATAAAAGTAAACAGGGAGAGAATAATTGGGTAAGTAAAGGTAAGAAACGTTATTTAAAAAATAATATAATCTCTATGTCTGAAAGAGGGTGAAATCAAGATGTAGTAGACAGGTTGGGAATGACTGCATATGCACGTATTCGGATGTCAAATACCAACAATAACCACTAGATGAAGCAATACCACATACATTGGGAAGATAACGCGCTGAATGAGATGTTTTCACTTTATTGCTTTACGGTTAAATCAGTACATTTAGATTATATAACGTGTATCTGCATATTTAAATCTCTCTAAAGGAGATAAATAAATCATTAACTGTATAGTTAGGATATAAAATTATAAGATTTTACTTAATCTTTGTGTTGTAGTTATATTTTGGATGGTCTAATACTTTTTGATTGTTTTTATAAATTTCTTTGTTTCTGTACTCAAATTAAAATCATATATGTCACCTAAACAACTATAGTCGACTAAAGTATAAATACTGTGTTGAAAAATCTTGCTTGGTAATGTATTTTGAAAGGAATTTGATCTCCTTCCTTTCAAATGTATATATTGTGTATATTCAGACACTATAGTACAAGTATAACTCACTAGTTTTTATTTAGACTGGTGTTTTTATGTCCAAGGTCAAGGCTCATTGTGTCATTTTGTTTTTACAGTGCATTTAATTGATTTAGCCTCAGGCACAAACACACGCTCACAACGACACACACTCACAGATCGTCCGCCCACTCTCATCCTGAAATACATCACCACTGCAGATCAGACGCCAAAATAAATCACCATGGATACAGTAATGTAATAACTGCTGCTGATGCTATGTGTGTAAGAGAGAGAGAGAGAGAGAGAGAGTCAACCCCAGCAACCTGAAATTCAAAGGCTGATAACACTATTAGCATTGAAAGCATTAGTAAAAATAAAGCAGACACTGGTATAGAAATTGGCTACAATGTAAAAATAAATAGTCAAACGAAAATGAAAATGGAGCAGTAAATCAATAAAAAACACAGCGGAATGGATGGAAATATTATCCATAAGTACATTTATGTTAAAACATAGTAGTAGTAACAATTGTAACTCATTTTAGGACATCGATAGCTAATTAGTTAATAAGAGCAATTTAATAATATCAGAAAAAATATTTAAAAGGCAATCAGTAATGGAATTCAGGTAACAATATCCAAGTTTTACCATACACATCAAAGTAAAAATAATTAAAAGTATATATTTTATAATGCTATTAGCCAGAAGATAGCTGTAAGGTAGCAGATATAGCAAAACAGACAAAACAGTTTTGCATGTTTTTAAGGCAGCTTCTAGTTTAGCCAGTTTAGGCCTAAAATAGTGAAAAACTATTATTATTATCATTAAAGTTTAGAGTCTGATGCTTAGCTGAATATTGATGTCAAGAAAGTTAAATTACTTTTCAACATTTAAAGATTTAAATATCACCAGACCAACAGGTATGCCAGAGGAATTCAAAATAATTTAATATAAACTTAATAAGATGGAGGTTTTCAATGGATAATCACACCACTCTTTTCTCTTCTCCCCCCCCCCACCCCCATTTGTGTGCTTGTGCGCTTGCGTGTGTGTGTGTAAACATAATTAGCCGAGTTCTCTGTGACTCTTAATGCATTATTGAATATTTCAAAGGCGTCTGAGTCCTGAGGCTGAGTGAGCAGCAGGTTTGGACTGAAGGTTTGGTTCTGCTGTGATGAAGAGCTGCTCAGCCATTAACAGGAGTCTGGACTGATCCGTGGTCTGCATTGAACCCGCGCCTCATGAATAATACACATTCCTTTACTGTATTTGAAGGCACTTTGCTCCGTACTGAGGGAAGCTGCCGATGCCACATTGATTCCTGAGGTTTCAGGGAAGAAGCCACTTCCATTTGAGTGGCAGCTAATGGCTCAGAAGGTTTATTTCAATCTCTGCTGATGGAGAGCAGAACACATGGCTTCTACTCTCTGTTGCCGCTGGCAACCTTGAAGTGACATCATCTCTGTTGTCATGGTAATATTCCAATTTCTATCGACATTTCCAGGATTCAAATTTCTCCGCGATATTTCCAGTGTTTCCTTCCCAGAAATGTCATAAATTAGAAATTTTAGAGCCTGCTCTTTCATCTCATTTGATTATTAAACAATCTTTATAAGAAACATTCATCGAGGTCTTTATATTCGTTTTTAGTATCTGTTTTATCAATGCTGTGATATCATGACCATCATTTTCATGAAGCTGAAGGATCAATAATGATACGCAGTATAAAAATAATTAAAAGTCACTTTACCTTCCCACTTATTAACCATCAAGTTTTTTAACACACACACACACACACACACACCCATGTCTCTGAGACAGATGACTGATGAATGTTTTCTACCAAGCCTGCTCTTTGGTAACAGACCTGCATCAATCATCTCCACTCTTTATGGATCTATTGTGTGTCCCATTAGTTTAACAACTTCATTAGACAAATGCAGGAACCACACAGGTACAGGTGAATTTGAAGAACATGGTGAACTGATATGAGCTCTTTCTGTACAGCCAGGGTTATACAACTTATGGCTCCAGGGTCATATTTGGCTCTGCAGCATGCTGGCATTAGCTTCTTGTGAGGTCATTTTTAATGTTTGTGAATTGACCTAATTAGTTTTACACTTTTACACAAAAACTATTCATACATCAACAAATACTGCACATCAAATTGATCTGGTTAACTTGAAGAAAGCATTGCAAACTGCACTGTCTGCAGTCACTGGTACTGTTAAGGACTGACCTGTGACAGTGTCCAATAATCAGCTAACAACAGCAAAACAATATGAAGTCCTTGTTGTCTTTAACTTTAAGATAGAAGAAGCAATTCTGACTTCAGGCCAAAGTGGCCAAAGAATTAAAATGTATTATAAGAAAATGTGATGTAACGTTGTAAGGAATGCTTTATCTATATTGTATATGATCGGATGGGAGGGGATATATGTAAATTCTTCAAATTGACACGGTCATCAATTTAGTCAATATTTATAAATAAAGCACAGAGTTAAAATAGATAGAATAACATCAAAAGGTCAAGACAGAAAAGACTTCCATGTTCTTCATAGTTAACACAGCCAACTGAACAGAAAGTCAGCAGAGCTTTGACACAATAATTTCAATTGAAAACACTGTTGAAAACTACTGCTTTCTGGGAAACTAATTGTCGCTTAAGCTGAGAAGAACAATAAGATGAATGATAATGATAATTCACTGTAAGTATTTGGTTGCTGGATCAGTATGTTTACAAGAATATTTTGTTTATTAAACTTATAATATTGTTTTGGATCAGTCTGGTTTCTCTGAATAGACGATTTAAAACAGTGAAGTCTAATTATAAAAGTTTCTGGTCTATTTATCAGAGCATTATTGATGTATTCTGTGGACAATGACGTAACACTGGTAATTATCTCTATGGACTTTTTAAAGACATTATTGAATATAATCTCTTTTCATGGTTTCCTGATGTAAGAAGTGGAAACAAAACACAATTCGTTACGGAGTTCTGGTTTTTTTGGTAGTTTTTTTTTAAGGGGGACGGGGGGTTAGATATAAGTGATTATGAAAAAATGCTCACATAGGTCAAACTCTCCCCAGGGGCCTAATGTATTGATCCCGATGCAGAGGAGGCATTTGTAAAAAAAAAAAAAATGCTGCTTCTGCTGTCGGCATTCTTCACACACACACCCACACACTGGCAAGTAAAAACAGCCAGCACAATCTCAGCAGAAATATGATATAATATATAAATTCACTACAGCACAGACTGTGAAAAAGTGTTTCCTTTTTTAAACGGAGCTTTTATGGTTTTAAAATGATGAGATGTTTGTGTTATTTTAAAAGCCCGGTTGTGGTTATTTTTATTAATTTGTTTATTTTGATTCTGCAAAACCAAGAATACAAACAGACACACTTTTTTCATGCAAAAGCAATTAAATCAGTCTACAGAGGAAAAAACACTTGTCTTATTGTCAGTAAAGGTTTTTTTTAAAATATCTTAGAACTCAAGCTTTCTAAAGAGAAGAAAAAACTAATAAAGACCATGAAGATTTTTTTCAGACTGATTTTCCTTTAACGTCATTACATCTGTAGGTTAATGTATTTTTTTTTCTGATGTATTTGTCCTCATATCACCCTCTTTGTTGGACACAATGAGACATTTTCCCAGAAAACCAGCTGAAAATAAATACAAAAAAAAAAAAAAAAGACGCCTGCCTGTTTGTTCATGCTCATTAACAGGTTTTCGACTGCTTCTCTGTTTTTTCTGCAGATTGGACCTTAACATCAGATGAGGAGGCGTCACAGAGCAGAACAGCAGCAGTTTACCAATACAAAAGAACAATTTTGTTGTTGTTGTTTTTCTTTCAGGAGAAGAATGGAGGAAAATCAGACTGACAGGAGACAGACAGGTAGAATTAGGATGCACAGACCTACAGTACGCTGTTCCACAAACTCACCCAAACACCTTGGTATTTAGCTCTGGAGTTTTTATACAATCTATTTTGCCTTCATTCTTGCATGTCTACATTTCGTCTGTTTTTTTTATTATATATATTTTTTATTATTCGTTGTTTTGTCCTACAGTCACATGAACATTTTGCAGTCTCGCCATGCCTCACCAACCAAAAGGTCACATTTGGCCAGAAGAAACTCAACCAAAGTTAATGTAAAATCATAGACAAAGGACAGAAAAATGATTTAACAAAAATGCTGTTTATATATATTGATTTATTATTGTGTGTGTGTGTGTTTTTCGGTTATTCTGATTAACTTAACTATTACTGGTTGTATTAGTTCAGGAACAAAATGTTCTAAACCTCTTTGTTGGCATGTTAACAAGCCCATTATCTTTTGACATTGTTAAAAATGCATTACAAGAAATTAAAATGCCACAATCTATTGATTCTGTCCGTTTACCTATTAATAACTCAGTGTCCTTCCTTCCGTCCTTCCTTCTAAATTTGACTGCTGCCTACAGTACAGCAGTTCCGTACATGAGATGCATGAGAGTGTTTGAACGTTTTGAGTGGACATCAGTATTGTAAGATTTTTTTTTCTTTATTCTGATTGAATTAGCCTGAAGTGTGGTTATGATGAGAAGCAGCAAACATTTCCCAAATCTAGCTGTGCTTGTGTGTTTTCTGTATGTCAGTTTTAAAGATCGTGACATGACCACCTGGGAATCTAACTCCCGACATAACTGATGATCATTTGACTAATCACAATGTCTAAGTGAGGATGGATTGAAGATCACACCACTGTCTGCTGATCTACAAACACATGCACAGTGTTCGGAGAGACGGTGTCTAAAACGCTGAGATGGACCATTTTACAGCAGACTCATTAATCCAATGACAAAAGACTTTGTCATGAGTCTTCATAAATCTTCTGCTGTAGTATTTTTTTCCATTTAGCTTCACTCCATTACACCTGCATCTATTTCAGCATGATGAAGACGCTCTATAATTTATTCAGAAGCTATCATAAATTAGTGTGCAAATAGTATTGGGTTTCACAAAGTAGGATTCCTATAGTTCACTTTTTAGAACCAGTACTACTTACTTTTTAAGATGTCTTTCCATTGGCTAAAATGTACTTAAGTGAATGTAGTTACCTCTGTCAACAATGTGTTTAACAATATGCTTAGCTTTGAAAATGTAAAGATGTATTTATTATTTATTTACCTACTGTATATAATTTTTATTGGAACAAGGACCGTGCCAACAATCTAGCCAAGGTTTAAAATGATTCCTCTTTTTAAACCAGATGATCAAAGACATGAAAAGCATAAGTTTCATTTTGGTTTTAGCTTACCAGTTTAGATAAACATCAATTTATTTTGTCGCACTGCTTCCCCCTAGTGGATCGATTTTACTCCGGTATACGTGTTGCCTTGAAAGAGTCCTAAAAACTATCAAAGCAAATACTTCCTGTGAAGACATTAATATAACATTCCTGATGATACATTCCTGCACATTACTTAAGGAGAAGATAAAATACTATTTGACAACTTATTGACAACTAATAAAACCTTTATCCCTGAAACTGTCAGATATCTTCACTAACAGTGATGCCTTAATTCCATGTTGCATTTTGCTGCTGGTACTACTGCTGATCTACAGCAGATCTCAGCCTTGACCCTGACAGCTCAGGCCTGCCATGGCTATGTTCACTGTAATGTGCTCAACAGACAGGACACGGCGTGGGCAGCAGTCAGTGGGGCTAAATTTGTGCCGCCCGGCTCATTCCAGGGATATTTGTGACACGCTCCTCGTTGACTCGTTACGCTCCTTTCACTAACAACGGGTCTCTCTGTGTCACTGGCTGCTAAATCCAAGCAGCTGTGGGCAATTAGGTTGCAAAATGCTGAAGATGTGCAGGCTCCTCTGAGGGACATCAGGTGGTAAGTGTGCATTAATATGAAGTGTGTAACAACCTTTTCTTTCGTGATTGTTTTGACATTACTATTTATTTTACAGTACACTTAAAAGATAACAGACATGCTTCTTCTATGTTGTAAAGGAAATGTTTTCTTTTTATTGGATTGGTGCAATGTTATCATCAAATCACACATGTTTGTCATCCTCATAAAATAAGGTGCCAAAGAGTTATGTGTATGTGCAGGCACAGGTGTTTATTTATATACGTATAATAATAATTGAATGCACTTTTGTGGCACTACATTGTGGGACAACATCTCAAAGTGCAACAAAGGCAATAAGTAAAATCCGGGCAATTTGTCCAATCACAAGTTTTTCCAAACAAGGTCTTTACAGAAAATCAGTGTTTTCAAGATTTAGCAATTTTGAAGGTCAGTGTTTTGTTTATATCTCATTTGTTGTATTTGCATTTTTTTGCAGCAGCTTAGGGGCAACAATCAAGTAATATGCTATGACATTGAATTTCTGATGTTCCTTCTGGACTTTTTTTGAAGGTAAAGGAGTTCAATGAAAATATGCACTGATTTCAAGCCTGACAACCACATTAAAATGTAAATAATTATTTGAAATAAATAATAGGGCTTGAAAAATAGGGATACTTTAAAATTTAATTATGACCTCATCATGCATTCACTCAAAGAAATTGTTGTTTAAAACTTTGGTTTTTTAGTCTTTTTTAATATGACACAATGTAAATTCTACAAATAACTTTCCTGTGAAATGAAAAGAAAAAAAGGTGACATAGACAAAAGGAGAAAAAGAAAGAGTGGTTAAGAAATCGAAGTGTTGATTTCTGTCTTTGTTTTCTCTAAATGAGAGTATGCTTTAAAAAAACAGACCTAATGTCTTTTCTAAGAACCAAGTAAGCCCATTACTCTTGTTCTCACTGTACAACAGCCTGGAGGCAACACAATCCAATTCATTTATGGTCTAAAACAGAGAATAACACAGATTATTTTCCAAATCACAGTTCAGTTTATCTTAATCTACTTTATGTCAAGAATGATTTGTTTTGTGAAAGAAAGCAGGAGTTGATGGAGAAAGCCCAGTCATACTGTAAATGGGGAAATTTCCTTTAAGCTTCTATATTAATTAAATAAGTAATTAATTTTCTTTGCATTAAGTCAAGAGCAAATAACAGTCCGACATTGTTTTTACAAAGCGTGGGCCACATCTTCCTCCTCGAGATTCACTGTTGTTTCCAAGGCAGAGACAAACCTTCCCTACCCTCTCTTTACTCTCTGGACTGAACCAACGTTACCGGAGGGGTGCACCGTGTTGTTTATCGAGTTGAAAGCACATTTACTCGCCTTTAGAGCCCAACGTTTAGAACTGTACCACATCAGCACATTTGTGCGTGTTAGTAATGCATTTTACAGCAGCACAGTTGTTGATAATATATATAAAATTACTATTAAAGCAGAGTAAAATCACCCGCGCGCGATGTTCGTTTAACATTCTGTCGAACTGTCAAAATCGCTTGTTGCTTCCTCCTGCGCTTTAAAAAGTAGTTATCTAGTGACAGCGCACATAGGGCACACTTTCACTCGTAAACGGGCAGGGAGAGGGAAGATATTAGCCTTCTGAAGCGGATTAAAAAGCTAGTACCCACCGTTAAAGCGCATTTTCCGATAACAGCTACCATTTCCCGAGTCAAAGGACCATTTTTGGCCGAAATAACGCATCGGAAAGCGGCTGCTGGCTGAAGAGCAGCTGGATGTGACAGCTCCGTCAGCAGGTAAAAACTTAGCTTTGTTGCTAACAAGATGCTCTGTCTGCTCTGTTTGTGTTGTTGTTTTTATTATTTAATTGTTTTTGTCATGCGGTTTGACAGGAAGTTGTGATGGAAACGTGACTAATGTTTTTATTTCATATAATGTTTGCTATGCTAGCTCCTAATCACTGCCTCTCTACTTAATTCACTCGTCATTATTCACGCTGTTGGTTATCCCCCTTCACGGGTCGGTTTAACGTTCCTTACATTATACTGGTTGTTTACACTGTGCGTGTGAACAAACAGCATTATTTTGAAAAAGAGTTAAAGGTAGTCTATGCGAGAATTTCCATCAAAACAAACAAAAAACAGAATCGGATCCATATCTGCCTAGGAGGTTTCACTTCCTGATATTATTCAGGTTATTATACACATAAATATACATTTAAACATCACCTTAACTGAATTGTAATCAGTGGTGTTATAACAACCGATTTAGGAAACAGTAAAATCCTAAATTATGAAGAGATAACAACAGGGTAGTAAATTTTAGAATTTAGCTTAATAGGTAAAACTGTTTAATTAAATCCATCAAATTAAGAAATTAATTACTTTTCAATTCTAACAGATGTTAAGAAAGTTAACATTTTTCTACTTTTGTATTTTTCTCTAATATCACGTTGGTAATTTGCAATTTTTAGAGGTTGCAAGAAGTATATACGTGTTTTGTTTTTTCTGCAGCAGTGCCAACCTGTGTATGAGTTTTTTCCAATCTGCAGGAACATAATTTGGTCAAAACATTTCATAGTGGGAAATAGACCAATAGCAGAAATGCATCCTCACAGATGCTCTAAAAATCCTAAACATATTGTATGGTCATACTCTTGCCCCACATTCATGCATTTTACACGCTAAGTTCTGTCTGACAGTATGACTTGAGAGATGAAGTTACAGTAGCTTCATTCAGATCATAATGTGTGTTTTTCAATGATTCCCAATTGGGTTTTTAGTGCCTTTTTGATACTGACCTTTGAACATAGTCAATAAGCCACGTTTATCTAAACAAAACTGTTTATTATCGTTTAGCCTTCAATTTTTTTATGTGTTTGTTCTGGCTTATTATGTGGACATAGTGTGTAACAAACTTGGAAGAATGACATTTAATGCAGTCCCCATCTTTCACGTCTGATATCTGTTTATATAAGAAAAAGGCTGTTGCCTTTTTATTGATCAGACCTCATTGCTCTAGTTAATAGCTTGGTCTTTCTCTATTTCTTTCTCTCAAAGTCTGTCTCTGTCACCATTTTCATGAAATTTCCTTCAATAATATAGTGTGCGACAGGCAAAAAACAGTTTGTGCTGTTTGACCATCATTTTAACCCAGTTTTTACCTCATTCTTGTCAGAATAAAAACAATCATTTGTGTTAAATAAAGCCACTTTATCATCAGACCAGCCAATCTCTTGTGTGTTTGTCTGTGAGTTAAACTTAGTTAAACATGACAGGAATAATAGTTGGGGAGGGGATAACATGAAGGGAAGAAGTGGCGTGGTCTGTTTGTTGAGCTTTTGTTTGTTTCCCTGCTAGAGAAATCTATTTAGGAGCTATCCTAAAGGAGACTATCTGAGGTTTGCCACTGGAAATTAGCTTCAAGTTAAGCCTGGTGTAAAGCTACTGACATGTATTCCGTAACGAGAGTTAAAAACGATTAATAAATCTCAGGTGGTTGTATTGATCTTTATTTCTTTAAGGATGAAAGCTATGATCAACCTTCATCATTAAGACTTGATCATTTGTGTGTGAAATCGTTCCCTAATTTAATCCCAACTATTTTTACATGTTGTGTAGGATGTGTCTAGGTAAGGTTAGAAGTTTTTTTAGTCAGATAATAATAGTTTGTTTGTGTTTGGCTGGTCTGTCTACAGTCCAGATCTGTCTCCTGTTGAAAGTGCCTGGTGAACATTCGAAAAGATTTTTTTTTTTCATACTGCTAGAACAGAAGTACAAGTAACAACAGGTAAATGTACATGTGTGTATGTTTCACACCCATTTTTAATTACTGGCTAATCAAAATGATATAATTATTAATATGGAAAGATGTCAAGAAATATGCAAAAGTATAACTCAAATTTTAGTTATTGGTGGATTTCATTCATTACTCAGCAGTTTGACAGTGACGTAAAGGGCACAGCCAAAACTTGGGCTACCAACGCAACCCAGAGAGCTGCAAAATACTTTCAGTTTTGCACCTTTCGGTTGTAAGGGGCACAGGACTGCATAGGTTATTAACTGAAGACACCAGATATGTCATTCATGACTAGCTCAGTGACAATGTAGCTTTTGACCACATGGTGGTGTTAATGCGTCAGTCAGTTCTTTAACCAGCTCCAATATACAGAGAAGAAGATTTTTTAAACTTATAAAATGAATGCGGACATCGTGCAGAACTCCTCACCCCAGAGGATTCATCAAATATGGCTTTTTGATTTTCAAACTCTAAGTGGATTCTGTTTGTTATTGAGTCCAAATCAGACTGATAGTGAGGTCACTTAAACCTATAGAATGTTATTGAATTTTTAATGGGCCCCAGACCAACTTGTACAATAAAAATTCGGCCATAAGGTCAAAAAGGTTAAGAACCTCTGTATTAATGATAAGTGTAGCCTGCCCAGTAGTACATTTTCTAATTTAATTCATCCATTTTCTCACAGCTGCACAGACATCTGAAGTAACATCAGTATTAGTGTATTTGATGAGGATGCCTATAAATCTATCATCAGTGGGGAATCAGTTTGTAGCAACCAGGGAGTACACAGATAGTAAACACGTTAGCAAGTGGCGGCATTTTAATGCATGTTTAGCCCAGTGATGTCAGTGAAACACACTCATTCACAGTCTTTGGATGTGGTGGAGAGCAGGGATATAGAGAGGGACGTGGGAAAGACAGACAGCACAGCTGTTTCATTGAATCTGGATGGAAAAGTCATGAAGCCGGATCTCTGACTCATCACTATTGCCATGCTGTGGTTTCATGGCTCATAGTTAAAGCCAGTTGGCACATCATCAGCTGTGTAAGACTGGACGAAGGACAGGGCGGAGTTGGAGTCAGATAGGACTTCCAGACCACAACCAACCCTTTTTTGCCCGAAGCTTGTTCTGAAGCAATGACAATGACACCAGAAATGTTCACTGTACAACCAGGGAAAACACAATCTGACAACAAGACAAAGGCCGGAGGGAGTTATTAGTAATCAGTCATCTTTATCCACATTAAATTGACAGTGATTGAAAAAAGTGCTTTGAATATGTTTTTAATCCTTAAATATAGCAAAAAAGTGCTGTTATGTGGTTAAGATATAGAAGATGTTCTTTAAAATTCCTTTTATGGATAGAAAAAATAGCTCTGATATGATTGTTTTACCACAAAGTCAAAGGTCAGCCAGGGCCTTTTGAGTCTGCCATCGGTGTGGGCCCTTGTTCACTGATGGCAAGCATACGACTTTTGCCACTATCTGTGGAACACATTATATGACTTATCTGTGGAAAATGTGTTCAAAAAGCAGTGGTAATGTCATTGAAACCCACAGAAGGGACTTCATATTCAACAGTGCATTGTTCTAAAATTACTACTTAAACTATTCACCACTTCAATTAAGTTATCTTTGATTTTACTACTAGTAAATATACTTTGATGTTCATGCGTCCACTCCAGGTATATCTAAATGTGACACAAACCATTTGGTCCAGATGAATGATGTGTAAATGAAAGCAAGTGGATGTTGTACCTTGATTAGTGAGGTAATATTCTTCTTTTTTAATTCTTAACATGATGAAATGGTTTCTGTGATCTGGTTGCAAAAAGCAGCCATCTGCTCATATGGACAAGACATGTTTGACATTTTCGCAATGGTAAATTAATTTTAGTTCCTGAGTAAGTGCTGGTTCCCGCTTGTGGCACCTCACAAAATTTCTGGTCACAAACAATAATGCTGATAATAACAATCACTACATCATTGATCTTTTAGTTTTTTCCCCCAATTTCTCCCCCTAAAACACAAGTGATATTGTATGAAATACAAAAGCAGAAGGTGTAAGAGATGAATAAAGGAGGTGACGGCTAGAAAATAATGGGAATGACTTTACAGTATAGTTGCAGAGTGGAGGTTGAAGAAAGCCATAGTAAAGGAAAAGGAGAAGAAGAAGAAGGAGGTGGTGGTGCAGTGGTCCTGTTTCCTAGGGGATGGTTTTCACTGAACATATAGACAAGGATAGATGTTATCTTTGTCTTCATTACACTACTGCAGTGTCTGGATTTACTTTGGTACACTAAAAATACAAATGTGTTCTGGCCTGGATTTTTAATAGAAAACAGTTGATGCAGAAATGATGAGGATTAAGTTAGAATGTGATTAGGATTGGAACAGGGGAAATACCTCATTCAGTGGATGTTACTGTAGATACACTTTTTGCCTGTGCATTTTAGCTGATCTGCTCCAATAGACAGTTATGATTCAGTTAAGTGACTCTTCCATTGGTTGGTGTTTGTAAGGGGGCGGGGCCATGCCACAAGCTGGTGGGCAGGAAGAGGCTGGCTTTAGGGGTGCATGGAGGCGGAGAGGTGGGGCTGGAGGGATTGGCTGGAAGTGTTTTAGCGAGATAGTTGGAGTAGACACTCTCCTGCTTCCTGCCTGCCTGCCTGCCTTGCCTTGCTTGCTTGCATGCTTGCTCAGTTTTGTCGGAGAGGGAGAGAGAAAGTGCAAAGAGACGTAGGGAGACAATCCCTGTCTAGGCATGGATCTCTGGTTTCGGCACACGGCAGCTTGTGTGGAATGACAACACTTCATACGGTCATTAACTCCAGTCGCTGAGGGTTGAAAGGGGAGCCGCAGTGTAGAGAAGTGTCACAGAAGCACCAGGTGCCTTCCATACGTGAGACAACGCAGGCACAGCGGTGGTAAGAAGAAAGGAGGTAAGAAAGAGCCGTCATATGGTTTGCTTTTCTAAAGATTTTTCTTTCTGGAGTTTTGCTGCAGTGTGCTGCATACCAGACTGTGAAGGGAGGAGGAGGGGAGAAAGGAAATGTTTTATCTGCGTGAGTGAAAGTGTGTCTGAGGGTATGTGTCAGAGGGAAAAAGATTGTAGGGATAAATACAAGAAGGAACAAGGCAAAGAGCAATGGGAGCATGCAGCCACGCAATAGCTGTCCAGCTTTCATAACTGGATCCGACTTTCTCTTTCATCTCCTCAGTGAGAGGAATTATCACAGCAGTGGACTTGTTCCTGTTGTCTGCAAATGTCAGCAGCAGTTTGTTTACAACATGGACAATGTGGTTTTTCATTCTGCATAGAAAGAAACATGCACTGCTGCATCTTTCGAGAGTGGTTGCTTGCTTTGTGTGCTTTCCCTAAAGTTTCCTCCTAGTCAAATTTAAAGTTTCCAAACAAAGTTGTTTGATGTAATTTTGGTTTGGAAGTTCATGTACTTTTTTGTTCATGAACACAAATAGGTTAAGATCAGATTTAGTCATGGGGACAACTTTTAGGTTAGATTGGAAAGATTTGACGTGTGCCTAATTTTTTTCCGTCCCGTGTCTACATTTAGCCTCATGCTCATTGCTTGGCCTGACGCACTTTAACATCACTTCCATGCTGCCTGCATGGAAAAGGCCAGGGTTTGTGTCATACATCTGGCCGTGGCTCAAGGGGAAGTGGGTGTTTTCTAAAATGGAACACCAGTTCAGCCCTTCCTGTTGGGAAAAGAATGGGACGTTAAGTGTCATGCGCGTCCTTGAAGACAGAAAGATATTCCCAAGTAGTTGTCTTTATTGCAAATTGTTCCATAAAGTGGTATTGAACTGACTTCGTGCCTAAGAGGTCCTTTGCATTAAGGACTAAGGCCAGTAGCTTTGGGACTCCAGAGCAGGCTAGCTGGGTCATTTAGCTTTAATTTCAGTCTTAAAAGATTAGAAAGTTAACATGTTGTACTTAGAACCAAAATGTACAGAACAACTTATCAAAAATGTGTTCTAGGTTTTAGGTAGTACTGTCATGAGTGAGGTTAAATCCAATTTTAACAGTGACACTTGATATCATGTTAAGGTCACACAGCAGTACTGTTGAAGCTGATTGTAGGTTTGTGATATTTGTTGACTAAAACATGTAACATATACCACAATATATGGAAAGCACTACAAGGACAAATGTAAATGTAGTAGTTTGTTCTCATTGTTAAGTTAGAGATAGTATGCAGGTCATGTACTGCAGCATTGGTCGTGTAATGCTGTTCTGAGCACATTGAGAGGCCCAGTCCAGTCTTTTTTTTTTCTTTTTTTTTTTACAACCAAGGTTATTAAAATATATGGTTTACAAGATAATTATTCTCATTGAAGCGTTGATGCCTCATACTGTCTGATTGTAAGTTTTACACCTTTGGCCCCCACCTCTAATTAGCTGATGACATGCCTGAGTCCTTCAGCTAAGTAAGTTGACAAAACACTTGTAAAGTAAAATAGGTATGTGACATTTGTTGAAGGTCAATGACATTGTGTCTCTCTTGATGAAAAGATAAAATATCAATGGTGTGATTATTAAATATACCGCTGATTAGGCCGAGGCAGCTCAGTGTAGCTATCACAAGGATGGACGTCTAGGTCACTGTGGTTTTGTTAATGCTATTACAATATGGGGTACACCACACATAGGTGCTGATGCTGAAAAAAAAGTCTTGGTTTAAACAGTGCTGAGCTCACTCACACATCCTTATCACTAATGGTACTTGATTTTATTAATGTACAGGGGCTACAGCTTGTGCCAGAGAAAATATTATTAGCATCATTGCATCCTTGGTGTTGAATATGGCTGATGTTTCAGTATGTAACCCCATCTAGGAGATGCAGTAAACTTTGGTTTGTCATGAGAGGATGTTTTTAATTGACCTGTATTTTCCGTTACTAACTGGAAACTCGACTTTTTCTTTTCCCCTTTTCTGCCTCTCTACACATTGAGGCCCTTCTCTCTGCACAGCCTTGAAAAACATTGCCCACTTGTTCCCTCTTGGTGCTGTAAATGACCACATGACTGTGGTGTGCCAACATAAATGGTAATAAATGGAAATGCGGCCACTGAGGTAGACTGCTCAGGTGCTTATGGGTCATAGGCTCTCTTTTTCAGGTGTATGTTTCTCTGTCATTTGATGGGCTACATTCAACCTCTGTCACAGTAAAGGTTGTTATGAGGCTTATGGACGATGGACACCAGGTAGCTTATCGTCCCTGCTGAGCAAACAGGAGCTGTGGAGATAAACCCTGCTGCACTGCCGCAGCGCACAGATACCAGACTAATGGGTTACATACGTGGTATTCTGAGGTCAAGCCAATAACTTTCACTCCAAACGCCCAAGTCCCTGCAACTCTCATTCAATTAAGCAGACAGAGCATGATAATGCCTCTGCCAGCTGGCCTCAGTAAGCGTCAGTAATCCATAAATTCCAGGACTCTGGCGCTTTCTCCACATCTCAGCCGCGCGTTAACAGGTCAGTGTGTTAGTAGATCTCAGTTTAAATAGTAATAGTAATAGTTATCATTATAACTAAGATAAAGATTTATTCAATGTATGGTGCTTAATTGCTGAAGAATTATGCTACTGTAGCAATATGACAGGGCTGATGTTAAAGTTCTGGCACAAATTTAACATCATTCTGTTACCTTAGAACACACCTCTTTCTGTGTTGAATAAGCTGAAAGTTACACTGTTCAACCACATAAAGTGTTTTTTGTTTGTTTTTCTGCAGAGTGCTCATCCTCACATATTTTATTTTTATTACTAGAAAGCAACAAAACACCATTACCAGCATGAGTCTGTAGAAAAGGGATCAACTCTAGGTAGGAGGCTGTGTAATCTCATTCTTCCTAGAAACCAGCTGCATTGTCCTGAAATTATCATTGCTACTGCTTGGACTGTCATTCTGTAAAAACTAAGACCACAAAGCATTAAACAAAATGAGAAGTATGCTGTTTAATAAGGTAAAGAAGAGGTAAAGGTAAACTGGAGTGTGGAAGGAAGAGGGGGTTCTTACTCTTCTATACCCTAATTTCGGGCACTGGTCTGTAATTGCAGACAAAAAGCAGTTGCAAACAAAATGCAATAAAAAAAAACCCTGTAGTTTGATGATATACCAATAATATGCCAGAGAAAAAGCTTATATAAAATTGTATTTGCTCACTGTCGATGTCAGCTCTGTTTGAGGTAGATACAAACCATCTTAGAAATACATTTCTGTGGTTCTTAAGTTAACAGGTTGTTAACATGTCAGAATTGGGCACAAAAGGGCCATTACATTTGGTTTTGAAAGTGTGGTTTTGTGGATATTATCATGCAACAGTGACCAGGGACTTACTTTTTGCCTTTGCAGTAACATTGGAGGCAAAGAGACCAATTGATGCTGTCGCTATGTAAAATAATGTAGTGCCACCTCAAGCCTTACAGAATGTGTCTTTCTAAAGGTTATGTCCTGAGGATGTGAAGTAAGATGATGCAGTTAACAGTTTCCCCTCCAGGGTTGGTCTTTAATTTTCAGCAGCTGGTGTTCTTGGTGTCACTTCATATCTAGCTGTGTTGAGTGGTTTGGTAGTGCTGGAAAAACTTGAAGAAGTTTATAAAGGAATTGATTAGAGTCAATTTTTAGAGAAGATGTTTGTTCTTTTTTGTGATTACCGCAAGAATATTAACAAAAATGATTTTCATACACAAATGTATATTTGGGAAACATGTATACTGTGTGTTTTGTATATCTTTTCCAATGAGTCTACAGCTTCTTGAGTCTTTGGTGAGCTTTTAAGGAGACCCTTAATAACAACTACTTGTTTTGTTATAAGAATTTACTTATGTATCATCATAAAAAACATTTAGTGTTGATTGTGCCAATTTAAAACAGTGTTCTTTATTTGCTTCAAAATGCTGCTGACATGCTTTTTGCTTCCTGACAAAGTGGGTTATCCTGATCAGAGACTTTTGTATTGCTTCTAAAAATAAGACAGGATTAATTGTTAAAGGTCAGATCTGACATGATTCGTACCTGACTGGAGCGAGTGGCGCCTTCCCTTGGGAGAAAGCATGAAATTAAATCTTGCTCCGGAGATTGCTGTGGGGGTGAGGAAGCTTCTCATCTCATTTCACATGGTCCTTACTGAAGTGGGATGATATGGTGAGCTAGACAGTAGTTTGGATTTATAGGATGAATTTACTGCAAAACATAAACCTGTCTGCAAACAAATCAACAAAAACGCTTTTGGTTCAAATGTTCTTTTTCTAAATCTGGAGTCTAAAGAAACCAACAAAATGTGTTTCACATAAAGAGCTCAAATCTAAAAAAAAGAGACTAAAATACTAGCTTTGGTTTTGGTCTACAGGATGGAAGAATGTAAGCAGAATGTAGACCTCAGATCTGACAAGAATTCAGCCAGTGTTCACCCCCATGACAGCTCTTTAAGAGCTTGTGTGGAGAATTTGTAAAGGGATTTCTTCCTCCCTTAACAGTAGTACAAGTACAAGTTTTAACTTCCCTTTATTAAGACTATGTGGAGCTTGTCATATGCCCTCAAAGGTGCTGGAAAAAAGTTTATACCATCACTAAGTTTTTTTACAATCTCTCTCTATTGACTCCTCCTGTCTAGTGCCCTCAGCTTTTCCTCCATCACCAAAAACATTTCCAGATGTGCTAAGAACAGCACTCCTCCACAGTAGCTTAATAATGGATTTCATACACTCAACTAAAGGTCACTTCCTCAGATTGTTACTGCTTGGAATGCCCTGCCTGGGTTTCTCTGTAGGGCCACTACAAAAATGTTTTTTTTCTCTTCAGGACATAGTGAGGTTCCTGTTTCAAATCCACATTGACAGGCCACTTTTTAGGTAGTATAATCAGTTAGCAAGGTCTAAATATTGCTGTGAGTGTACTTGAGTAGGTCTAAATATTGCTGTGAGTGTACTTTTCAGCAAACTAAAATCTGGTCATGCATTTAAACTATCATCCATTAGGCAACAGGGAAAAGAAAAGCACCATGTGATGGCCATGTTTATCTGCCAGCTTCATGGAATAATAGTACTAGACACAAATACCATTCCTCATTTTTCTCCTGAACTTGACCTGAACTGTCCAAGCTTGGATGAGGTTTTTTATATTCAGAAATTCAAGACTGCCAGCCCTACACAAAAGTCATGCACATTCAGCAGCCCTTCCCAACATTGGACCCTTTGTACACAGAGGTTTCTTCTCTCTCTCTGAAGCTTTTTACAGTTACAGACAATGCTGGTAGTCTTAAACTCTGTGCTACCTTATGAAGAATAAAATGTTTTTCTTAACTGGTGATGGTGAACTGTGACCTACCCTTGCAACCTTTTAAATTAATTTATTCCAACAAAGACATTTTACTTTGTATTTTGCCTGTCTAATTTATATCAAGCTCCCAAACAGTTGTCAGTACTAACTCGGCACCAGGTAGATTGCAAAGGGCTTTTTTCTTTTTCCTATCTTCACTCTTACTTGATGCACAATGTCCACTTTCTCATATCTAAGAGGCCTCTTGTTTTCATTGCCTTGAATGCAATATGTTCTAGAGCCAGTGGGCTTGTAGTAGGCATGTATAATAGGACACAGCTGTGCATGAGGGAGTTAAACTTAAGTGGTTTTTGAATGTTCTCGCACCTGCTTTTCTCTCTGGTTCATTACCCCTATAACCAGCAGAACTAGCAGTCATCTGCAGTGTTGCTGAGTGTGCTCCCAAAATGACACGCTTGCACAAAATCCCTTTGAATATATGTGGACCCTTTTCCCAAACCTGAAGGTAACCTCATTCTGTTTTTCTCTTTCTCCTCTCCATTTCAGGTCTTTGAAAGTAAGTGCCTTGTGAGACAACAACCCAAGTTAATCGTGGGTGGTTCCTGCAGGCCATTGGATTTGCCCACCCCCACTCCCAACACCTGGGGTTGCCCTGGACTGTTCACAGTTTGAAAAACATTTGAAGGAATCAACAACAAGAATCAAGTGCTGAAGATCTTGCACGTATGCTCCATATGCTGGGAGACACTTGGTGCAAAACCCTTTGAAACAATAGAAACTCTGTATTGGTCCAAGGTGGGCCACTGCAACCCAAAATAGCCCCACTTTTGCTCCCTAACATCCACCCTTGCACAGCTATCATCAGTCATACATGAAGGACATTTTGGGGACATCAGTGAATTCAGTGGAGCTTTTTTCCGAGCATGTGCCCTCTGCCTTGTCAGAGTTCTGCATTTGAGACGCACTGATTGATGACCAACTCCTAGTTTGACCGACGGACTCAACAGTGGCAGTCCCATGATCCAGTCACAGAGATTTTACGAGTTCATTATCTTCACTCTCTTGTCCACAAGAACCAAACTTACCTACTGACCATAAACAGAACATTTTAGCTACATGTTCAATTGGTTTAGGTGCTATTTTATTCTATTTTAATTTTATTTTACTGGAACTTTAAATCCCCACTCCAGCAGGATAAGTGTCAATTTAAAAAAGACCAGCGGCTCTACTCAACCCAAGCTGTCCAGCTAGCACCGCTGACATGGCTCTTAACATTGCAACAATAAGGGACACGAAATGGCTGACACTAGAAGTGTGCCGGCAGTTTCAGAGGGGAACGTGTTCACGCACTGACGAGGAATGCAAATTTGCCCACCCGCCTAAAAGCTGTCAGGTGGAGAATGGGAGAGTGATTGCCTGTTTTGACTCCTTAAAGGTAAAAAGACAGATACAACTGTACACATTTTGACAATGAATGGTAACACTATAGGAAAGGTCATTGGTTGCAATGGAAAAGTTGCTACACTTCATATACAAGGCAACAGTATTAAATATTAATGCTTTCCCATGTGAAAGCGTGTATTCCTGTGCTCTTACTAACCTGACCTGTAAAGCTATAGGCCAGATGTGTCTGTTGTCAAGTTCACTACAGGTGTTTACGTGAACACATGTGGTGTGTGACTTACTTTTTTTATACAGTTCGTCTTGTGTTACATTGCCCTGTCCATCAACTATACTTATGGGGGAACATTTGATCGCCTTAAGTGGTTCCAGGGCTGTCTATTCTTGGACACGTCAGCTGTTACACACAAGCAATCCACAATGTCAATAACTATGTTTATTTGATATTTTGTTGGATTACAAAAAATGTAGAGAATACTCTACTGTAATAACTGAAGGTCTATAATTTGGTAATGTATTGCATTTGTTCAAGTGGCTAGTATTTAATTAGTGTATTTAATTAATTAATCAGTTAATTAATTTTTTTTAATCCTACACCAATTTTAACAAGGTCACCTCACACTAGTCTTGAAGAGAACACAATTTAGATGACAGTGTTCATGAGCAATGTTTTATTTTTTAAGCTGGGGGGAAAAAACTCTGAAATGTGACAATGATAAATTGCAGAGAAGAAACTAGAGCAGATGCTGTAACTTTGAGGTGATGTTCATGTTTTCTGATCAGAGTGGCTGCATTTCACAAACACATTTACACAGCAATGTGCAGTGTGTTTTAAGCTGGGGGGAAAAAACTCTGAAATGCCTATTTGAAAAGCCTATTTCACTGTTTTCAGTTCCAGTGCATTGAGTGTTAAAAACATGAACTCTGAAAAGGTTTTCAAGGAATATTGTTAGACTGTGACTGTTTCCTTCCTGAAGGACATGAGAACGGAGATACATTGTGTGCAGAGGCACACTGTTGCTTAGTGTTGGCTCATTTTTTTAATATCCTGCATGATACTCATTACTGTCAAAGCTACACATTTTTTTCTCTCATGATGTTATATATCAATTAAACAAGCAGGGCCACACAATGGAAAAGTGGCCAGTTTTACACCAAGATTAGCATTACCATAGATCTTTTTTGATCCCTGGTCTTTCTGTCTGGAGTTTGTCCATTCTTGGTGTGTGGACTTCATCTGGGCACTCCCTCTTCCCTCAGCAAAAACATACAGGATTAGGTTAATGTGACAAATGTCTAAATTGGCCATAGATGTGAATTGTGTGTCAAAAGTTGTTAGTGTCTAAATGTGTTGTTAGTTTCTAAATGTGTCCCTGTGGTGAGCTGTTCTTGGCCACTGTCTTAGGAGTGGCTCAGACTCTAGCTGTGAAACTGAAATTGACTGTAGTTTTAAGTGTTACAGGATTAGCATTAATATTTGCTCTATTTAAAAACATTCTTAGCTTTTAAATACCATTCTCCAATTAGACCAATTCCAAGTTGAACCATATTGCATAAAATACATAATTTTTGACATCATTACCCACTGGAATTGCTAGAGAGGATTTTGCACTTTTTAATGAATACATGAAAACATGAAAGCTTTAAATCTGCATCTTGCTTCAAAAATAGTTTGGATTTTGTGGCACATGTATTTATCATTTTTAGTTTTTTCCTCTGGATTTTGACAGCACTTGACAGACGTCGACCAACACTGCCTCCAAATAATGGGAGAATAAAAGAATAGAATAATCCCCTTCTAGATAAACCCTGATAAACCTGTTAACAAAAGACAGCATAAATGCAAATTAATACACCCTCAATTATGTAGGGTGTCTTAACAGTCATTTGTTTGTGGCTGTAGGCCAGTCAGTTAGCTAAACTGTCAGATCTCTTATCTGTAGCCTCTTTTTTATCCCCTCCCCCACACAGCCTGGTCCCAGAAAGAATACAGGATTCTCTGTACTTTAACTGCAACTCTCCTCCTCTCTCACAAAGACTTTCCTCATGACAGGACAGGGAATAAATGCTTTTATTATATATTAGCAAACACGCAGCAGGCAGTCATGACTGTGTCATCCTCCTGTGTTTTAACATCTGATAGGATTACGGTGGTAGGTTTGTTTCACACTAGTCTTGATCCTGACAGTGACCTGTCTATTCATAAGGGCTTTTTCAATTTTCAATGTAAAAACACACCTTTTTTAATCCAGTTGCAGCTCTTAGTGTATATGAAATCTTAGATTAGGTTAATTGCAGGCATCACCGTCTGAGTTACAAACTCTCCATTATGGTTTTGTAAGATTCACCTGTTATAAATGAGTTAACAGTTGTATTGGGAAATTGTCACATTTGTCTCAATTGTACCTCCAGCCAGTGAAAAACATCTTCAGAACAAAGGGAAATAGAAATCATGTTTGCATTTTTTGTAAGTCTGTTATGGCCTAAGATAAAGACATGGTCATTCTATCAAGACACCTCTAGGGCGAAATTTAAGACTGGCTTGGTCAAAATCTTTTTCTGTTTGGCTTTTTGGCCAAGACTTTGACCACATGCAGGTGTCTGACTTCACCTAACAATTGCAACTGTCTTTAATTTACAATCCACTGTGATATCTTACATTATCATGATTTGTTTTTCTCATTGTCCTTTGTAGTCTATTGTAGCATATCTAGACAGCTTAAAGAATGAGTGGCTAAAAATCAGGGTATTAATTAGGAGTAATTGTTATTTCAAGGTTAGCCCAAAAAGTAGCTTAAAGAAAGTGATAGAATAGAAAATACTTGACCAAGGTTACATATAAGTCATTTTAGACACTAGAAAATTGAAAATGGATCCTGTTTGAAAACTGTTTAAATTTGTCCAATGTAAAAGTTTATGAACCCTGTATTTCTTCTTAGGGTTATTTTGTTGCCCCCAGTTACTCTAAGGGCTATAGAAAAAGTCTCTGTGCTTCATTTGTCATTTCTCAAAAAATAGGACAGCCTCCTTCATCTCTGTCCAGCTGTGGTCACATTTGGCTAGTAAACATGAGGCACTAGATCCATGTATCATTAATTTCACTTTTGAGACATGTCTGAATTTGACAGCTCTGACCTCAAAAATAGCTGCAGCTATAGTGGGACAGCAGAACAGACCAGATCGGTGTTAAAAAAAAGAACAGTTATCTGATTATGTCTAAATTTTACTATTTCAGCTCAAAAAATGCTGGTGGATTCCAGATGGATTTTAACCTAATATTTGTTTGTCACTGGCAACATGATGTAACCCATAATCAATACAACAAAAATGATAAAATCGCGTTTAGTACTTTTTCTCTCATGGTTGTTGACAAGTCTGTAGGCAATTAGAATAACAAAATACCTAGGTTAATGGAGTAATCGCCGGCACGCTGGTCATGTGATGATATCACACTGGACGTCCCTCTGACAGAAGCCCTTTGTTTAAACCCTACTATATACAGTGTGTATATATATATATATTTTTTTTTTTTTTTTTGCTGTCACTGGTTTGGTTGTTTATCTTCATTCAGCATTTAAGTCGTCTGTTTGTCCCAATTTATGTTTTTGATAGCCTGTCAATGCACAAGCGTGAAAAAGGCACGAAGATTGTGTGTAGAGAATAGCTTTTAAAAAAATAAATAAACAACCGTCAGTCAAATCTCAGTTTTCCCACGTTGCACTGGGAAGGCAGCTTCGGACATGAAGCTGTCAGATCAGATAACAAGTAGGATTTTATCAGGTGACCTCCACACCTGAGCGAACTTCAGTCATCTCAGAGGTGTCGGACTAGCTCTCTGCATCTATGGCACTATCATGTTTCGTCTGATTGTAGTTTTGAAGGAGAGAAAGTGGTGGAGCAGGGGAAACAATAGAAGCAACTTTTAATATAAGCCAATCTAAGGTGTGTAGTGTATTTTCTCATGTGTGTCATAGACCATGTAGAGTCCCCTGAGGCTCAGGTGTCCTGGTTTCCCTCACTTGGTGAAAACCAGTCTCTGCTTGTTTTTAAGGGGGTAGGGAGGTAGATAAAATTGCTTAAAACAATCAAGGGAACCAGGAAGAAAGGAGAATGCAGCCTGCACCACAGTTCAGATGGAAGTTATTGATCCATTTGTTGCCTCCTCATCTTTTAAAAAGTTTATTTATGGCACTTTATCCAGTTTCACAAATTAAGATGACATTGATTGAGTATGAGTAAACAATTAGGAGTTATAATAAACATCTTCCATAAATTGCATTTTAAGATTTTTTTTTTGATGCAGCGACATTACCATGGTGACGCAGAGAGAGGGAATATGTAAAGTGGCTTATTTTTTATCTGATTTGCAACTCTCTTAATTACATTTTTTATAAAGAAACTAACATGGAAATTGTAAGAAACATTAACCCTAACCAGAAAACACTAAATACCTGCTGTCAACCCTTATAGGTTCAGAGGAGGTTTAGAGGTGAGGTTCCTCCACCACAAGTCACTAGAAACTGGAATCGGCATGGATCTGGGTGTGCTCAAAATGTTCTTCAACACCTCTCCTAGAGTATAATTTGAACCATCAGCTTTAGTAGCACTGTATAATAATGTACTTAAGTAGACAACCTTACTCCATAGCAGTGTTCCTGTAACGATTTCTACAGCACACTGTTTTGTACTGCAGATACGACTATCTCTGGTTTGGGAACTACCACTCTAAGGTATCATGTAGGATTTATAGAGTGTATTTTGTGTCCTTTGTGTCTAAGGGCTACAATCTGTCTTTCCTTTCAGAGGGCTTTTTGTAAAAGTAAACCCTAAGGCATGTCCTTGTGTCAATACTTCATACAACAGTAAAATTAATAACAACCTCTCAAAGGTGTGTTCAGAGGAATTGTTAGCGTGAACTAGTGACAGATCTAGCTAGTCAGAGTCAATGGTGAAATAACTCTGACCTTGAGGTTTTTTTTTAAACACTACTGTTGTGAGTCCAAACTAAGAGACACTGTACTGTAAAGGATGTCAACAAGTTTTTTTTTTTTTAATTTTCCCAAAATTACTGCCTCTGTGCATTTGGGAGTTGAACCTGAACTTTACTCACCAGGTCACCTCCCCACCTCGCCACCCTTGTTTTAAAAAGATGGGCTAGGCTGCATTCCTCAACCTAATCCACTTGAACTGTTGACCACACCCTGGGCAGAGCAGACGTGCAGGGGAATGCATGTACTGTAGAGCACTAGAAGCTGTGTTGTCTCCACACCCCTACCCCCACTGACACCCCAGGGTCATTCACATAGACACAAGGAAGGCAATGGCTTGACCTTAAAAACACCAGCCAGCAGTGGAAGAGATTTGCTTTGATAGATTCTCCCATCAGAGCTCCTCCTCTTCAAAACCACCACTACCACAGTCAGTCCTCAAACTGGCCTCCTCGTGTGCAGACACGTGTACTCATGCATGCCAAAATGTGCAACATTTAATTTGATACATGAGGCTCAATAGAGTATAGTTCAGTCGCACCATTTGGAATATAGACTTCCAAGTATGGCAAAGATGGGGAATAGCATCTTTTTATTAGTCTGGTGTTGTGCTCTCCTGTGACATTCTTAAAAAAAAAAAGTAAAAAGTAATTTTTGATCAGACAAGTAGAAAATGAAAACAGGTTAATTTCAGTCAGAGGTGATCAAGTGGTCAGAGGTCTAATGTATGGACAATGTCACTCAGATGACCTTCAGTCAACATTTTCTAGTGTGTTGCAAATATTGATTTCTAATGTTTGTCTTATTTATTTAAGAGAATATGCAGTAAATACCAAACTTACTTTCCTAGAAATTTGCAGTGTTTATCCCCTTCCCTGGAGGTGGGATTTATATATTTATAATATCTTTACACTGTCTTTGCATAAAACTGTTGTCATTTTGCATTAATTCAAATTGACATGAGCTGTGATAAACAAATGCAAAGGTTATCAACATGGCAGCCAATATGACAGCACCTCGTTGTGCTGGTGATAAACGGTGAGGCCCATACAGTTACAGTCTGCCGCTGTGGAGATGAAGGCATTTTAATTGGGCCATTGCTCTGACCCACATCTGTGGTAACTGGCAGGGACTGGTGTAGCTGTACTGTATGACTGCACTTTGTTGTGTTAGAGTTGGCATCATTTAGCTTTGTGTGCAACACAAACTTTGAATGTAGAAATAATTAATATCATAGCAGAGAATTGTACGTAATACATCCACCAAATGTTTTGTAAAAACAGTAAGATAATGTTACAGTGAGAGGTTTTAGTGCAGATGGTGTGATTAGTACATTGCATTGTTTTCTTTCTTTTTTTTTTTACACAGTGCAGGTGTTAAGCTGTGATGCAGTGGAGATGAAGAACCTACAGAAACACTCCCTCCTACACTGTGGGTGCAGCAGTCTGCTGCTGTAAAACCTGCCTCAGGCATGGGTCATACTTTTTACAGTTAGTGGCCACACAAAGATGCGCACCTCTTCTCGTGCCCATACAGTTCATTTTACTTAAAACTGGTCACTGCATTTTTAACCTGTCTTGTGGTTATCATGCTGTCTGTATTTGGGACAACAAAATATGTCAGCACAGCATGACAACATCAGTATCCTAATTTTCCACAGACTGCGTAGATTACTTTATTCCATAAGAAAATCAAGTTTATATAGTACATTACTAATGTATCTAAGTTTGGTGTACACATGACCATATTTATTGTTCTTCTGTCTAACATAATGCACACACATATCCTAGTGTCCTTTACGTGTACTGTAAATTTGTCAAGGACATCATTGCCCTTAGCAGGCTTGTTGTTGTCCGTCGATATGGGACACCTGTATTTGCAGTCCAGTGTGTGTCCAGTGTGTGTTTGTATCTCCATTATGATCTTTGATCTCCCTGTGCTTGGCATCAGCGTTGTTTAATATTTCAGCCGTGTATTCTGTCAGCCAATAAGCCACCTACTGCAACATGATGTAGAGATTTAGCCCTGAAAATCTGCCCATCTGCTGCACCAGCCTCACCTGGTCTCAATCTGCCCACTGCCTCTGAGTCATCCCTTTTTCCCACCTCGCTCTGCTGCCCACAGCGCTGCTGATCAAGGACATCATTTTCTGCCATTTTTTACTCTCTTAAACTCTCCGAAAAAGGCTTGAAAAATTGCTTCTGCACAATCAACCCAGCAGTTGAGCAATTAACACAGTGGTCGCTGTTGCGGTAGGAGCACAACTGCATCAAAGCAGTAGGCAGATCATGGGTTAGTAGGACAGAAGGAGGCTCGCTGTGTGCATGACCTGTATTACTATAATAATTATTATTATTATTATTATTATTGTTTAGAAGTGTAAAGGTAAATGTAAACTCTCTGAATATATACAGAACCTGAAACATGAACTCTTTAGTCACATTAAATAAAACTCTAAATTAAATCCCCTTATCATTTTTATTATAGCATAGGAAGTATACTCTTTGCTTATTTATTAACTGAGATGCTACTTTCAGTCTGTATTTTCACATTTTATTTGAGAAGACATTTCTTAGAAGAAGTTTTTATCAAGGAAATTGCATTCTAATTGGGTAAGATAGGAAATCAGGACTATCCTAAGCAAGCCTTGAAAAAGGTTAGTCTTTTTTAAGATGTTTCTCTGCAAAGTCCTACTTAGAGCATTGAAAATAAAACAAATGATGTGACAGTAATAGAAATTCATTTGTATCATGCTCTGCAGTAAAGGCAGTGACTATGTATTAAACACAGTTGAATTTTGTCACTAAGGTAGATTTTTGTCAGTGTTCAAACTCATTACAACATGACTCAGAATTTGGTAATATCAGACAGATTCAGATGAAAAGGTCAAATTGTCAAACAAACGCTTGAAAAATAGATGGATGGACAATCTATCAGTGAATGCTGGTCATGTAAAATTTCAGAGGTCCGCCTAATTAATGAGTCTGCCTTTGGTATAGAGTCAAACATGTCGAATGTGGCCTATATTAAATGGAGAAATTAATAGCAGCTCAGAAAACCTGTTGATTGTGCCCAAAGGCTTCTTTAATTCCTCCCCTGATTATAAAATGGACAAACTTTCAGAGGCACACAGCCCGAGATGCTCAACAATTCCCATATGGCTGCCCGAGCTCATTTGTGCAGACACACACACTCATACACACACCTAAGGGACCTACAAACTGTTAGACAGACAGGCCCAGCTGTCTCCCAAAGGCTAGCCTTTATAATGAGACAGAGATCTTCTTAATTGGCTCCATCTAATGAGGCAACAGAATTGCAATCTTTGGGGGCTGTACACTAGAATGGCTTCTTTTCTCTGTCTTGTCTGACTGACTGTTGGACTGTGTGAAACAGACTTTTATGAACCCGCCGTAGCATGGCACACTGGTCCCATGTGAAGTTGTATCATAGCAGAAAACCTCACATTTTTGAAGAAAGGCCTTTCTAAATCATGACTGTCAGTACTAATCCAGCAGGGACTGTTTTTGTCAACACCTAGTCGAAGCGCAGTGGTGTTATTTGTGTACTGCCCCCCCTCCTTTCCCTCTGCCACACAGGGTGGCCATACCGAAAAGGTTAACGTCAGGTCACAGCAACACATTCACTTCACTCTGTGCATGCATGTGAGCCTATGTATGTGTGTTTGGGTCAACGGGGGTCCATGCAAAGTTCATGGACGAAAGTGAGATGCCAGTTTCACACCCAGCAGATGCAGATGCTTGCACTGGTAACCCACAGCGACAGGTGGGGGATGTTAATTGACAGCGCACACCTTCACCACCAACCAGGGGTGGTGTGCGGGGGATATGAAGCAGTAACGATAGGGGGCCTAAGTGGCATCATTACTGATAAAACATTCAGGAAGAGATTTAATCATTGCATGGCTCTCGTTACCTCAAATCTGGTAAAGGTTTTATCGCCCCGTACCAAAATAAGGTGTTTCATTTAAAATTCAAGATAACACTTGGACATCCATGTCTTCACACTGGAGTCCGATGGCAGTCCTATCCAAGCTACAATGTGAACAACCACACAAATAATTTCTCAGTAAAAAAAATCAAATTTGAGCAACATCTGTGTCACTGGAATTGATCTACAGGGTTGTGATATATGATTGTCGCGTTGTATTTTATTTTGAAGGTCGGTGGAAGTTCTATGCTGATACTGTGTCTAATTTCCAGTCTGGTGCGATCTGATCTGTTAAGATTGATGCAACATCCGCCAGAAATAGACGTGCTACCTCTCCAGCGTGCTGATTCTGAGCGCGTCTGGAACACTCCTAAATGCAGCAGTAAACACGTCCCGGCTGTAATGCGCCGCTGACGTTTCTAGTGGAATATGGGGTAAGAGTCATGTTGATATGATTTCAATATAAAACAGATTTTCTGACCATAGAACAAAGTCCACAGCTCTTGAAAAAACATCTTGCAGTGTTTGACCTGCCCTCTCACAGTGATCCAATGTCACAGTAGTGTAAAATATACAGTGATCCTCTCGCTGTAGAAGCGATCCCACATGAAGTCGGCTTTGGAGAATGAACAGCATGATATGAGCAAATAGTGTGTCAAAATGTTTGCCTGCATCAGATATTTTCCCCTTAAGCGCAAAGGTTGCATCTCTCTGTCTCCGACTCTCTGTGTGTCTTGTCTTACGTGAACTGTTTTCATCATCTCCATGTGGGTTTAGCATCTGCTCGGCCCACGGGAGTGAGTCTCTGCAGAGACCTCATCATCATTTCTAACAAACATCATCATGATGATGGCCATGCACTGTCCGATTCCCCTGTGGATGCTAACTTAAAAATAAATATATAAAGTGGCATTTTCATGTAGTTCACCTGTGTTGATTTGTAGATATCTCCTGTTTGTTTAGTTCCGCCGTGTCTCTGATTCTGGTCTAAATAAACCATAAGGCATAAACCTTCATTAATATAGTTGAGGACACAAAATTTCTAACATAAAATTACTGTTATAAATTGTGTGCCCATTTTCATCTTTTACGTAATTATGCGACCACTTGAAACACTTTGACATGCCGTCAATACTTGTCTGTGAAGAAATATGATATAGATTAGCCTTAAACATAAAGGCTGTGACATAAAGGCTTTTGAAGCTCATTTTTGTGATATTTTCAGACGTCTGCAAAGCAGTAGGGGCTTTGATGACTAGGATATTATTTGAAAATACACATGTACAAATACATCAAATTGATTTTAATTGAGTAAATATCAGAGTTCACTGTTCTGACCCACAAACGAAGTCAAGATTATCACTGAGCCACGTTGTCTTTTCTTTAAACTATGGTTTTGTTTGTAAACTGAGAATCTTAAAATCTTGTCCTGTTCCAGACATTGTAAATAAGAGGCAGATCTAGACTGAAAGCATGCCAGTCAAGCACAAACCTATGTCTACTAAGCCTATACATATTAAAGCTAGCAGAGCATTATATATATTAAATTATTATCAACCTTTATGAAGATGGGATTTTATTCTGTCTGTAAATCCCTCCGATGAAAAAAAAAGATTTGGTTAGTAAAGCTGTTCAGGTCAGCCTCCAATCAAGTGCCTTCAGCTTGTCAGAGGACAGAACTGGATCCAGTAAATATTGGGCAGTCGTCCACCAATGTGGAGCATGTGTAATGGAGTACTATGGTGCTAAACATATTCTTAAAATACTGCAAACTTAAGCAGGTGTAAATTTTATTAGACCAGCCAAGAGCTTAAAACCTGCTGTCACCTATGTCTCAGATTGATTTGTGTCTTTTGTCCTTGGACAACTAGACTTAAAAACGTCTGAACAGAGTCTGTTTGAGGCCTAAGGTGTTTTTTGTTGTAGGTCTGCTGTCATATCAGTGTAAAGCTGGCGAGAGCTATTTTCTTACCACAGGGAAATGACAGCTCGTCAAAGACAGGCTTCAACCATGAGTCACCTATCAACCCACTGAGGGAAGCTGGGCCTTACTTCAGGGTGTGTATTTGTAGAAGTGTGAGAATGTCAGGCATTCACTTCACCTCAGTTGCAGTGAAGGCTTGTGGCACGTGTGCTTTTCACTCTTTGTAGTGTATGTGCGTGTGAGTGTATACAGATTAGATGAGTAGGGGTTTCATGTGTCAGCAGGTCACAGATGATGAGATTAACTAGAGCCGGCCTCCAGTCTTCAACAGGATTAAGGACAGGAACCTGGACTCTGCAGGTGCAACATTGCAGTGGGACCTTTGCAATTATCCCCCTGGAAGCATCCACAGCTAGGGAACCTGCCGATTACTTGCTAGCAATGAGAAGAATTAAAAAAAAAAACAACCTTAATAACCTAATATCAGGTTCATAAAGATTGTCCTCTATTCTTAAGTCACAGAAACATTTTTTTTTTTGGTGAGAAATACTGAAGCAGTCATTGATCCACGTATCGGTCCTACATATTTAGATATGTACTGAACTTGAGGCAGGCTTATGTAAAACATGTTTTTTCTTTTCACAAAAGAAGAGAAAATTCCAATATCATATTAATAATAAAACCTTAAAATCAATGGTATATCCATACATGCAGATAATTAATGTAATGTTAAAGGATGCACCTCAGCATCATCACAGAATATTTGTTTATAAAGTTCAAGACTTTTGTAGCATTCTTGGAGCCAATTTTCCAAAATATAACTTAAATTACCTTTGGACAGTTTTGCAGATAGGATTTTAAGAATTAACGTATGAATAAGGCTTTTCAGTGAAAAAACGTAAATTGATGGTCTCCGTAAAATAATTGTGCATTTACAGAATATTTCAAGATCATGCTTTGTAAATTCTGTAAAACTGCTGGAAGAAGTCTTTGTAACCCACAGCAATAATATATGAGAGCACTTAAAAGCACATTGTCCTGCAGACAGTGTCAGCACTTTTGAGAGATCAGTGAGGACCAGCTTGTTACAGTGTCCTCTTCACAATGTCTCTTTGATTATCCTGAGGGTGGCAGTTTGTGCTGGCTTTAGTTTCTCAGAAACATAATGTTTTTTTCCTGGACTTTGGAATGTATTCCAAAAGTAAAAAGAACAGACATTCATTTGCAAAGATATGTGGGTGTGGGTGTATTTGGCAATTACAGAGGAGTGTTCTGTTTTCTGCCAACTATGGGAGTGAGATTCCTGCAAGATTCCCAAGTCAAACCTGCAAGAACAACATTTTTTTTTTTTTTTCAAAATTTTACCTTCATCCTGAGAGGCTCCCTTTCTCCTCCTCTCTCTCCCTCCCTTTCTTCTTGTATAATCTCAGGCGTGTCAGCAGCAGCAGCAGCACCACTCCTCCCTCTGTGGGATTACAGCTGCTGAAACAAAGGCACTTAATTATTGCTGAGGCAACACAGGCTTACGTGCCTCTATGTGTGTGTGTGTGTGTATACGTATACGTGTGTACATCCTATGCTTTTTTTGTGTGTATTTTCTGTGTGTATACAGCCTTTCCACGAATGTCATTTCCTTTATTTGTCTTTAATCTATTGCTAATTGTCATCTCATAACCACCATAGTTTTTTTTCCCATTCACTTTTGAAGGACTTGCTTTTACCTTCTGCTTTTCACATTGATCCCCCTTCTCCATTACCGACCCCAAATGTAAGCAAAAAGCCTTGTGCTATCATTTCATAATGGATTTTGTGTTTCCTGGTGTCCCGTAGCCTTCAAACAGATCCATTAGTCCAAACAGATCCATTAGAGCCCCCAAAACAAAACAGGTTTCTTCAGAGGGAGCCTGTCTCTCTCCATGTGTGAGGATGAAGGGAAGCCCTGTCCATGTGCATCCATGGTCTCAGCCGCTGCAATCACTGGCTCTGCTGTATTTTCCCAGAGTGTCTGTCCTCTTTGTATCTCGTAGCCAGGGACTTTCACTAAAGTGGTTTCCCTGTGACCTTTTATAGGCTGTCTGACCCCAACTCGGCTGTTTATGCCTCGTTCTCAATTTACTGTGTTTCTTTTAGAGTAAACTGAGATTCTTTTAGAGTAAACCTAGAATGGGAAGGTAAGAACAGCACACATTTTAGTAAAGGACTAGACCCATTTAGTGGGGATTTTAGTGGAAATTCACTACTATATGTAAACAGTGAAATGGTTTTGAATGTTATCATGTAATAACTCAACAAACACTTTAAAAATCAGTCTTAGCTCTAGGTTTTGATCCTGCGTTTAAGTATGAATATTTGGTCAAATGTTCAATGCAACACAACATCTTCAGTGCTAATACAAAGGTGTGTTGGTCTGACAAAAACTGTTTTGGTGAGTCTGTTTTCCTGGGCATATACTCTATGTTAAAATCAGTATCACACATATACACACACTTATTCAATAAATAGCAAGAAAAAAACAGTGAAGTTGTTATCAACACAAAAGGCAACACATTAATTGATTGATCAATGCAGCCTATCTTGCTAACAGCAAATGTTTGTAAATCCAGCAACTGTAAATCCAAACAAAACACACATGGCCCAACACAAACCGACAGAAAGACAGGTGTGTTGCCACCAAGCAGTTTAAAAAAAAGTGTAAACTGGACACAGGCCAGAGACCTTTATACTGTGGACACGCACTGATGTGAACGCAGCCACGTGTCCTTAAACCACCTCCAAATGTGGCTTATGTGCGATTCGATTGTGCATTTGGGAGACATTTGTGCATTCAGATCCCCTCTGCTTATTGTTCTCCACAGTTGTGATCACGTCATTCAGTTGAGACCCTAATACCAGATATGAATGGGCATATAATGTTACTGGTCCACAATTAGTTACAGTTGCCCGCTGAGGCCAAAAATGTATCAGTAACAGCAAAGGAGGCCTTCTGCTCAAGGGCAAACCTAAGCAGTGCCGGTTTTCTTTTTTACATTTTAACATTTATGGCTAGATCTATTGTCTATGCTGCAAGGATAGGACATTGTGGGAGATATAAATACAAGATCCTACACTTTTTGTACTGTGCAAGTCTGGATTTTCAGACCACATATGTCAGTTGGGCCAGACATTTTTGGTGTCTAATAGACAGAAGTTTACTACAATATCTGGACCAAAACCTATGAATTACTGAACAACGTTAAATGTTTTGGTTTGTGCCACATCGCTTGGAGCCTGGAGTTTGTGGCACAACACACAAGTATTTTTAAGTCTGTGAATGGGTGAACTGAGAGATTTCAGTAATAATTGCCTTTGAGAGACTGTTGCTGTATAGTGCTAACACGTCTAGACACAGAGATAAAGTGTGGATTGAATATTGTTTGGATGAGAAGATTGTTGCTTTCACTGTCTTTTCTACAGTTCAAAAAACCATTAATCACCCTTTGGCATGGTTTGTCTTACCATGTTTTAAATGACCAGGCCACACGTGACCCATAGGCCTCTTTTTGACTCACTCTGTTGATATGAGAAGGCCAATCTGATACATGGAGGTGGAGAGGTCTTTGAGAACATCTTACATAAAAAACAATCCTATTCCTGCAACCTCACACCCTCAAAGTCTTGATGATGCAGTCATTACAGCCTGGTGCTGATCATACCATTTCAAAGCTGTGTGCTTCAGTTGTCTCCAACCAGATTGGTTTTCTGGATCCCAGTCTGCAGATAATTGCCAGACACATTGTCACTGATCATGTCACTGAATGCAGGATTAAAGAAGACATGATGGTGGTTCAGACAGACAAAGCCCACCAAGCACTTCTTTTCTGCTGAGAAGAAACAAGGGCTTAATGAAAAACACAAGCATAGCAGTTCCTTCTGATTCGACTCTATCTAATATATCAATACTGTGTCTTGAGGTTAAGGAGATGATGCGGGAAAGAAAAGCGATGACTCATTTCCAGTGGATCCATCTTGGACACGCAGGGAAGGCACTTACTTTGCCAATATACTGTAGGTGTTTTGAAAGCACAGGGTATAATTTAAATGTGGTTTTCTTGTGGCTTTTATGGGGACATTTACAACTTCTCTGTCAGATACAGTCGACAGGCAGCTTCTCTCTCTGTCTCCAGCAGGTCTGAGGATAGAGCCGTCTTTGAGGACAAAAATGCAAATGTTACAGTGGTGTGGGGAGGGGCCTGAGGGGGTGGTAGAAGACTAGACCTCTGTGTCGCTACCACCCACAGGCACACAAGATAGTCATCGCTTAAACCATTCAGCCCTGTTGATGAAGAAGGAGGGGGTCGAAGGTTGCTGCCACCAATGAAGCTAACAGGGAGGGATGCTAACCCTACATATACATGATCAGTTTTGTCTGGAAGTGATACCATTTTGTGAGGAATTGGTCAGATTATTTCCTTAATTTAACACAGTTTAATACATCACACTTTTATGAAGTGTTCTAATAAGACCTGACATATTATCATCTAGTCTTTGTGATGCATGTGGGCTGAAATTTATATGTAGATGGCAGTATTGTACATTTCATGCTGTTAAAAGAAAGAAAAACTAAATAATCATTTTAAAACTGCCAGCGAACACGCTCGTCACAACGGCATCATCCCTCAGATACACCCAGACCCTCTGTCATCCAAATGTATTTTTGTATTATATTTCGTTTCAGCACTTGTCTTGATCTGGTTTGTTTATTTTATTTATTGTTTTAAGTAGACTTGCCTTTTGTGTTTAAGAGTAAAGTTAAAGCTGTAAGGTAACAGTCCTGTTATAATACAGTAGTTACTGTCTTGAAGCTGAGTGTCGCTCTGTGTGAGGACATGTGTACAGTGAAATAATGGTGTCTGTGAACAATTATAACATGACGAAAACAATTATCTAAAAAGATAAGAGCCCTAGTTATCTCCTGAAGTGTTGTACTTTGGATGGTGTTTGTTCTGGAGAATTCCGTTGCCTCCTCAACGGCCTGTCACCACCCCTTTCCCCCCTTTTCCTCCCCTTTCTTGTCTTTCTTCGTCTCTAAGTTTTTTCCAACCAAACACTGTGTGCCTGGTGTGTGTGTTGGAGCGTGATCATTGGAAAACCCTGTAAAATCAAGGTTCCTGGGCTTCATTGTTTGCTTGTGTGACAAACTGTGCAACTGATGAGTACAAAACATTTTCTTTTGTGTTGTGTTTCTCCCATCTTTCATATTTTTTCAACATCTGTCATCTGGCAAAACAAGCCTAACTTTGAGTACAATATTGAGCCAGAACACCTGGTGTCTCTCGTCTCTTCTGTCCTTGTTAATTTTGTTCAGACAAACAACACCCAACAAACTTATCTGAGATTTGCAAGTTGTTTCTGCAGAAGCACTAAAAACAATTTAAAAGGCTCAAAGAATAAGGTAAATGTAACACTAATTCTTTTTGAATTAAATGAACTATGTTATCCTCTTCCCTCTAGACCAGGCCTAACGTGGAACACATTTCCACTGTAACAAAGCCTGGCACATACGCAGTGGGTTTCTGTTGGTGATAGCTGGGGCTATTGGCAGACTGTGCCAATGGTTTCATTTCTAAACTCTTGGAAAGAGAACATTAAAAGAGGCGGTCCTTTATCTTTAAAGTTCTACTATGATTCATAAACTCTTATTAAAGCATGTATTAGTGCAAACTATTGGGTTTTGTGCTCAGAGGTGTGGCTGAGCAGCCTGCAACCACAGGAGTTATGCACCTAAAAGCTATAATTTCACTGAGGAGCAGCACAGTGAAATCACAGAGATCGTTTTCACAGGCGGCTGCTCGGGGACAGTGAGACAAAATCTGCTCTGCGCCAAGTGGGTGGCTTAGCCTGAAGACACACTGCTCACACACGCACACACAAACGCTGTATCACCCCTAGTATCACCCTACTCTAAAGAGCAAAGTCTGCCACCGCCAGGAAATTGTTCCCAAAAACACGTGTTGTGGTGTTTTTACCAGGATACTGTCTCATCTGCAAACCACTTCACTGAGCCAAAATATGTGACGCTGCCTGTGCTGCTGCATCACAAACATTACTTCATTCTATGTGCTCTGAATTAACAAGAGTGTTGGGGAAAAAAATCTAACTACAGTCTGGCTTCTTATTTATTATTCTTAGTATCATTCTCACCACACTGCAGTAATTGCAGTACAAGACTGTGTCAATCATGCAGTAAAAGTTTGATTTACTTCAGGTCTACAGCCAAATAGAATGTTTTTAGCCTTGAAGCATCAAGTGAAAACATACATGTTTCTTTCCTTAAATATCGTCTTGTTATTTTATGGGACAAATTCAATTTCCAAGTCTATTTCAATGACATACAGACAAGTTGTGGATGGCATTGTACACATACACACAACTAAATCTCCTGGGAACAGTGGGTGCTGTTAGGAGCCCCGGGGTGTACGGAATTTTTTGGGTGATTACTCAACATACCGCACCCAGTGTGGAAGTTGGATTTTGACATTACGCCACCTGCTGCCCCAATTGGATTTATTTTTTATTTTTTTGACTATCTTTTTTTTTTTTTTTTTTTTGAAAGAAAGACATCATTGACACAATAACATTTATGTATGTACAGAGAGGAGAGATGACTTAAACCCAGGACCAAGGTCACATTATCATAATACAACAAATGTGTATAAGACAGTATTCAAATAAACATGAGGCCTGATGAATAATGAACTGTACATGTTATTACATAGTTTTGCCCAAAGTAAAAAATATTTATATATAATATGCAATCTCCATGGTCAAACATTTTAAACTTCATTCATTTTCCAATCTAAATATATATTTTTAATGATTATATATATATTAATATATATTATATATCATCATTTAGAATGTTTTAGATTAAAAAAGGTTTAAAATGTTTGACCATGCCAATTGCATATAAAAGAAGACTGTTAATCTTTTTGAGAAATGTGTGTTGATCAGTGGGAAAAAGCACCAATAGTCTGACTTTGTTAGGGAGAATTTTCTCTCAAAATGAAGCTTGACAGGACAAAAGAGGATGTTTTATTGGTGTCCAAGTCTTGTAGCACTTAGTGGGACACCTCATTATAAAACACTTTCACCAGCTTCACCGCTGTTTGGGACGTCATTTTAAAAGACCAAGAAAAGCGTATCCTAGACACAGACTTTAGATGAATGAAGAAGAATCTTCACTTTGTGTTAACATGCATGACATGACATGATTGTCTGTAATGAGTGTGTAGTAACTGCGGGCTTAAAGTGTTTCTCCATGTTACCATTAGGGCTCTTAGTCTTCCTCAGCCATTTTCTTAAATTGGTGGTTATATTTTATGCGTTAGGTCATATTTAAATATACTAAACTGCTCCTTTTAAAGATGCCAAAAAGCAAATGATACAAATAGTCATATGGCATTGCGTTTTATAAACTGACAATGTGTAAACCACAGAGTAAAATTATGAGTCACAGTGTTGTTTTTTGCACACCTAGAGAAAGTCTTCATTAATTTCAACATATTTCAAGGCTATTTGGATTTAATAGAATTATAATAATAACAAATGGTAGTAATAAGTAATCATTTAGTGTATTTAATCTTACTCTATGAACAAATATATAAGTGCAATAGCCAAATTTTAGTAATGAAAGCGTCAAAATGAACACATTAATCACTCCTTCTTTTTCTATCCTCCAGTTAATGTTCTATAAATCACCTCAGTACTTTTGCTTATCAAGCTCAGCACTAACCCCCGTGTGAGTGTCTAAGCATTATACTGTACTCACAGGTTTGTGTGTGTGCTTGTGTGGGCAATGTTTTTGTCAGTGTGTTTGTGCATTTAGTATGCATGTGTGTGGGCAGGTGATTTTGTGCAGCGTGGTTTGTATGTGAGGCTGACTGCAGCGTTAACACAAGGGTGTTGGAGGTCAGTGGCGTCTGACTCGTGACTCTGATCATTACAGAGCTGCCCCGGGGTCTGTATGAATGTCAGGGCTGTTATCTGATACTTCCAGGCTGCTATTTCAGCAGGGCAAATGCACTTATTCACACATCTGTATGCAATCTGTCACGAGAAGAGTAATTTCAAACACAACGTTAGTGTTTTTAATGTCACTCATTTGTTGAGGTTAGTACTTTACTTACATTGCAGATAGAACTCATCGCTCCAATTATACTTTTTAAAAAAAGTACTGTGTATGTGTTAGCAGTTGTACATCGAGTATCCCCTTCACATCCATATCATGCCATCTTTTCATTTGCATCTTGGCCCATGGGAAGTGTTCCACTTGTGGGCTACACTAAGAATAGAATGAGAGATGGAAATGTTTTACAGTATGTTATATTTTGTGTTCTGACCAGAGGCAGTTTGTTTGTCTGTGAATATGATCTCTTGGGATTTGAAAACTGCTGCTTAGCAGTGAAGGTCATTTTGGCCTCATGAAGAATTGTTTTTATATAATAGCGATAATCGTTAATCATTAACTAAATTTAATTTATGACCATGTGAGTCCACGCTTTTTTGGATTTAAATGACCGGGCTAGAGTGATCTACCTAAAACAGAAAACATTAAATATATATAAGGTCATATAAACAGAACATGCTTTATACATACATTATTTGTTGGTGAACTTTAAATTAAATGCATATAGCTAATTCTTAGAGTATATGGTCACTACTGCACACTATTGATTTATATTATATATACTACTTATTTGGCACCCCTGCTGTAGAGACACTTTGTTTTCTATCCTAATAGTCTTATAATGCTAATAATATGCTAATAATGAATACAATGCCTACCCTGCTGTGTGTGAGGCTGGCACTAGCTGGACATCTGACCTGAAGTTGAAGCCTCCATGAACACATGCTGGGCATTTGGTATTTAAGGCTTAAGGTGCTTTAATGAAACAAAACCTTTTTCCTGCAGTGTATGCAAATAACAACATTTGCATCAAATGTGTATGAGCAGGTGGAATAGGATAAACTGTGCACATCACTCTGCTTATGTTTTACGATTTATTAAAACTTTTAATTTGATTAATTTCACAAATAAATACACTTTGGGATCCTAACTTAACCACAAATCCAGCAGGAAAACATTGAAGTTAATGCTCTTAGAATGATAAGTATGATAAGACTGCAATAAACAGATTTCAGGCACGTCTAACTCCGTCCTAAATAAAACATGCACACTTTTAATCTTTATTAATTTATTGTTTGTTTTTTTTGCATTTTTCCAGTTTTACCTGGACTGCAGGGAGAAACAGCAATATCAACACATAGAAAAAGTATATTTACATTTATATTTTAGAACCAATAAAAAAAGGACACAGCCAGTATAGGTATATAAAAAGGCCTTTGAATTGAAAATGCATCTATAACTTTATTTTTCAGCAAAAGGTAAAATATTAGATTTCACTGAACAGGTTAATGCCAAAGTTTGCCTTACATAAAAACACTAAATTATAAACCTACAGATTTGACATTTTATGGCTCTTTAAAGTGACTGTGCTAGGTTTTTCCTGGGAACAGGGTTTTAATATAAGAACTTCATGTTATTTTCAACATTTGTTTCTCGTTTGGCACAGTGTGACCTTTTAAATAAAAGGTTATTTTCTTTGTATTATGAAGATGAAAAAAAAAAATCATCACCTCAGCTCTTCTGCTTTATTGCCACAGCCCAAGTGTCCAATCCCATATCCTGTCAAATAAAACACAGGTGACTGCAGCAGGGACGGTTCTGCTGCTAATAACAGGGACATTAAAACTGGTCTGGAGTCTGTCTGGACACGTGTGCTTTGGTCTGAAATGGTGTTGGAGTTCAGCAGCTACTTACAAACAAACTCAACTTCATAGAAATATTGATTATGTTAAATTTTCCCATAGAACTAAATCATATCGCTCTGCTCAGACTCACCCCCCGCTCCTCTTTACCTTACGTTACCTTTTTCTGGCATTTCCTAAATTCTAGTAATAACTATCACCCACTGCCTTCCACCCACTGCCCTGCCACTAACTGCTGCTGTCTGAGGAGCCAGACTGCATTGTCCCATTTGTTATTATTAGGCCACAAATCACCAGTGTAATTGCCGTCAGCCAGCCAAGTGTCAGTAAATCTTAAATCTTTATACCCCCTCTGATGGCACAGGTGTATCTGGGAGACACAGATATTATGAAACTAATCTGGGATATACAACCTGTTAGTCTTCCAGCCCCCAACACAGTTAATATGAGAGCTCGTCCAGAAGGTTGGGTATTTGTTTAAGCAGGATTTTACTGTTTCTCACTAAAATTATACGGAATGTCATAGATTATTAGACCTGCCAGTGTTAGCTCTAATGTGTCAGCATCTGGAAATCTTAAGAAAAAACAGCAGTGCCAGTATTGCAGTGAGTTGTGTTTTGTATTTTTACACCTTTGTCTCAAAAACAAAAATGTGATGTAACTTCGTAAGTTGGAAAGCACATACTCTACATAAGTACCTTTGCCGCTCAACTACATTAACATAGTGGTAACATCATAATTAAGGACATAAAAACATTTTTTAATCAAGTTTATAGGATTGATTCTTTTAATGAAACTCAAATCAAAACATAAAAAGCAGTTGTATCAGTATCATGTCTGTAGCTGTACTACAAAAAGCTAAAGTTTTTTGGTTGTTTTTTTTTTTTTTTTACCTTCGTCATCACCCATGCCTTTCACTGATCTGTGGTTCAGCCTGAAACCTACGTAGCCGGAGTCTACGAGTCAAAGAGGAATAATAAACTTTCATTCTAATAATGTTGGCAGTGTTTTATAGATAATAGCTGCTGGGCTGTAAACCTTGGAGAGACACACAGTCCTTAATGCAAAGCTCGTATAAACTTAAAGGATCACTGAAAATTTATGAATATAGATGCTGCCTGCAAGTATTCAGGACATGTTGTAATCAGCGTCCACATGTCTGCATCATCCTCAGGCAGAGACTCCACCTGTTCATCTTTTACATATTGTTCAGACTATTAATAACCTTGTCTCCCTCCCTCCCTCTCTCTGTGTCGTTAATCAGGGACGCTGCACGCGTGAAAACTGCAAATACCTCCACCCACCTGCTCACCTGAAGACCCAGCTTGAGATCAACGGTCGAAACAACCTGATCCAGCAGAAGACAGCCGCCGCTATGTTGGCTCAGCAGATGCAGTTCATGATCCCAGGCACCACCATGCAACCTGTGGTTAGTTCTGTTGTGGTAATTGACTGGCAGGAGCTTAAATGCTTCGCTGTTTTCGTTCTGTCATGTTTTTACAATCTTGATTTGATCAGAGTCTCTTCCACTTAATCCCAGTACAGTGTACAGTAATCACTCCAAGAGTCACAGCTCTGGCATAGTCTTTAACTTTGTAGTTGTATGCGGTAGTAACACAGTCAGGGCTTTGACAAGATTGTCACCGTTGACAAAAACAATCCTAAAAACGTGGCTGCCAGTCGGCTCATTAACCTCCCCCTTCCATCACAGGGTGCAATTAAAACAACCATTATACTTCTTTCTTTCCTGAGTATTAATATTGAGTATTAATACTGCAGGTACAGCAAAAATAGGTTTAGGATTTAGTTATATGCGGGGTTTTTTTTTTCGATGTTCCAAAATAAAATCCTATTTAAGAAAAATATCCCCCTGAGAATGGTCAGTCAACAACTGATCAGTTAATATTGGTGGCTAGCTAATTTTAGCACTATAGCATTGTTAATTAACCACTGCCTTGCTTCTTAAATACTAATGTTATTAATTAATGCTGTTGTCTGACTAAGGTGTTGAAATGAATCATTTAAATTTATATCAGTGATACAAATCTATAGCAAACAGCAGATATAAACAAGCAGCTCTTGTGTTCTTCCAAGCTCAACGTGACAGTTTTCTTCATGGACTTTTGTGTATACCACAGTGTGCTCTAGACTCCAGTATGTTTCTGTGACCCTCCACACCCCCACCCCACCCCACCCCAATCCCCTGCAGCTGTGTTTCTGATCCATATTCACCAAGATAACACTGTGAAGTCAGACACGGTGCATGAATACATGGTCCTAATGGGCATTTATCTGTCAACAAGTCTGTTCTAAGAACAGCCTTAAGGAAGACTTAATGTTTGTTCGCACTTCAGTCCCTCACATGCCCTTGAGCAAAGCTCAGAAATCTTCAGCGGCGCTCTGCCGTTTGCTCTGCAGTCAGGGTTGATTTCCAGGTGTAAACATGTTTAACTGCATCTGTGAGAGGAATAGAAGGAGTCGCTGAGAAAGAACATGTCTGCTCAGCACCGTGCACTCCTTTATATGGAGAATGAAAACATATTTTCTTTACACTCTCCTTTTTCTTTCTTCTTTCCTTGTCTCTTGATTTTGTCTTCACTTTTATTTCATTTTGTTTGCCTTTTTTCATTTTGTTTCTTCTTTGTTTTTTGTTCTTTTTTTTTTATTTCAATCAACAAGCTTACCTGTTTCCAGCCATCAAATCCAATTTCTCTTTAAATTAAAATAATCTAAGATAAACAGCCCACTTAACCATTTTTCCTAAACAGTAAACATTCTTTTTTTTCCACAGCAAGCATTTCAGGTGGGCCACGGCCTGGGCTCTAGCACTGGTTTAAGCTACACACCCTACCTAACCCCCATGTCACACAGCATGGGCCTGATGCCTGCGGACATCCTGCCCAGCACACCCGTCATAGTCCCGGGCAGCCCACCTGTCTCGGTGACCGCTGGCTCTTCTAACAGCCAGAAACTGCTGCGTACGGACAAACTGGAGGTGACCAACGCACACACACACACACACACACACACACACACACACACCACTCGCCCTCTATGTATTTGTGTCACAGACAAGACGAGCCGAACACCTAATCACCACTAATGTTCTGTGTGAGATTGTGTAGTACGAGTGCAGTGACATCTGTCGTAACAGAATAGATGTGTGCAGCATCATTTAAAAGGCTGAAACATTTGCCGGAGTCAAAGGAAGAAGGAAGCCTCACATGTTTCTGCTTTTTTTTAATTATGTAACAAATGCAACAAAGCAATAACAGACTTAACCTTCACATATACACCAAGAAATGAAACAATTTTTTATCTCCACGGCCTTCATTTGTCACTATTAAGTTTGTTTGCTTGCTTTTCTGTGATAACCTCACAGTCAGTTTAAACACTTCCACTCTAAAGAAAGTTGGATTAAAATAGAATTACAACAGTGTGTCTTAAACTGTTTCTTACTTAGATGTTAAACAGTGCATACACACACCTCTACTAGCTAATCTCCAGCTGAATTTTACTACAAGGTCCAGGACTGCCTTTAATCATTACAATTCTCTATCTAATAATTAATCAGTTAATCAAATTTTCCATAAAATGCAAAACTTTCCTATACCATAAACTTCAAAAAAGCTACAGACACCAGAGTCAAGAGAATTAACCGTTAATGAGTAGCACAGAAACCAGAAGAGAGTCAAACTGCAGCCTTGCGTTCTCACCTAGATAATATCTGAAATGATGTGCAGTAGCCTCATTACTGTAGAAGTTTGACCAGAAAGAATCCTTTTTTCATCTATATTTTAAAAAGATAAACATAAACCTGCCGCAGAACTGGATGTGGTGCGTAGGTGTGGACATGTGTATGTTTTTCTTTGCCCGCGATATTACTTAGCAACTGAATGAAAGTGGTCCCTTGGAGACACATGTACTCCCACACCGGACAGACACTGTGTGTGTGTGTGTCTCCCTTTAATTTTATAAAGTTTAACTCAATAACCCTGAATCATTAACTTCTGTCTAATTTTATCTGTCACATGCAAATGTACATTTACATTTGTTTTAATAATACGTACTGCTGGGGACTAGACTGTGTCATAGGCAGCAGAATAAAATAAAAATGAAAATAGATATAGTATAGTATACAGTATATATAATATATAGTATAGTATAGATATAGTAAGAGGAGAAGGCTAGCTTTGTACAAGGCTATCAACAGCATATAGAATGTAAAATGAATATGTAGCAAGAAGAATGTATATCAGAAAAATAATAACAAAAACAGTAATAATAACAACAACTATTATATTTTATAAAGGTACAATTTTAACAATTTACTTTAAACAAAATATTGCGATATATATATCGGCGTAAAGTTGTTTTCTTACACCCCTAGGCATAAGTCACTTTTACCAGTGCTATTTCACATAACTGATTTAGAATGGCGATATCCAAAAGGCTGTGTACATGTGTATATATGTGAGGCCTGTATATGTACTTGTATGAACGTGGTATCACATTTACTTTCATTCTCCAATCAAGTGCCAACCTCTATATTTGTGTGTTCATCTCCGTCTGCTTCGTTGCTCATACCTTCAGGTTTGTCGTGAGTTCCAGCGGGGCAATTGCGCCCGTGGTGAGACTGACTGTCGCTTTGCTCACCCGAGCGACAACCCCATGATCGACACCAGCGACAACACCGTCACCGTGTGCATGGACTACATCAAGAGCCGCTGCTCCCGTGAGAAGTGCAAGTACTTCCACCCACCGGCCCACCTGCAGGCCAAGATTAAGGCCACACAACATCAAGCCAACCAGACAGCTGTGGCAGCGCAAGCCGCCGCCACGGCTGCAGCCATGGTGAGTGAACAGCATCTCACACACACACACACACACACACACTCTATTGTGTGTACATAGTGTTGTGTCTGTGTGTACGTAGCTATCGATTAGGAAACTAGTCTAGTCTAAACTAATTATTTCTGAAAATCTTTCCTTTCAATGAAAAATAAGGAATTTCACTATGTAGCAAACAGAAGTGGTTATTGTTGTTCATTCTGAGCAACTATGTCAAATATTTTAATTTGTGTCTTAAGTATTTAAACCCCCTCCCCTCAAATGTCATAAAAAGATACATCCGTAAGTTGGTCCTGAGTAATTACTATCCATCATTTTAATACATAGAAATACAAGATACAATTAAAATATTCTTAAAATGTCACAAACTCTTTTTTTGTTGGCTCTTAATTGACCCTCCTTGACCTTCGTTATTCTTTTTGCTGGCAGCTACATTTCCACTGAGCATAAACGCCCTGTTCACACACATTTCAGGTTGTACAACACTCCTCATACTTGTACAATACTCTCCATACTCTTCTACTCACTTCAAAAGACGACGTATCCCTTGATAATTACATCCTGGGTTTATAAAATGTAGATCCCTGCTTTATTACTGTAAAGCATATGGGATCTTTTTCTGCTGATGTGAGTCACTTAGCAAAAGAGCGAGTTTTGAAGAATAGACTGCGTTTCAGTGAAACCTAATCGCATCAGTGCAGCGCTGCAAGAACAGTCTGCTGCTGTATCATTGCAGCAGGCTTTTTATTTCCAAACGTCCTTGGTTCTTAGAGAGACAATGTGCTGGCTCACCCTTCCATTCCATTTCCACCACCCTCCCAAAACACACACACAAGCATGCATGCGCGCACACTCTCAATGATGAATGCAGCTCTCTGCAGATCAGCGCAAATTAAATCAGGGATGGATGAGAATGTAGCATCACTGTAGGGTTGGAGCTGGCGTAGGGTTAACCTTCTCAGCCTGTCTTGCAAGACATTAATATTCCCACCATCTTTGAGAAGTAAAGAGACAGATGCTTGTACAGGTAGCTGTACAGTAAAAAAAAATAGTTAAAAACTGAATTCAGTGTGAGTGGCATTCTTTCCTCAGGGCTATTCTCACTTTATTTCTCCTATAGCTGCTGATCTCCTGCTAGCCCTGTACTGCACCAGTGTTGCCTTTGTGTCCTGGCCATGCTTTAGGCATCACTTTTTTGGCTTTCTTCGTTGGCTGGCTCTATTGCTGCTTTACTCAACTCATTGTTTTTCATCCATATGGTTAAAGTCTGTCCATATCTGCATTTTAACTGAAAACTGACCAGTCACAAACCAATCAGCAGGCTCAAATTCTTGCATGTGCTCCAGGAGAGTGTAACACACACTCTCTCTGCCTTGCATTAGCTTTCCCGTTCACTATTGATTCCAGATAGATAGATTTTATTTAACCTTCAGTCATGATAGAGTCAATGCCAATCTGTGATTTGAGATTTATATTCTTTACATTTTGGTTTAAAGAAAAAGTGAGTGAGTATATGCTGAGAACTGGTCAGCACAGTTCTTACAATCACCTCACCCGAGAAACCGAGAAACTAAAAGGAGGTGTCAATAAAGATTTAGCTCCTGTTTTGTTTTTAGCTCCACACTCCCCCCTTCGCCTCCTTGGTGGCTCATATTTCCCACTTTATCAACTTTACGACCCCATTTCCAATTTACCATGCAATGTTACAGGCTGTGTTAAAGCTGAGGTGGGTCAACTTCGGGCTTGTTTAGTCAGCGTCTTCAACCAATTTTCTTTTAGCTCTTAGCCTGAAGCGGCAGAACTTTTATTGAACCATAAAAAGCCCTCTTGCTGCTCAGTTGCAAACAGGTAATATCATTACCCATAATTCACAGTTTTTTAATCATAGGTAAAGTGAACTGCAGACAAGGTTACATGTGAACTAATGGAGATACAGTCAGACACTGCTGTCACTGGGATGATTGTGTTCTCTGACCTTCTCCCTCATATCAGGTCAAATGAAAGTCACCTTTGGGGTTTTTTCCTGGAATCCTTCGTCATTTGTTCAGTTTAAATAAAGTGTGAAAACTCTGCTAAATTCTTTAAACTGCATTTTTGACTAAAAACCATGAACACTACTGCACAAGTAGCAGGAGGCATGTGCATCTCATCACATCTATCTTCATACTGTATGTTTGTTCTGCTTTCAGCAGTCACATCACATTCACATTCAGAATTGTCTTTTATAACATCACTAAAATATTACTTCATAAATTATATCACCTTCAAACTCGCCATAGTAACTTACATTACAATACTTTTCTTTAATGGATGTCATGCCTATGTTGCATTCCCCAGTGTCCTCGGGTCTAAGCATACAGTAGACCCAGCATTCACGCTATTACATATGTAGCCTCTCGAAGTGCTCAAAATATAATTGCAAATGCCTTGCAACATGATCACAGTCACAACTATGCATGTTTAAGGCATTTTCACAGTGCAGCACAACTTAAATAAGAAAAGAACCTTCAAAAGGAGCCAGCAGTATGTGACTGTGACTATGGCTGTTTGATGTTGATATGGCAATAAATGTGGTATTTTGGAGATAAGAAAAAATAAGATATTTTTGTCATTCAAAAAAAGTCTTATTTTATTTGACTTGTTCCTTAGTGTTTTTGCCAGATTAAACAGACTTAAATGGCATATTTGGACTCAACAGATTTTTTATGAATTATAAGGATATGTATAAGTTATGTACACTATATTATGGTGTCTTAACATGCTACAATAACTGGAGCATGTGCAAAATTTGCATAGCATTAGTAAAGATATTTTGTGACAGGTGAAAAGTATGGTTTAATTTGTCTCTTAATTTTGCTTTGTGGTCTTAGTGTCTGGTACTTAGTTTTAAACCTGGGTAAACCTATAATTTTTAATTTAACAACCTGAAAAGATGACACTACAAACTATTAACATACAGTATTAAAAAACAAATATCTTGACAAAAACGCTAGAGATTATTTGTGACTGTTTTCATTTTATTCCTCACTCTGAGTATTAGTTAAAAGCAGCAGCAGCTAGCGTGACATTACTAGCTGCTTCAAAGTGTAGCTTTTCTCACAGTTGCTATACTTTAAATGTGACCATAAATGCGTCCAGATGTTGCTGCATGCAGTAAAAAGACAGATCCTGGAGAGAAGCTACTGCGTGTGAGTGTCCTACTTACAAAATTGCAGGTGTATTTATAGTCTGGATCGTTTGTATTTTCTTTACTATATTTTTCCTCAGGTACTGTAGTTTTTTTATATGTTGTTTTAGTGATGGTTATAAGTCATATGCTTTTCTCCCTAGTGTAAAAATACACATCAAACAGTAGAATCTTGCTTTTTCTTAACCAAAAGTGACTGTAGATGCTTCTGTTTGCTTTTGTACTAATTCAGAAAGTAGCCATGTCTTTTCACACAGTAAACAAAACAGTTTTTTTGTTTATGTGCATGCCTATTGTTTTGTATGTGGTATACTTGCATTCAGATTATTTTTTGTTTTTTGTTTTTTCCCCTTCTCACCTATCCACAATGCAATGCTGTTCCCCCATGACGCACCTCTGCTTGCTGTTACCTGTATGTTAATACGCTTGAATCCCATTGGCCCGCTGCCATCATGTGCTCGCTGCCTGCTAATTAAAGACTCAGTCGACTGCCAAAGCAATGAAGCGACCCCTCGAGGCAACTGTAGACCTGGTACTTGGATCTTTCACCTTTTGCTTTGCATGTAGCTTCTTTTTAATGTACTGTAGCCACTCACAGAGTTTAAGTTTGACTCGTTTGTTTTTGTAAATCACTTTGTAGCATAAATGTCTTGGTAATCGCAGCATTTTCTAACTATTTAGAATATGATTTTAAAGTAAATATAGTTATTTTTTGTAATGTGTTTGATTTTGTTTTTTGCTATGTTTTAGTCTGTTGTCATTGTCCATGTAATAGTTACTGCAGTTTTCCATTTTTGCCTTATTGTGCTGTGCATAGACAAATAACCAATTTAGGAAATATTAATGCGAACTGAGGAAAAGAATCCAGGTCCAATCCTCTGTACTTTTGTCATGTCTGTTTTTTCCCATGGTCAGGCGTTCCCACACGGTGTCCTTCAGCCCCTACCAAAGAGACCAGCACTTGAGAAGAGCAACGGTGGCAGCTCCCTGTTCAGCCCCAGTGTTTTGCACTACCAGCAGGCTCTGGCCAATACACAGTTCCAGCAGCCGGCATTTTTCCCCACAGGTAAGAGCATCTCGCCCACAGTTTAAGATGAAAACTTTACATACCCTATATATGTGGATGATACTCTGATTATATTATAAAAGTATATATCGGCATGGCCCAGGGGCAAGAAGCTGCTGCACTAACTTTGTTTGGTCCCAACAAAAGAAGGGCATCTTTGCTTTACATTTGGCTGAAATGTTGCCCACTGTTTGTCATACTTGGATTGCGCAGGTATACCAGAAAGGTTATGTAATTGGTTGACTTTTGGTGGCTACTACTCAACCAAACTGAAACCAAAGTTGGCAACTTCATTCCAAAATAAATGGGATTGAAGTAAACAGATTCACTCTGTTGGTTCTTGCTCTGTTTGCATTCAGCTGATATGGCTGTGTGCTCTGAATTAGGACACAGCCAGAATGAAAGACGGCCTCTTTTGTTAAAAGAATTAGGCCATTACTATTTCTGATCAAATATTAAGTGAAATGCATTTGTATTTCAGTAGTACATCATACAGTAATACACTGTACATGTATATATTTACTCACTCCCTTCTTGCAGCCTCTGTTCTTTTTGGCTATTTAAAGCAAATGTAGGGAACCAAATTCTCATTCTCAACAATACTGCTACAGCCTGGCTGCCACACAGAACGAAGTATAGCTGTCCACAGTCTTGCTGCTCAGTCGCAGTTTACCACACATATGTTTTCTTTAAAATAAAATGGTCTGCCTTATGCAGTTTTAATCCTCTGATCAGTAGTAAATGTGTACTACCGCCTTGAACTTTTGCACAACACTGTGAGTTACACCTACGGCCCAGGCAAGGATCTATTGGCTCAAACTCCCTTGGTCCAAATAAACTCTTTCACTTTGTGGCAGTTCAATCCATTAAAGGTCTGTTTCCCTATTCTGCCTGTTTTTTCTTAGATCATAAGCCTTTTGTGCTCAAGCAGCGATAGTAGTTGGAGTTTCTTCAGATCAAATGCTATGCTAAGTGAAAAAACTGCAGCTAAAGAGCACTACCAACATTCATGAGTCATTTCTGACAGGACTCGTGATGCTGGCTTCTCTGTAAACATGCTGTATTTGTTTCCCTGCTGTGTGAAATGTCTGTCAGGCCCTCTCCTTGTGTGTGTGTTTTTCTCTGTGTGTGTGTTGAGCTTCAGTTGAGGAGAAGTCTAATGTTATCTTGTAGTGTAGAGCAGAGGGGAAAAACAAAACCGATGTCTCATGAGAGGATAAAATGTTTACTGTAATAAATAAAGCGTTGTGATGCATATCCCGGCCCCCAACATCCATCATTCCCATTGTACTCACACCTGGAGCAGCACCTGTGCACAGTCCTACACTAACCCTGCATGACGCTACAGTCTGCCTCTGCTCCTTATATCTCCTTCTCTTTTATGGTCTTATCATTTTAGTCTGTATATTATCCTCCTAGTTATTCACATTCTGTTTGATTTCACACATATATATGTATAACACATTGTCACAGTTTAGTTTTTATAGCATAAACATTGCCATTTATACCTCATTTCCAAATTAATACAATACCCAACTCCATATTATATTATAATAGTTACAAGTTTATTTTATATAAGTTTATTTGTGAATTCAATATATTAATTGCTGCGTACTTTTGATTGATATACTTGACTGATTTTCTGATTCGTGATGTACAAGACATGTTCAGTAGGAGACAGATCTAGATTGCAGTTGTAACAGGACACAATGTTGGAATTAGTGCAAAATGAAGCCTGACATTTCCACAAAAGCAAAGCTGTTGTGACAGCTTCTCTTATATAATTTGATCTCAGTCTTGTTAATCCAGACTGCTTTCACAAAGAGAAACAACAAAGAATGTAAAATGCAACAGTGAAGGCGACACTGATTGGATACGTCATGGGATCAGAAGTCTGGTTTTGGAAGTCTTTGGAAGTTACATCAAGACAACGATGACATAGATTTTAGAAAAAAAAACTTCAATACAAACCAGTTTACCTTTGAACAACACACATCCAATCTGCTCCAGGCTCTGTCCATTTCTTATAAACGGTCTTGTGTTTAAGCTGTAATCAGAACCTACAGCTAACGTTCACACTAACGCCACACTAATAAGAAGAGGTTTCCGTTGTGCTTGATCCCGTTTGCTGCGTCTGTCACTGGCTGAGAGCAAAGCTGTAACAGAAGCATCAGAGATTTGTTTTTGTCTTGTATGAAAATAACCGTGTTATTCTCCTCCTAAATTAACCTGATTCTTTCCTCCCCCTCTCTCTTTCTTTCTTTCTCTCTCTCTCTCTCTCTCTCTCTCTTTCTCTCTTTCTCTCTTTCTCTCTTTCTGCATGAACACAACAGGGTCAGTCTTGTGCATGACTCCTGCTAGCAGTCTTGGTAGGTCCCGACCTTCGCTATGTACACTGTAGATGAGTGTGTGTATGTGTGTGTGTAGGGGCTGGGGTGGGATACACAGGTGAGACAAAAGGGTAAATTGCATCACTGCACTGCCTTTGGTGGTGATGAAATTATATATAAAAAAAGGATTCTGTGTTTTTTCCATGTACCCTTTTCGTAGGCCTTTGTGTCACCTGTTCCCCTTTCCTCACTGACTGTCTTTTTTATTTTTGATTAAAAAGCAGTAGAGTAGCTAGAGTCTGTTTGCCATGCTGTGTGTTGACTGGATTTTTTAATAAGTTTTCCCAGGGAAAATGTGCTCCTGTTTCTATAGGAAAAATGAGCTGGGGAAGCAAAAAATCCACAGTCCATCAGCGCTGCAGGTTTCCTGGCTTTGCCGTTGATCTTGGCAGATAATGTGCATCAAAATATAAAAATATCATTCAGTCTTATTCATAGACTGCAGTAAGTTATTTTAGGGCTGTGTAACCTGCAAATATATCCCAGAATTTTGTATTTGTTAAATTGACTCCTAAGAAAATGTGAGGTTTTCAGTTTGAATCTCCAGTGCTTTAAGTGAAGACAACAAGTCTGGACACCTGCAAATCTGCTGGACTGAGTCCCGTTTCCCTCAAACTTCTCTGGGAAAAACAGCAACTGATTTTCTGTATAAAAATTTCCTCATACTTGTGATTGTAATCAGCTTCTCTCCTCTTGTTTTCTGTTATGTTTCCCTCCCACGCTCTCTTTTTTCTGTCTTACTTCTGTCTTTTTTGTTTGTTTGTTTTTCTCTTTGCTTTGCATTGTGAATGGTTGCATGCCATCTGCTGGTGTTAATCCTAACGATGGCTTGCTGGCTCTCTAAAACATCTACCACCAACTTGACCATCACCCACAACAACAAATACACAAACTCATCACACCTGTTGCAATAATCACCATATTGCTCCACCTACTCCTACTCTCCACTGCTGCCACCACCACCTTTTCCCTCCTCCTATCCTCTTCCCCTTTTTCCCCAAACTCCTCCCTCAAACAAAGTCCCAATGATGTACAGTGCTACGCCTGCTACTGTCTCTGCAGCAACTACTCGCGCCACAAGTGTCCCCTACGCAGCAACAGCACCAGCCAATCAGGTTTGCTCCTTTTAAAGCTTTCTTTCATCAGTCCCTGGAGCTCTGAATAAGTGCTGCCTCTTCATTAGGCTTCTATACCACACCTAGCCCACACCTGGTACTCTACCATCCATGCTTTTGGATGCACTGCAAAAGTGCACCATGACGTGACACCTTCCGAAATGACCAGCAGAGGATGCTAATGTCACCACAGAGAAGCATGTTTTCTTGAAAATTAGCATCACAGCGCGCACTTCTTCAGAGCTTCCACATTTGCAAAGTAGTATTTGTGTTGTGTTGCATTACTTTCTGTTTGTTTATTTTTCTCGGTTTTGTTTTGTTTTGCATGTTCTGTTTCGAGGTTTATTTTTCCACTTCTCTTGTTGTCGTCCAAAACAAGCCTCTCCATCTGCACCACGGGCCGCCGCTAATAAGCTGTACGCAAATGCGCATCCGAGCAAACACATGCACACCATCTCAGCAGCTGATTTCTGTTTTTGCTCTGCTCAGTTTGAGCTTTGTATTTTTATGGTTGTCGCCAGAAAATTGTTTTTTGAAGAAGTTTGAAGTTTTTTTTATAAAAATGTCCCCCTTTTTTTGTTTGTATAAAAACAGTGCTGTGGCAGAGTAGTAACAAGAGCCAGAGAAGCTAGGTCAGGTTTGAGGGCCAGGTTCACGCATGTGTGCCCTATTTAAAAGTGGAGCAATTTTAGGACAATGCCAGCGTATCAGGCTTCTGCAGCTGGACGCCACACAAACAGAATTACTTTATAAATACATCTGCCATCATGTGGTAGTTTGGTAGGTGTCTATTTTGGGTGATGATGGACGTATACTGAAAAGAAATCAGTTTTCTTTGTTGAGAAGTTGTTTCAAGGGACTTAAATTTGTGTTTCATTTTTGTGTTCCTGGTGGCAGGCATGTTTTCAATGACTCTCAAAAATATGTCAATACCGCATTCTCTAAAAGGACGTTTCTTTCAATTGTGCCTTTAAAAATGAAAAAAAAAAAACTTTTTCATTAAGTCTGAAATGAAAATATCAAAGAACGGCCTTTAGGAATTAGGAATGACTATCTCTGGCAACAGCACCTCCTTCTTTATTGCTCCTCCCTGGCCAATAATATGAGCACTTCCTGTGAGTCACAGTCTCTTCCTGTAATTGACATGCAGCAGCAGTAGCAGCAGGAAGCAGGGCCGCTCTTTAAAGATGCATGTGGGATCGGCAGCATCAGACCCAGTGACGTCAGTTCTCACTGTCTGATTCAGCCCCCCCCCCTCCACCACCACCACCACCACCACTACCAGCATCTGTGTGTTTTTCTCCCCCAAGGACCTACGTTAAATCACCCCGCCCCCCACTTAAGATTCTGTTAACACCTATAATCACAGCTGCGTGCGTGTCTGTCCTGTGATTTATGACCAAACACTGAAATGCTTTTTTGAAAGATTTAAACTGGCTAAGAAACCGAAAACTCTGCTCCCGAGGTGAGAATACGGAAGAAAGATCCATGCCGTAGGTCAGGGATCGGCAACCTTTGACACTAAAAGAGCCATTTTAACATTTGATCTGGAAATACAATCAAGAGCTGCATATTTTGTCATCACTTGTGATATATGCACTGCTGCTAGAGGATTTAACACCAGATCTTGAAGAAGACAGTGAAGTTATGTTGTATCGTTAACCACAAGATAAAGAACAAGTGTGACATGTAAAATGGCTCAATCCTGATGTAAAAACTCTGATAGTCACAGGTAGTTTCCCGTCTGCTGACACTGCAGGGTCCACTGCTGTCCACTGAATATACTGGCTGATTGGATGTGTTAGTCATGAATTTTTGTTGTTTGAAGAGCACAGTCCGCGGTAATTTGGACCATTCACAAAACGTTAACTCTCCCTCGTAGAGCTGATACACACAGGCTGAAAACCCAGAATACAAGATATATTGTCTTTTGCATTAGCAGCGCGTTGTCTGTAAGCAGCAGAAAACCACAGTTTTTGAGAGTACAGGTCTGTGTAGACCTTTTTCATACACCACCATTTTTTTGTTTGTTTGTTTGTTTGTTTGTTTTTTAAGACATGCTGTTGGTTGGTGTGTCTCTGGTTGAAAACAGTTACAGACTTTAAATTGCTTATTGAACCAGTCATGGGAGTTTCATTAATAAACAGACTGAGTGAATGATACAACTCTTGTCACCGACTTGTAATCAGAATGTAATCAGAAACCTCGAGTATGTCCGGGACAGGAATGTCCAGACAAGTTCACTGTCTGGTCACCATGTGATTCACTGAAATGTCACTCTGATGCGACGAGCAGGAACCAATCACGTCTCTCCATTGTACAGCATCATTTAACAATCCGTCTGCCTATGTCATTGCGTCTAAATGTAATCGCAAAGCAACACTACCATCTACTGTTCGAATTTGGTATTACATCACCCAGAGGCTGCAGTTGTTTGTTGTAGTTTCAGTCCAATCTGGTTTTTCAGCCCATTAGTCCCTGAGAGAATCTTTTCACCACCTCAGATTTCTGGCCATTAAACCGTTTCCACTGTTTGCTGCTATTTGTGACCACAGTATTAATGTCATGGACGTTGTCAGAGGCTGTCAGGACATTAGCAACTGGACTGCCTTGGTTTGTCCAGAAACTTAAGTTATTCCATTCTGAAAACTCAGTTACAGTGGTAACTGTCTTCTCTTTAAAAAATGTTCTCCTCTGTTTTCGTGCTGTCACTTCCACCTGTTACATTCTAAATGACTTATTTTGGTATAAATAAAAACGACCTTGTTTTTAATATCCTTATTTGTACCGAAGTAACTTTACTTGTGCGATGATTGTGAACCAGCAAATGTTTGTTCATTTTTGCTATCTCTTCATGTTTACTTGATGCTACTTTTATCTAATCTGTGTTATTGTTTACTTGGAGATTCCGTCGTAGCCAAATATAAAAGAAAAACCCAACATATTCTGACTTTTAGTGTCAAGGATGCATTTATTCTTTATAAAAAGAGATGCAGAATAAGTTAAATGCTATGTTGAGTTCCCTCACAAAAGTATGGATTCTTCTTATGTCTCCGATTGCACCCACATTTTCAGCTAAAGTCTCTACCTTCTAAAAGTGTTTTGCATCCATGACTTATTTTGTAATAAATAGAAAGTCTGCAGGGAAATTTTAATATGTTTTTCTCCTCTCTCTCCCTCCTGCAGATCATCCTGAAGTGAGCATCAGAAAGGGAACAGAGTGTCTAGAAGCTGCACTAGGAAACACAAAACCGCCCCTGTGTAAATACTACCTGACCTCTGCCATGGAGGTGCAGCAACCTGCATGCTAAGAGTGTAACACTTCAATTTAACCATAAACAAACTGCAGTCAGTAATGGTGTTAACAAACAAACAACAACACATAAACACAGATGTATACTGTATGTATTGCTAGAAACAAAACACTATTAAGATTTTTTTAATTAAATATTCTCATGTATTGTACACCGTACACTCATAGCAAACAGAATATAGATGTCAATTTTAACAACTCTCCCAAAACACCCACAGTTTTCCTCTTGTTCATTTCAACTCAAAAGTTTATGTAGAAAATTGAGACGCTTGATCTGCAGCGCATCAGTGTAGAAGCAGGAAAGACAGACAGAGTCATAGGACACAAAAAAAATCCCTCTTCACAATCACATTGAAGCACTTTGCAGCCAAAAAATGTGGAATGTCAGCTGTTAAGATGACATGAGAAAACACACACCCAATGTCTGCCAATGTCTTCATCGGTGGAAAAATCATCTCGCCAAAGTTATTGTCACTGGATTCAAGCAGCCACACATCAGAGCCACATCCAAATGCCTCTGGGTTCTGGGTTTTGCCATGGCACAAGCTGCTCCCATTTTGTATTGAGTTGTATTTTGTGTTCAGGAGGAGTGATGAGGTAAAGCTTGCACCTGAAATTTTGCATGCAGAGTCCTTACAGAAGTGAAGATAGGTTAAGGCAGGAGTTTTGAAAAAAGCTTCAAGGCTGTTCATATGTAGTAACCTGCGTGCACTTTTGTGCGTAACTATTAAAAAAATCAACGACAAACAAACAAAAAACCCACACATCAGTGTTTACCAGAAAATAACCTCATACATACAACAATACAATACATTAAGTCGCCATTAAATCACCTTTAAACCGCTTTGTTAGGGATCGTCTTTTTTTGTTGTTGTTACGTAAAAGTACAAACAACAACGAATGTTCCCCTGTTTGACACCACGATATTTTGCGATTAGCGTGGAGATTAGCTGTCCTCCTCTTTGTTGTTTTGACGAGTCTCACCATTAGATGTCGCAAATTCTTTTGATATAAAGTTACAAATCAGACATTTTTGCAATCATCACAGACACATTTTATCAGGAGCGTCCCAGCAAAACCTTGCTTTGTTTGCTTGCTTTGCGAACACATCAAGCCCAGGTCCGTCTAATTCTTCTTTCATAGTCTTCTTTCCTTTAAGTGAGGTCGAACTGGGATTTTGTTCACTTAGAGATTAGCTTTATCAACGTAGCTTTTGGATGCTACATCTGAGCAGCCTACCAACAGCTTGGTTTTTGCCAAGGCCTTATCAATGAGAGCTTTTTGGTTTTCATACCAAGAGGAAAAAGCCTTGTGTGAATGTATGCACGTGTTCGTGTGTTTTTTACGGATCTGGAGGCTGAAGGTCTGCCGGCAGACTGAAACTCTTTAGTGAGGTCTATGACAACACCAGGTCTGGGAGGAGAGGCTGAAGGATCTAAGTGCTAAACAAAATTTAAAAAGGTGCATTTGACGAAGGATCGTCATGAAACTAAAAACGAAGACTTGAACTTGGACTGGAGGGCTATCTGTGACCGTGGTTGTCCTGTCCAACCCTTCTATCACCGATAATCCTGTTCCATTTTTAGATGAAAAAGAAAACTGTAGAAGTGCCTAAATAATATAATAGGACACAATCATCTCTCTCACACACATACACACACACACACACACACACACCTCATGTCGCTGTCAGATGGTGGACTCTTTGAGAAGGACAGTGGATTTCGGGAATTACTACTGGAGAATTGTTTTTCCCAGTAGTTGCTTAGTAATATCTTCATCGAGGACTTTATTAGAAACAAAAAAAAAAAAAAACTAAGAAAAAGGACAGAGAACAAATCAGAAACTAGCTTTGTAGAATGTTCTGGTGACCCTCATTGTTCTTACCAGGGTTTGAGTTGTTTACATGAGGAACCTGAGTTTGGAAGAAAAACTAAAACCTGTAAACGGTGTGTGTAAAGAGTTTATATTCATAGAGTTTTTAGAGATGTTTTCAGAGTTATTTCAAAAATTCTGTTCTGTTTTTTCTCTTGAATTTGTCAGAAGAGCCCACCTCCACCCATCCCACCATAATCATCTTTCATTTATCAGTTCCAACATCTATATCCCAGGGTGTGTTGGCATTTGCTGTGGACCGAGACAGTCGAGCAATGTCTATTGTCTTTATTGTTTTTAAGAAATTAAATTTCTCTAAGTATGTTTTCAGGATCATCTCCAACTCTAATTTCTACTGAGTGACTTCCACTCACACTAAACCTTAGCAGCATCAACTTCTTCTCAGTCCGAAACTGATTCAAAACCCTTAAATAATCAACTCATCCTCGACCTGAATTTTTCTTCAAAGGCTTGGAATTGGGCGACATAACACAGTGACTTAATAAATAATCATTGTCCCCGCGGCATCATCACAGGCTAGGATCTTAAAACTGGACCTGTAACTATACTTCACCATGGTTGAAGCAAATCAAACCATTGAAGGAGACATTTTCAGCTCTGGTCCCATCCACACCACAAATGTAGACACACCCTAAAATCTGATTTATTGTTTTTTATTCTCATCTAACCACATGGTGCTCTAATAACATCCGATAATCCACTGTCAGACCTTTTTTTATTGCACCACCCTCTGGTTTTACACTGCATTTGTTTGGATTTGTTTACCATATTCATGGCAGGTGGTTTAAAAGAAAAAAAAAGACAAATTTTACACTTTTGTTGTAATTTATCTTGCGTTACTTAAAGTTTTAGTCAGAGACAATGTTGTAAATTCTATCTTAAAATGAATGTAATTTATTGAACTGTGCTTCGTTCTGCACGGTTTTGGTCATTTCAAGGTCTAACCTGTCAGGTCAGCAGATGAATGAGTGAAAGAATAGATGAGTGAATGAATAAATTAGTGAGCAGCCTGGTTAGAAAGCTGTACGTCTTGCCCTTTCGTCTATAAGAGGAAGAAAATGGAGGACAAGTAGATGGCGCTGGTGTTGCAGTAATTAGCATTACTGTAGAGTTGCCTGTGTTGTTGGAATTTTAAAGAAAAAAATAGATGTTTATTGTACAGAAGACATTTTACCAAAAAAAAAAGAAGAAGAAGAGATGACATTTTCCAAAATAAGATGTACTTTTCACTCTAGTCAAATAGTATTTGGTAACAATGTTACATTGTTGCGTTGACTAAAGTTGGGTATTTTTGTAAATGACATGGTTCAGTTGATTTTTACTTTGTTTCTTTGTGTTACTATTATCATTATTATTGTTATTATTTTGCTAGAACGACTAAACACAGAGGAGTTCTGGGAAAACATTTCTTATTCCCCGCCACAAGGACCTGATATTTTCATTAGTTAACCACAGCCTCTGTAGAGCTGTGACTGTGACACGTACATAGATTTAAACTCAATGTTACACATAGATTATATATATATATATATATATGATTATATATGTAAAGAATTTAAATATCTATAAATTAATAAGACCTTAAGTTGACCTGTACAGCTCCTCCCCTGACGATGAGCCTTTAGGTTCCACTTTTAGACAATTTCATTCTTTACGTATCGCTAGAATTAGGGAATTGCACTTTTCGTATTGTGTTGAAGTTGATTTTGTTTTGTTTCTGGTTTTGAAAACGTGTTTATTAGTCACATTGAAAAACCACAGAATTTTACCATGTTGCATGAAAATTAAGACATTTTCCTTTTCTCTTCCAACCACATAACCAACTGAATGTTTCTGCACACGTCCTATGATGCTTTAGTGCACAGAATCAACCTCAGTGCTTTTAGTAATGTGGCAGCAATGACTGACTGATGGCCTCAACAGTTCGTCGACAGAGCAAGAGCAGATTCCAAACTATTTGCCTTATCATAAGTCCATTGTGCTTAAAGGGATAGTTCATAGAGGTTTTTGTGTCTCTGTGTGTTTGGATATCTGAAGATACTGCCACCTAGATGGGACTCGTTAACAACAACATCCTGACTGGAAACCTAATAGAGCCCGATGTCACCAAAACCAAAGGCACCAAAATTAGTGAAATTGGTAACATAACATTTTTGATCAAGCTTTACTGGCTCTAGTAGGTTGATCTGTGTATAAGATTTTGGAAAAATTCTTCATTTCAATTTAACCTCCTTGACATAATGTTACCAAATGACACAACAGTAGATCAGCAGACCCTGGTTTTCCATGAGTTTAAAATACTAATATCACCAGGAGACTGGCGCCACCACTGGCCATCTGGGGCTGGCTCCTATAATCACACATCTAAAACTCTTAGTCGTAATAGGTTTTTAGAAGATGTTTTGGAGTTTGTTGCTCGGGTTTTCCTGTCATCAGTCTGGTTTTATGTCTGAGTTGTATAATTATTATCTTAAAAAAAGATATATTTTAAGGCGTAGTTGTTGTTTTAATAAATCAGCAACCTGCTGTAAAACAGTGTAATTTTGCTCTATGATTAAAAGAGAGCAGATGACTAATGTTTTTGCTAAAGTTAAAATATTTCACATCCCCTGTGTCACTTGTCATTACTCATTAAACTTCACACCTAATTTTTTTTTAGTACCTACAACGTAAATGCATTATTGTTGTAAAAGTTTTTGAGGTGACTTAAATCTGTACACCTGTGCAGGTGTGTTGGTATGTAACGAAGATATTTGGAACCAGTGTCTTTTCACTGGCACAATCACACATCAAAAAAAACAAAACAAAAAAACAACTGAACTATCTCTTTAAGACTTTAAAAGCTCTTAAAATGTGTATTTCACATACTTGAACTGATGTTTGTTTCCTCAGTTTGTTTATCATTTATAGCTAAAATTATTTATTCGTCGGAACAGTATCAGGACAAAACTGCATCAAAATGAACAGTCGACCATCGTCAGCTAAAACTCTCCGGACTCTGCAGTGAAAATCCAGTCGCCCCTCACCGGCATTGTGTATGTAATCGGCTGTGTGTAGTTCAAGGCTTGGTCCAGCAGATGGCACTACAGTTGATGGAGTTTGACTGTCCGTTACCAACACATTCAAAGAATATTTGACGAAAAAAGACCCTTGTTAAGATTTATACCTTTAATGTAATCAATTCTAAATGTTGTTGTATTTTTTTTTTTGTTGTTTTTGCATATATTTTGTGGTATGTTACGTTTCTATAGTCCAACGTTTCTTTGGTTCCAGAAAGATAGTGTAAAATTTATTGAAAGATAAATAAAGAAAATTAAATTAATTTAGTGTGGGTCTGTTTTTGTTGTCACAATTTATTGTTTAGTTTTCTGAGTAATTCAGTATTTTATATTTTAATACCATGCTTCTTCTGGAGAAATAGACAATAACCGTTAACTTGAGTGATGGCTCTTTTATGTTGAAGCTAGCTTTTGGCTAACGTACATGAATTCTATTTTTTAACTATAATATTTGGTCAAACGTTTTTTGTTTTTTGTTGTTGTTGTTATGTCAGTTATTTATGGCTAATGGTTATGCATCATCTTAGCCAACCTTTAGCCACCTAGCTATACTTAGTAAACTAGTTAGCATTTGATTTATTCCACCAGTAGCAAACTGCAAGTATACTCATATATACATGTATTCATGTATACGTGTATTCAAGGGACAATATAATGATGTATGTGACTGATGATGATGTAATGACTCGCCATTATTTTTTATCAAAATATTTTTTATTTTGGAAATTCTGCTGACATTTAGTCATCGAGGCCAAAAATGATTCAAAAGTTCACAACTAAAAATCTATTTAGGTCAATAGCGATATTGTTTTTTGACACTAAAGTCAAACGAGGTGATGTACATTCCAACCCTTTGTTGTCTGGAGAAGAAGTGTCTGTGCTACACCGTGTCCTGAAAAGGTTCCAGACAGATTTATGCACAAAGAGTGAGTCAGACAAAGATGCTGAGGCCGAGGGCTGCCTTAAACAACCCCTGTCTCCTAATGGGAGCTTGACCTAGTTTCCACAGCAACTGAGGAGACTGTCTTCTCAGGAAAAATGACATC
>NC_024320.1:17250059-17254482 GCF_000523025.1 Cynoglossus semilaevis
ACAGGGCTAAGGCTACAACAAGCTTCAGCCTGTTTGTATTTTCTCTGCCATTCATTTGAATTTAAATTAAAAAAGCATTTTATTAAAATGTGTGATACTGTTCTTTGTGACCGTCTCACTCACTGCACCAAAGTCCAATGAAAAATCTGCATTTTTACATCACAGCAGACAGGAGTCATTGTTCTTCTGCTGCCTCCCTCTGAACCTTGAAATTATTGTTATTATTCAACTTCTGTGTTTAAAATGTTTGTGTGCATTTATGTGAGTAACACGTTAGCAGACGTCAGGTTTTCTGGTGGAATTACTGCCTTTTCCTACAGGCTTTGGTTCAGGTAAGACCTTCTTCATTGTGGTAATTTTCACATCTTGTTAATCAGTTTGTCCAGATATACATACCTTTTAAAAATTAGCAGGTTCTTTGACAACAATAACATTTTTCCTATGTTTTGGTAAATATTGCTAAAACCCTGTTACAACAGCTAAACCTTTGGTTTAGTGACAATCACCTGATTTTGGCAGTAATTTTACACAGTGCAGCGTTTATTCCATATAACTGATGAGTATATTCTCACCAATGTTATACAGCTTAACTGTTTTATTTAATCTGCCCTTCCCTCAGTCGCCTAATTTTTGTAATAGATTTTAATTCAAATGTACAGTAAATACAGTAGAGTTTTTGTATTTATATCACTGTTTGTATTGTTTCACATGCTTTTTTTTTCTTTACCAAACCCCTTAAAACCCACTGTAATTATGGCTAATTGTATGTCTTTGTTGTGGTGGCACTAATCGCCCTCCATACCACGTTCCAGGAAACGGTGGATGCAGCAATTCCAGAGGCGTGGATTCCCAGCAGCACTAGCAGCAGCAGCAGCAGCAGCATCAGATCTGTTGTCCTCAAACTAACTCTGCAGACTGACTGGTGTCTCCTGCAGCCCAGCAGAGGTGAGAACATGAAGCAGCTGCAGCATCGCCTCCATATGAACAAAGATGCTCCGTTCACTCACACAGCCTCAGCCTGAACACACAGCCTTACTGCATGTTGGATGCCTGTGGAGTGGTGTCTCTCTGAGGTAGCGTGGGAACGTCTCGGTGGAGGCTGTGCGTCCTCGGCCGTAGATGCTCCATCACCACTGATCATCCCAGACTTTTTCTTTGTTCTGCATCAGGATCGGTGTCTGCTTTGCTGCGTCTGGAGTCTGAGGATCCGAGACGGGAAGTCTGCGGGAATCATGCGTCTGTGGTAACCGAGAGCCATGCGGGAATACAAGGTGGTGGTTCTGGGCAGCGGCGGCGTGGGCAAGTCCGCCCTCACCGTTCAGTTCGTCACCGGTACTTTCATAGAGAAGTATGACCCCACCATCGAGGATTTTTACCGCAAGGAGATCGAAGTGGACTCGTCCCCGTCCGTGCTGGAGATCCTGGACACCGCCGGCACCGAGCAGTTCGCCTCCATGCGGGACCTCTACATCAGGAACGGCCAGGGCTTCATCCTGGTCTACAGCCTGGTCAACCAGCAAAGTTTTCAGGACATCAAGCCCATGAGGGACCAGATTATCAGGGTGAAAAGGTGAGTTGAGTCTGGACCATGGTCATTGTGGAGATTTTTGGTTTAGGGCCACACAATGGAAACGCGGTTAGTACTTGCCTTACAGCAAGAACATCACCAGTGCGATCCCTGGGGGTAACTAATGGTCTTTCTGTCGGTAGTTTGTGTCTGTAAGTGTTGGTGGGTTGTCACCGAGTATTGTGGAGTACTACATTGACTGTTGATTATTTCCGATTGAGGTTTGAATTATTTGACCCTATATGTGGACCAGTGATGTCCAGAGTGTACACCTCCATCCCCAGATGACTACTGGGATTCAACCCGTCCTTGCAGAGGACTAGGCAGTAGAAGGTGAATAGACAATCTGGGTCACAGTTCACAGACAGAACAAGTTTACAACAATTTAGACCATGTTCTGGAGTGTTCTCCACCGCCACGAACATCTGCAGCCAGGTGTTTCTGTCCCACAGCCCTCCAGAGACCACTGTACAATTTTTAGGTCTCTTTAAGAGTAAGTACTCCAGTTCAGTTATGACCAACCACAAACATCAACTACAGTGACAGTGACTGGGGTAACTTTGATACCTTTTTACACTAGTGAAGAAACAGACCCGAGATAGAGATTTACATTTGTGTTATGATAAGAACCTATCACTGTTTCAATCTTCAGGTCACATGCAGTGCCCCGACCATACACTAGACAGCGCTGTGCTCTGGTTTAAGGGTTGTTTGTTTCTCATTGCCATCTGGTAAACATGAACCAGGAGTATACTCCATAAGAAAACAAAAAGTAACGTCATCGTTAACATTTTTTTATATTCTCTATTTGTCTTTATTTATTATATATATAATATTAGTCATCTTTGATCCAGAATGCTTCACTTAGCCCCACCTAATGGTCTAAATCTGTTCAACCACAGAGGTGTTTCAGAGATGAACAAAGCCCTAACCTCAGGAACCAGCTGCTGATTTCTTTCTGGCCCATCTTATATACTAAAAGCTAACAGTCGTACTGTCAGTGAATGCACCACCTCCCTCTCTAATTGTCTAGAAAGCATGCTTTTAAATGCTACTGAGACACAAAGCATCTGAAAAGCTAAATATTTTAGGTGGTGCAGTAAATGGTCTTTTTTTTTTCTTTAGACAAAATGACAGCTCCAGGTCCAGCATGGAGACAAATCCTGTTTAGAGTTAGCCCAAACAACTTCTTCTTCAACCAATTTATTAACCACTTCATTTTAATAACGGTAATGGTTCCTAATTATTCTCCTGGTACACCACCTGGAACCTGGAAATATCCCTGACAAACCGTCTGTGTTTTATTTCTATTTGAAATTTATTGTCTCATTTTTCATCTCTTCCTCCCCCTCTTCCTCCTCTTCCTCTTTTCGTGAGCTGCTCATCTGCTCCTCATAAGAGTCCAGCTGCAGCTCACCTGTCACAAATCAACCCGGTGAACTCTCCCTGGGTTTGATGTTGTCGGCCTCTCACACATGACTAGGCCGGAGCGTCTTTGATCGATTTGGCCCGTAATTCATTTCATGACCAAGTAACTGAGAAGAGAGGAGGAAGAAAAGCTGGGATATTATTTCCTTTTGGTGGTGAGAGGCTGTTGTTGTTTTTATTTTTGGCTGCCAGCCTGTTTTAATTTGTTTAATTTCTGCACAGCCATATTTCGGAGCCCTGTCAAGTCTCCACTAGAGCAGTGAGACAGAGTGACATGACTGAAATAAATGACTGTTTACAGCAGTTATCAGGAAAAAGTAATGGCTGAATCACGAGGTCATGGAACTGGTGCACATTTGAGGTGTTGTGGATTTATTAACATAGAAATGAAGTAAATATGTTTTCCAATTATTTTTCCTCACTGAGTATCAGCAGTATCCGCTGAAGGAATGTGCCTGCCTGAGCTGAAAGTCGCATTCTCCTTGCATGCATACATGCATAGTTGAAATGCAGCATATTTCATGATCTGTGCAGCTGTTGAATAAATGATGGACTGTTTTATTGCTCCAGGTTCATGATATTTTGCCTAAATTTATTGTTTGTTTCTTGTGTACAGTAAAATAAAAGTCAGGTTTCTGTCTAAAGAAACCCTTCTATAAAAAGCAGCATAAATTGTAGTAAACATAAACACCCCCCGCCCCCCCCAAAAAAGCAATAAATTCAAAAATATAAATATGTACCATATCCAGCCATATATGCATGGAAAGTCTAGTAGAATATTTGGAGTGGTGTACAAACCTGGAATCCTCATGGGTTTCTTCTAGATGTCTTTATGTTTTCTAGTAGTTCAAATCAACAAACTGATCACATTGTCCTATGTGTTGTCTCCACATTTGGGTGGATTTTCAAACTTCCATTTGTTTTCTGTGGATTTGTTGATAAAATAAATAATTTCTGGGAACAGTGGGGAAAACAAGCTGTGAACATTATCGACAGAAACACGTGGATAGTTATTTGCCTATATGTAGATAAATGTGCTCAATAAAACCAATCAGCACATGAGACCACTCTTGGTTAGCATTAGCTGTCTTCACATCAGCGTCCTACCTCTAAAACGTGCTGCTGATGTAGCAGCAGCAGCAACAAGAACCACCAGGAGATACAACATGTGCTCATTCACCACTGCTTATGGGAGTGTGTTTTGTGAAAGCCAAGAAAACATCAGGCCACCATTAGAGAAAAATAAATAATTTCTGGGAACAGTGGGAAAAACAAGCTGTGAATATTATCGACAGAAACAGGATAGTTATTTGCCTATATGTAGATAAATGTGCTCAATAAAACCAATCAGCACATGAGACCACTCTTGGTTAGCATTAGCTGTCTTCACATCAGCGTCCTACCTCTAAAACGTGCTGCTGATGCAGC
>NC_024320.1:17254700-17300783 GCF_000523025.1 Cynoglossus semilaevis
GGCTGGATCCTTTATATTATTGTGCTCTGTGTGAAATGCATGTGGCTTGAAGCCATGGCCTCTTGCTGAGACAGGAGATTCTCTTCAACACTAGGACTTCACTGATATGAAGCCAGGTAGATTAGCTCACCATGAAGACTGGAAACAATGGGAAACAGTGAGCTCCAGCACTAAGGGCTAGTAAACTTTACCTTTTTATTTCCTAAGATTTCATTTGTTAAAGAAAATGTTCAAATGTATCGTACATTCTCAATTTTATAAGGAATGACGTGACTATTTCCTGGCACAGCCTGACACCCGCTTCCTGCAGTAGTGCAACCGTGTGTGTTCCTACAACGGTTGTAGACCCAGTAAAAGAGATCCCTTCAGTTTTTACAAGATGGTCACAAAGACGAGGTGGTTTTTACCTTCTCTCAGTATTTCCTTGTTTTTCCAGGAGCAGGACAGAGGATGCTAACAGGGTTAGCTTGGACTAGCCTTGGTAAAGACAGATTGTCGAACTGCTCAGATGCTGTAGGATATCTGTATCTGTTAAGATTCTTTAGGGATGCATGTTTGTTTTGATGGCGTCCCATACAATGGACTGGTAAACTGTCCAGCGTGTACACTGCCCTCACCTGTTGACAGCTGGGATTGGTTCCAGTGTCCACCTTGACTGTTCAATGGAATAAGCAGTTGATAACTGATGGACAGTTATATTTACTATATATAAAACAATATAATGATATATCTAGATATATTGTCCAAACACTTAATTTCTGATTCCGATATCCACCGATACCAATATAGCGTGGCAGTGGTGGCCTGGTGGTTAAGGAAGTTAGGGCAGGAAGGGCACACATCATTTGGCGAAATCCAAGCATTGTGTTATCAGATTTTCATTATCGGAGGCAAAAGCGATAACGATTCTTAGAGATATTACATTAATATGCTAATATCGGGCTGATAGTATTGGTCGGTCAAATTTATCGGACATCCCTAGCATTAATTTCCATACATTACTACCAGTCTGCTTTTAGGCTTGGCTATCTGTCCACATTCTTTATAAACAAACCTCTAAATGGAGACCTTTATGTATGGTGTACTATCATTGGACTGTCCAGACAGTTTGTTTGGTAAGAGTGTAAAGTCTCCAGGGCTCGGTTCAGTCTGACTAAAGGAGGTCAACAATGCAACTTCAGTTTGCTGAGTTGTGCAATTTCTTTATTATACACCAGAGACTGTTTCTGGATGATGGACAGCTTTTAATGACTGGAAACTGAACTTGTGTTGTGTGAACAGTGTTAAGAATGTTGTTCAGATTTCTTTTATTCATAAAATTGTACACGCAAGGCGGTATATAAACTCCTTGGGCCCTGTGAGCTGGAACTGCTGATTTTCCCTCTGTAGCTTGGTCAGAGAGGAAGAGCCGAGTTTTCACGCTGCACTGATGCTGTGTCTAATAGCAGGAGGTGACCATCACGCACCGTGGAGTGGAAAACAGGGTGGGGGAAAAACTGCATTTCCCAGGGGCACTTTGGTGGTGGCAAAACTGACCTCCTGACCCTGAGGGCTTTAGGGTTTGCCATTGGAAGTAAAGGGAGAAAGACAGGTTAGAAATACAGGCTAGGAGAAGTTAAGTGCTAATTATTGGTGTTTGTAGAGCTGAGTGTCTTTAACTCCACAAGTGACCACATGTGATTCCTTAGGAACAAAAGTATAATTCACTGCTTTGATGTGATCCAGGATTTCCATGTTGAGATGATTATCACTTGAAAATTCAAAATCCTGCGGGGAGCATTTAAAGTGTGACAACATCAGTTGGGAATGTTTGACAGGAACTTTGTCCTCATAGATCTGGTTTCTGATGTCCCACATCTGCTTTTCACTCTCAGCAGTTGCTTGTGTGCGTGTGTGTGCATGCGTGTGTGTGCATGTACAGTCGTTGGCTCTGTTCGAAAATCATGAGACATTTTCATTCCAGAGGCAGTAAATGTTTAAGAGTTCAGACCAAGGTGTAAGCTGATTAATGCAATAAACTGTGGTTGTCTCACATTCGTGGTCAGCGTTACCACAGGGTCTACAGTGGGCAGTGCCTCAAAAATATGTTTGCAACTTTTCTCCCAGTTAAACAAACATTTCAACCTTGAAATATAAGATGGTGAATTTCAGGCTTTCCCTCTCCAAATCCCATTAGGGACACATGCATTTTCATCTCTCAGTGACTCAGGAGCTGCTGGTTTCCTGTGCATCACTTGTTGAATTTGTGTCCTTGAAATAAATCAGATAAAATAATGAAATGATACAAGTAGTGGATCGCTACCTGTGACTGTGAAATAAAATTGCAACACAAACTGTAGGGGTTTTTTTTGTGTGTTAAAAATGCTATCGCTATTGTTTAAGTTAAAAGAGACAGTAATTAGCTTGATCAGCTAGGTTGTGTCTGACTTTGATAATAGTAATTAAATTATGTATTTGTTAGATTTATTTGCATAGACATAATGTAATCAACAAATTGTAATAATGAAATATTAACCTACTGTAATTAGGGCAGTTGTTTAAATGTTAGCATAAATGGCTAAAGCTAATGTTTTAAAGGTTGTATTTCCTGTTACAATTGGCTAAGGCTAATTTTGGGGTTGAATTAGTATAGACGTCATTAGACTGGCTATTTTTTACTAAGCTGCATTTATTGTTTTTATCAATGTAAAGCTCTAATTTGTTTTGAAAAGTAGCTTCAAGTTCAGCAAAGGCACATTGAAATTTAGCAACATTTTGTGGAGAGGAAAATATTTTTTTCTACACTTATGTCTCTTGATTTTCCAGTTTCCCCTTTGGCAGCCATGTTTTCCGATCGTTTGCTCTTCACTGAGACTCAGCTGCGCCATCAGTAACATTCTCTTTCCCATCCATGATGTCTTTGATATAATCCTTCACTAAAGTAATAAAACTAACTTATCGCACCGCGTTTGTAGTGTACGTGCAGCGTGGAAAGTGAAACAACTGAAAAGCCGAGCTGCACCATTAGAAGGAAATGAAGCCTGGGGAATAAAACACGACAACCTTCTGAAGATGTTCTCCATCTGCTGTGCAGGCCCGTGTGCTTTGTCTTTCTACAAGAATGTTTGTGGTTTGTTTTCGTCTTTTTTTTTTTTTTTTCCTTTTTTCTTCTTGTTATCCTATGATGCGAAACATGATTTTGAGTAAGCGTCGTTCTCCAGCAGCAGCATCTGCCCAGGGTTAACTTAACGCAGCCGTTGTTGACGATGTAACGCCGAGGTTTTCGAACGCCTGTGCGTCGTACGGCTGTGCAGCTCCAGCTGCTAATGAGCAGCAGATACACAGGGCTGCAGGGTCTTTCTGACTGCTCTTTTGTTATTTTGTTTGTGTTTATGGGGGCATCAGGGCTCATGAAAAATAGGTGAGTGATGTCAGTGCGGTGTTTGGACACAGCAGGAAGCCTTATTAAGAGCACTGTACCCCCAGGACCAGGGGGAAATGCAGAAGCCTTTTATTTATGTGACTTGTAAAATGCTGGTTCTCTCTGTATGTGGGAGTGTTGATGGTGTTTGCCCTTCATCCCCAGCAGAGTGACAAAAATGGCTTTAACGTATTTTTTTAATTATTGCTGCTTTTTTGTTATGTGGCCCTGCAATGGACTGGAGAACTGTCCATGGTAGACCCTCGTCTGAAATGAATAGAAATGAATGGATATTACATGTTTGTGTATCTAGAAGTGATATTAAAGGAACATCCATCAAAGAGTCCCTTTATACACAACAATAATGGGTTGTGACTCAACACTTTTAGTTGGAACCAGCCCCAGAAATAAAAAAGAAAGAAAAGAAAGAAAGAAAAGATGCAGGAAGCAGTGTTGGTCAAGTTACTCGGAAATAGAAATTAGTTATTGGTTACTCCTCCAAGAAAGTAATCCAGTTACTTTACTGATTACTTGTTTTCAAAGTAATTAGTTACTTTAATAATTAGTTTACTTACTTTACATTTCAAAAAATATCAACCAACCAAAGTACTCTGTAAAGCAATTGTTTTTGTCATTTGTTACAGCGTAGAACTCAAAATAATGTTGGTATTTCTCTGCATTTAGGGCTCCATAGTCCTGCTCTCTCCTGACCTCCATGTTCTTTCTTGTCGATCGACACATGCGGCCGTTACCACTGACGTCACTGCGACGTCACTGTCATGTCCGACAAACAAATTCATGGATTAGTACCACAATAATGCAGCCTATCTGAAAGAAGGTAACAGTAATTAATTATTGTTTTTACAATAGTCATTACACATTACCAATAAGGGTTAAACATTTATTGCTAAAGATTTGTGGTTTGTGGTTCCAGTCCATGTATGTATTTCATGCTTCAGATAGATGGTAGTACTGTAGTAATTTACTGTAAATAACTAAATTGTGAAAAAAAACCCATATATTTTCAAAGTCTCCATCCTCTCAGGTCCATGCTAGTTTGCCAAGCAGTATTTCATAAAATACAACTTTTAATGTTTAATCTCTTCCACAGCTGAATGCACTGCCGACCACCTGCTGTTTCCTGTTAGCATAAATCCAACGCTGCTTCTCTCACTGCGTTTCCCAAAACAAAAACAAATTAGCATGTTTATCCATACAAGCTGCTAATGTCTGCCCAGTGATTTCAGCCAAGCACTCGATCGGTCCAATGGTGCTCATCTGCCAAGTGCTGGTCCTGGATCAGCTACAAGTTAGAAGAGTTTATCTTGTCTTTTAGGCTGCTTTAAATTCACGGAGCATGTTCAGAAACGTGACAGACGACACAGGAAACGGGGACATTTTTATGATAGTGTTTGTCCATATACAGAATATTTATACCATTTATAGGCAAAGAACAAGAGGAAACACTAAGTCATTTCCCTGTTTACGCATCTGACAAACATGAAGCGGCATCCACAATCACTGCACTCATGTTTCTGGCCACTTCACTGGCTCATGATTGGTGTTTACTCTTTTTTTAGCTTCATGTTTGGTCACCGGAGGTTCTCAAGATAAACATGTGGTTTTTTTTACGAGTCCACAGTGTCTTAAAAATGCTTTTTCTTTTGCTTCATCTCACTGTTGCTCAGCCTTTTTGGCCTTTGTGTCACTTTATGAACCTCCCTCACACTGCACCAAAGTCCACAGAGAGAAGTGTTAATTTTAGCCTGTGGTTCCCAGGAGGTGCTGATTCTCTGCTCTCCTCCAAAACCCATCATTCATATATGAATTTGTACGACTTCTGTATTTGAAGTTTTGATTTTGCTTACATTCAACTTAGTATATGGATCCATGTAAGATCAGGTCGAAGATTTTCTTAACAATGCTTGGTGTAAAGGAAAGAACATAGCATACTTATTTGAGGTAAGATTTTTCACGAACGGTTTTGACCCCTGACCCTGACTTGACTGGGGTATTATTTAAAGATTGGTCATAACAGCTCCTCCGCGTGGACCAGTTTCAGCTCCTGCCTGTCCTGGTCAGTGAGGATGGAAAAGGACAAAAACAGCAGAGATGCTGCAACAAACAACCTCCACGTTTACTCCCACCTCACCCTGACACACCGGCCCTGGCCCCCTGTGTCTCTGTAGTTATATATAGTTTCTCTCCAGCAGGGCTGTCAGATTGTATTTGTGTCAGGTTCTCCGAGTTTCACACACTTCACACCTTCCAGAAAACTCCAGGTTTTCAAACACGGGAGCTGCAGACGATAACGATGGTCCTGCTGAGTTTGTATGAAGTGTTGTCCAGAAAACTGGCACTGAGGTTTGTGTCTTTATAGACAGGTCACTCCCAACATCCATCCATCCGTCCGTCATCTACCACTTATTCCTTTTCAGGGTCAAGGAGGGAACTGCAGTCAATCCCAGCTATCTATGGGCAAGGGCGGGGCACGTCCTGGACAGTTGGCTAGTCCATCATAGGGCCACATATGGATTTAGAGACTTCATCATTTTAGCAAACAGCTTTAGTCCCTCTTTTTCATCATTTTTTTTATCATGTATGGGGATGCCCAATATTACGATTGAAGGGTTCCATTGGGCAACTGGACGTGAAACTCTTTAATCTTGACCGTGACCTGGATGACTGAAAATCTTCATAGATATGTCCGATATTAACTTTTTGCTAATATCCGATATGCCTAATTTCCGATTTTGATATCGAACAATACCGATATACGCAGCTGTTTTCCCCTTAAAACTGCGCCAAACGTCTCAAGAAGTCCACAAGCTATTCCAGTTTATTTGACGAAAAACCCAGGCATTGCATTCTCAGGTTTTCGTTATTGGTAAAACCAATAACGATTCTTACAGATATTATATAATGATGCAAATATCAGGCTGATAATATCGGTTGGCCGATATTATCGGACATCTCTGATCGTTTAATAATCTTTTAACCTTTTAGGCCATTTTTCCTTACATAACTTAACCATCCTGCAGGAGGGAGGGGCAGGAGCCCATGGACCTTACAGTTATGTTAATACAAAATTATTGTGATACTTTAAGGTGAAGATGTATTCAATTAGTACAGGTATATTCTGACAATAGGAGACAAATTCCCACATACTTTGCCTTTTAGGATACCCCAGATCATTGTCTTTCCAGATCCTTTTCTTCTGTTCTTAGTTTTCCCCATGTTGAGCACTGTGGTAGCTGCTTACCAATTTGCAGATAAGAGGCTTTTTCTCAGTAGAAGCAGCAGATCAATAAACCAGCCACGGTAAGCACTCATGAATGACTGATGGTGGAGAGCGGCCTGCTGCTGTTTGCTGAGAATAAACACACCTTTGCTTCTCTTATTAAATCAGATAAAGTATGAAAGAGTCTCATATATGACTCTGTAAGAGATACGAACACAGCAGAGAGCAAAAAAGGAACAGGTTCCGGCCACGTAACTAAAGGCTGGCACAAACGGTCACACCAAACTCCATAGAGAAAATCAGCGTTTTTAGCTGTGAGAGAAAAAAAAGCAAGAGTAACATCTGCTTCCTCCGTCAGTGCCAACACAACCTACTGCTGGAAAAAAGCAGCATTCATTTGTCAAACTCAGAATGCAATTAGAGTGGATTAGAATATGAGAAGGAGTCCAACATTAAAACGAACATTAGTCTGTGTTGAAAATATAAAAAATACCAATAAATGTGTAATAATTTTTAGTATTCTTGTACCTCAGCAGAAAATTTTCACATTTATCTAAGAAGGAGTGTTAGTGGAGTTTTCTTGTTTAACTTCTTTTTCTCTGGTGAAATTATATAAACCTGCTTCATTTATGGAACAACTATTAAATACATGTTTTTTACAAGTCTTGGCTACAGGTTGAGCTATTCTTTAAACAGCCAGTTTAGAAATTCTTCTCTGATTTCTTCATAATCCAGCTTTCTCAGCCATCTGGCATTGTTCTTTAGCCACTGTGCTAAATGTTTATGTAATATTTTGGTTTGATTTGATTCTTTTTTTGTATTCTTTAAATTGCAACCATTTCAAAGTAAATAGTATTTTCACCTGATTAACATATCTCTGTGCTAACTTTTAGCTTAAGTGGGATATGATTATAAAAATTCATATCATATGATGTCCTTTTTTTTAAGCTTAATGATTTCTCTTCTGAATTAAAATATTTACAATTAACAAATACAGGTTTTAGGTTCAGAAGTACTGGACTGGATCAATACATTTAAAACAAATATTGTTGTCTGTAGCCCAGCTGTTTTCCCAGGTCATCCTCCCCGTCTTCTCTCATGTGATCTCAGCACATTAGCTTTATTCAATTATTCACTAACCTGCTCCATTACTCTCCCTCTGCCTGGTTTCACTTGTATCGATGGCTCACGGGGAAGAAAATGGCACGGAAGGGTTTCTGATCCGTTTAGACCGACATGTTCACCACATGATGGAAATGAAGCAGAGTGGAGAGCTAATGATTTTAACGAGACATGAGGAACCCATTAGCTCTACATACAGTACTGCTTTCATTCTACAAGGAGCAGCGCCACCTGCTGGTATGAGGGGTAAAAAGAAGGTCACAGTATAATCATACTGTAGATTAGCAGATATATCTAAAAGCTGCGTTTGTCAAAGTGTGTTCCATAGTGTTGTGCTTAGCACGCCTGACTCGACAGCAGAGTGCAGAGAGTCCTTGGTTTGATTCCCAGAGGAATCTCATGCTTGATTGTTAATTCTCACCTTGAAAGATGCTTTGGATAAAAGCATCTACCAAATGTAAATCAATGTGTTAATTTTTAAACTAATCCTCTTATTTTTTTCTCTTTAGTTGTACCTCTATATGAACTTACGTTATAATTAGTCAGTATAACTGGTTTACTTATCTATATTGTTTTAACAATTATCTTTTTGCCTTTTGCTAACAGATTAACCCCGATGTTAAACTTATTTTTTAATCTATTTTAGTGTGATATGCAACTCAATTTTAACAACTGCAACCACTGGCTAGTCATCGTCTAAAGTCTATTTTTTAGCTACATATTTAAAAACAAACAGTTATTTATGGACTTTTTATATGTATACAGTGTTCAGTAACTTTTATATTTCAGCTAACATTTGGCTCGTTGTTTCATATTTGTAGTGCTTGTTTTCTTCAGAAGCAGGGATGGAATTTTCCTTAAAGGAAAATCCCTGTCATGACCCATGACCGTCACTGTTTTCCATCACTGGTATCAAACTCTTGTACAGATGTCAGCTTCTTTCTGTTCACCAAAACAACAAGGTTGAAGTTTACCCTTGTGCTATGATTTTCTCTGTCTTTCCCAGGTATCAGCAGGTTCCTGTAGTACTGGTGGGTAACAAGGTGGATCTGGAGGAGGAGAGGGAGGTGTCACCCAGCGAGGGCCAGGCATTGGCCGAGGACTGGGGCTGCCCTTTCATGGAGACGTCAGCCAAAAGCAAGACCATGGTGGACGAGCTGTTCGCCGAGATCGTCAGGCAGATGGACTTCTGCCCTCTGCCTGACCGGAGAGAGGCCTGCTGCCCAGCCTGCAGTGTACAGTAGCAGTCCCTCCATCTGATGGAGGAGGTGATGGATGACAGGAGGGGAGAGAGCAGAGGAGTAACTCATGCAAATGATTTAACGTTAGACTGATTGAAGATGGAGGCTGCAGAGTTTCAAGCCAGTCCAGGCCTTACATTAACAGAGAAAGTCCATTGTTTGCAGTATGAAGTACTGACATGTAGTGAGTGATGAACTGTTTGTGTCAAGTCTGAGAAATTGATGCTTATTATCACTAAAAGCATTATTGTCATTTGGCCACATGCCTAATAAAATCCTCCACTGCTTTCTGCACCAAAGTCCATAGAAATATATGTCATTTTATCTCATAGTTCACAGAACTGTTGATCCACTGCTTCAACCTACAGTCATTTCAGATTTCTTTTTATTGAATTAAAAATCAATTCTTTGATTTGAGCAAAGTGACACAAACCGACCACGTCACATAAAAGTAAAATCAGCTACTGTTTCTCTACAGGCTAAAATTGCATGTTTTCTCTATGGACTTTTGTGAAGGAGTTTCTGCCATTTTGAGCCTTTTGTTAAGTGGCTAAAATATGTTTTTGTTTTTTGTTGCAAGTATGTTTTAAGTGACTGCAAGCCTGTGTACCTCAGGCGGATTCTCGGACGAGGCATACGTGGCACAATCGGTGACTATAATGTATTAGAACTACAAAGAAATCACATCTTGTCTTTTTCAGCTAATGAGAATAAAAAGTTTGGGTAAATTAAAGAAGAATGTGAAGCAGAGAGTATTGGTCCAACATCCATCATCATCCTGCTGGAGTTTCCCCAAAGGCAGCACGGTGCCAAAACCATCTTAAAAGCCATGGATGAAGCCGATCATATCCTAAAATGCTTTTGGGAAACCAGCCATAGATCTCAGCAGTGGTGACAAAGTGTGCAGCACTTTTCTCCATCCTGAGTGTTTAGGGTTTTTTTTTTTTTTTGCACTTTTAGGACTCACTAAAAACTGAACAATCACGTATTATCTGAAGGATTCAACATGGACGTCGGCATCACTAGCAAAGGATGAATGACTGATCACGTGAACAAATGTCCAAACTATTAGGATAAAAGCACCTTTTTTTGGGCGAAAAAAAAAATCATGAAAATATTTCACCTGTTGACTTACTGTGGATGACGTGCGCATGAAGTCAACCAGTGTCACCCAAAGAGACTGTATTGGTACAAACCCTATTTTCAAAAACGTTGGTACACTTTCTTGAAATTGCAGTAAAATCTAAAGTCGGTAATTAGGTCGTTTGACTTTGACGTTAATTCAGCTGTAATGTCCACAAACTGATGGAGAAATGGAGCAAGGATTTGGTTTGAAAAGATCCAAGGCAATGTATTTACAATCCTTGGTACTTTGGACTCGCAAGTAATACACAGGTTCATATATTATTGTGGTTTGTTTATTTAGCAGTGGTGAGGTGACTTTGTTTGCTGTGCTACTGCCATTTTAGAGATAACATCGTATGTTATTGTCTATTTAAAGACATTTACATTTATGAATAAAAATTGGGGGAAAATATTTGAAAAATTAACAAATTCATCAATTAGAAGGACATTTTAATTTGACATGTAATTTTAATGGACACATTTTATTTGTCCAACATAAACTAATCAAATGTAATACTGTTAAAACTCACACTCCAGAAAAGAGGAACAGTAGCAACTGGAACATATTCTCTACTCTTTAACCTGCCAATTCTTGCACCTTAAAAGCTGTGAGCTGTTCAACAGTCAGTGGTGCTCATCGTCTGGTTCTCCTCTTCTTAATGGGCCAAACATTTTCCACAGGGACCTATCTGGACTGCAGGCAGGCCAGTCGGTCACGCAGGATATGTGAATTTTTGTCATTTTTTAAATAATGTTTCCTGTTGTTGTTTTGTTCAGCGTTTAGAGTTAACTTTCTAAATTGTTTGGATGTTTAACAAAAAGAACTTAGTGATCAGTGAAAACATCCTTATTTTTCTTCCTGCGGAGCACATGGTAACATCAGACGCTAAACCACACATTTGAGTTTTTATCGCATTTCAGGAAACGTACCAACTTTTCTGGAAGAGTTGTTTGTGTATCAATTGACAAGTAATTTGGTGACAAACGACTGTCTTTTACAAATGCCTTGTTACCTTCTGAGGTGTCGGTGTGTAGCTCATTAATCTTAATTCACAGCTGAAATGTAACAACTCCACATGAAAAACACTTATTTTCAACAAAAAAAAAATTAAACCTTTATGCACAACGTTCTGCTGTGTATTCATTACTGAAGTTCCTCTTTACATTTTCTCTTATTTACAGCTTTGGACAATATCATTGCCTCCCCTGGCCATTACATTTAAGCCCTTATTAACCTTTTTTGTAATTTGGCTCCAAGTGGTTGTTGAAAAATTGTTTTAATTCTGTCTCTTGTCCCTTTGGCTCTGAATCCTGGTGCTACTTTACTGCAGCCTTACACTACTTGTTGTATCTTGGTCAGAGAATTCAACATGATTTGTCATATTTCGGAGCACCATTACAGTAGAGTCCATTACCAATCAAAGACTCTTAGAAGCCAAGTGGCTGAAATAATAAAAAATAAAGTCAATCCTTCAACACTTATTATACGCAAAGCAGGTAATTAGGAAATGAATAATGGGGAGGATCAATAAATGTTTAAAGCTTTTACTGTCAGCGATTATTTCAGCAAATCCTAGTAAATATTATGTGCAGATTTTCTAAACTTTCGCCCAGTGGAAACTAAATCACAAACTGATGAACTGGAATTTCAAGTATTATATAGATATTTGTTCAAATGTGGGCACGTGCACAATAACATAAAAACTGAAAAACATATTGTTGCCATACAATTGATGGCAATTGAGTGCAAAAAGAAAGCATTTAAAATATTCAAATATGGAATCAGTCTGAAAATCAGAAGTAACCAATATCAAAAATCGATTTTGGGATTCTTATCACTATATAACTATTACTAAGCATTATCTGAATTAATATATCTAAATAACATTAGAATGTTAAAATACTCTTTAAAATATTTGAAACGACACGAAACTATGGTTTTAATCTGACTTGTTTCATGAAATTAAGGTTTCTGGCGTCTATTTATAAAAACAATACCGACATCTGCTGTCAAAATTTAATACAGCATGTCATAAAGAAGGGAAGGCGGAACACTTCTAACCCACGTTTACGTCGGACCCAAATACAAGTTACACAAAGCTCGTGCATGGTGCCCTTCAATCACAGGAGTTTGTGAAATTGTCTTTGCTCTTTTTGCCCCCTTTTTAACTTTTTGTTATTATTTTTCATGTATTTGTGAAAATAGTTGTTCCACAATGACGACGAGGACCGTGTGTCGTTTTCTTTATCGCAGTAAGTAGCACATACGAATAGCATTAGCCTGTTTGACAGTAGCATCGATAACGAGCCCGTAGCTTTTCTTCTTCTTTTCTATGTTTTTTATATATTATTTTTGATATTTTATATTTATGTGCAAACAATGTTGAATCTCTGTCAGGAAACACTGCTGTATCCAACAAAAGAACGTCTTAAGTACTGCGACGTAAATGATATTTATTTAAATGACAATTGTGTAGTAAATGTAAGGTTTGTCTGACATATACGTGTAAGTAAGGTAAAAATAAGAACAACTAGTAATAGCAATAAATAACAAAGGTAAGATATTGGAGTCATTACCTAGGTTTGTGGTCTCCATTTTCATAATATTTTAATAAAATTCCCTCGTTCTCCTTTATTTACCCTGTAACTGATTTAACTGTCGGAATCATTAATTACCTCAGTCAAAAATGTGTCTGTCTTATTCACCTTTAAATTATAAAAAGTATCAAAGCAGAATGTACTTACATTTGTGTATTTTACAGAAGTCTTAATTATATTTAGTTTTTTGTATAATTTCTTCCATCCTGAGTTCTTTGTGGTTTCTCTCATTTTCTGAAGGATTCTCATCCACAGCAGCAGCAGCTGTGCGTCCAGCAGCCGCTGAGGTTCGTAGCCACCGTAACGATGTTTTCTCCAGAGAACAGGCGCGACAGAGAGGTCTGTACCCACGCATCGAGAAGATCGAGGTGTCCATGAATGGCCCGGGGCTGCATGGAACACTACTCATCATGAACAAAGGGATGTCCACACCGCTGAGCTGTGCACGACGTAAGAACCTGACATACAGTACCTTAGCTCTGTTGAAACCAAATGCCTTAACCTAACTTGTATGACTGTAATGATGTCGTAAATGTTTCTATTTCCATCAGATTTGACCGAGTATCATGTAAATAATTCAGTCCTGGCTCTGGTAGACGGTGAACTCTGGCCTCTCCACCAGCCGCTCACACAGTCGTGTTCACTCACTCTGCTCACATTCAAAGATAATGACCCAACACAGGTCAACCAGGTACACTGACAAAAAGTTGTTGTTTGTTATAAAACATTATTAAATTCTCTAGATTGTCAGTTAAAAAAAATACTTGAATATTTGTCTCTGTGAGCAAGTGACATCTGTTTGGTTCTTCCAGGCTTACTGGCGTTCGTGTGCTGCTTTACTGGGTCAGGTGTTGGAGACTGCATTCAAGGACACCTACACTGTGGAGCTGCTCAGTACACCTGAGGTTCCAGGTACAGAACAGTCTTTGTTGAACCTGGACACCTAGGTTACAGACCATAGGCTGTGACACAGCATTCGATTTTGTTCAGTTTGATCCCACTCTTTTAGCATCTTCCTTAGAGACAATGTCTTAGTTCGGTACAATACCCTTAACCACCACCTAGTGGACTGAAGCAGAACAGCAGGTTGTCATCTCTAAGTTGTTGTGACTGAGTAAAAAAATGTGTCTGGTTTTAGAAAATTGACCTAAATCAATGTTGTTCCATTAATGAATAAAATTATTTTAATTACATTGATGGATCAGTTTTTCTTTTTGTTTACTTGTTTCACCACAGTAACTGCAGGAGCTTTCTGCTGCGACGTGGCACTCGATCCACAGCTGGATTCATGGACTCCTACTGATGTGAGTGTCTCTCTCTCTCTTTTGCTCTCTCTCTCCTTCTCCCTCCCTCACTCCCTTTCTGTTGTTTCCATCTATTACTTGAACAAATTTACCTTTTTTTATCAGACAATGTGATTGCAGCTTACACTAAAAATAAATTCTCCTGCAGCTAAGATATCTGAGCTTCCCCATATCTCTACCTTGTGTTTAGACAGTCAGTATTTAGGGGTAAAATGATCTTTGTTTGTATGTTTATCTTAACTTCATCTGACATTAGTGTAGATGTTTTATTTGTAAAAAAAAAAAAAAAAGTTTTTTTTTTTTTTTCCGCTAGGAGACATTACGATCTCTGACCCGTGGTGCTCTGCAGCTGGTCCAGCAGGATCTCCCCTGGGAACCATTGGAGGTGGCGCCCTCTGTGGCCCTGGATGTTTTCTCTCACAGCAGGTAAACATAGTCTTGAGCTTCATCAGCCTCTGTTTGTATTCAGTCTAAACAACAACTTGACCTTATTTACCTAAAACCTCAGTTTATGCTGAAGCTTTTGTCTCTTTGTCACAGGTTTAAACAGAAAGAAGTGGAAAGGTTTGCAGCAGAGAATTCCAAAGGCACAGTCATGCTCTACAGGTGAGATGAGAACACCATGAGGTCATGGTCACATTATCACCTTTGCAACATTTCTTTCCACAAATATAGTGTTACTTCTCAGGTGTGAAATAAATACAACGTAATGATGTGTGTTGTAATCTAAGCTGAGATGAGAATACTGAGTGTTTAAGATAAGATTGCAGTAAGCCAGTGTGAAATAATGGCAGAAAATGAGGGAATGTATATTAATTACAAAATGTGTCTCTCATGCACGTTTTTTATTTATGTTTAACATGAAATAATTTTGTCACACTGATGTCTAAATTAAGCCTGATTTTTCTTTTAAATAAATTTCCAGCGTGTTTTTCTTCTCCCAGGATTTATCTGTGATAATTCTCTGTTCACTTTATTAGATACTTCTATAAATATTTGGCTCCAGACTCTGATTAAAAAATTCAAATTTTTAACACTTCATCAGTCAGTGATCTTACTGCTGCATCATCGTGTCTTGGCTTTTCGTGCTGTTCCCTCAAGTATCTTGGCTTCTGACCTTCCACAAACACCTTTTTTTTCCTGATCCAGTTTTTTTGGACTGCACAAGATTTAAATTAGCTTCATCCACAAGAAGCTGCCAGGTCTTGAGCCAGATCTTAGCTGGACATCTGCTTTCTCTAATTAAAAATTCAGAGAAACTTCTCACTTAAATCTTACAGTTTTGTTGCTTCTCTATTTTTGCTTTTCTATGTTGCATGTAAATCCTGAATTAGTCAAGCTGTGAAAGATGTGCAGTTAATTATATTATTAGTTAATTAATATATATTATATATAAGTTTTATATTAATAGAAAAATAGTTATTTACAGACCACATTGGAGGTGGCGCCCTCTGTGGCCCTGGATGTTTTCTCTCACAGCAGGTAAACATAGTCTTGAGCTTCATCAGCCTCTGTTTGTATTCAGTCTAAACAACAACTTGACCTTATTTACCTAAAACCTCAGTTTATGCTGAAGCTTTTGTCTCTTTGTCACAGGTTTAAACAGAAAGAAGTGGAAAGGTTTGCAGCAGAGAATTCCAAAGGCACAGTCATGCTCTACAGGTGAGATGAGAACACCATGAGGTCATGGTCACATTATCACCTTTGCAACATTTCTTTCCACAAATATAGTGTTACTTCTCAGGTGTGAAATAAATACAACGTAATGATGTGTGTTGTAATCTAAGCTGAGATGAGAATACTGAGTGTTTAAGATAAGATTGCAGTAAGCCAGTGTGAAATAATGGCAGAAAATGAGGGAATGTATATTAATTACAAAATGTGTCTCTCATGCACGTTTTTTATTTATGTTTAACATGAAATAATTTTGTCACACTGATGTCTAAATTAAGCCTGATTTTTCTTTTAAATAAATTTCCAGCGTGTTTTTCTTCTCCCAGGATTTATCTGTGATAATTCTCTGTTCACTTTATTAGATACTTCTATAAATATTTGGCTCCAGACTCTGATTAAAAAATTCAAATTTTTAACACTTCATCAGTCAGTGATCTTACTGCTGCATCATCGTGTCTTGGCTTTTCGTGCTGTTCCCTCAAGTATCTTGGCTTCTGACCTTCCACAAACACCTTTTTTTTCCTGATCCAGTTTTTTTGGACTGCACAAGATTTAAATTAGCTTCATCCACAAGAAGCTGCCAGGTCTTGAGCCAGATCTTAGCTGGACATCTGCTTTCTCTAATTAAAAATTCAGAGAAACTTCTCACTTAAATCTTACAGTTTTGTTGCTTCTCTATTTTTGCTTTTCTATGTTGCATGTAAATCCTGAATTAGTCAAGCTGTGAAAGATGTGCAGTTAATTATATTATTAGTTAATTAATATATATTATATATAAGTTTTATATTAATAGAAAAAAAGTTATTTACAGCCCACATTCATGACGGTTTTATTCTGCCTTTTTTTTAATGAAAATGTCTGTACAGGTGTGGGGACCATGTACTGTTGAGTGGGGGCCCTCTAGTGGCCAGGACAGGGCTGTGTTCACAGTATGAGGTGACGGCTCTTCACAGCTTGGGTCAGGGGCCCTGGGGGTTCCACCGCCGGGCACAGGGCCTGTCGTTGCCTGCGCAGCTCATGGTAAAGTAATTTGGGGAATTATGTTGTTAATTTAATTTAAAGTTAATTAAATTAAGAATTTGTGGCTGTTTTCCTACAGATTTCATAATAAAATTAATTTTGATATTACCATCAAGAAACGTACTCAGTTCTGTCCTTCTCCTCTCAGGCTCATCACACAGTCTGGAGGAAACTCAGGCAGCGAGCAGAGAAACTGGTAAGAACATAAAATAAAAACTAATATTTTCTCTGGTGAATCAGCAGTGACTTCACAGCTGAAACTCATGGGAACAGATCTCTCTCTCACACGCCAGATCATCTACTCTGCCGTCACTTCAGATTTTTACGCAGCTGTCAGAGGTGGAAGATTTAATGTAGCTATTTTTATTGCTGTGTGTTTATTATTTTGGCAGGGAAAAACAGAGGCAGTGAAAGATGTAGCATAAAGTTGAGGTGAACGTGAGTTTTTATCCTCCTCACGGAGAAACCTTTTCCTGAGCCTCACTTCAAAAGGACAGTCAGTGACTGGAGATCAAAGCTGTGTCATCAAAACCCATTGAAGTTTCTCATCAGCCCAACACTCAGAGTGAGATCTTCTCTATCTGACTGCAAGCCAATGTGACTTAACTCTTCAAAATTAATCTGTAAGTTCATTTCAAATAGAGTAGTGCAGCTGGAACTTATTTTGCCTGAGGATTTCTTACATCTCTCTCTGCTGCTCTGATTTCTTCATGTGGAAAAAAGTGAAGAAATCAGTGATTTGGCAAATGATGACAAACGCTTCTCTGTGGCCTACATTTTATTTTCAGATACAGTTATTTTAGGAATGAAAGTCTGGCTTCATTAAAGCTTCAGAGTTGACGCCACGTTAGAAGTTTCCTGGAGTGAAGTCTCTCTAGCTGTAGGATGCAGTGCTGCTGCAGCCGCAGCTGGACTGAACTTTTATGTCCTGTGAGGACACGTACGCTGTGGTTTCACCTCACTCAGGAACACCGATGTGACGTGCATGGCCGTCTTGTCCTTTTTGTCCCACCAGCTTAGAGCACATCAGTGCCAATAATCAGTAAAGTGGAGCTGATGTGGAAGATGTCTGGAGGACACTTGTCCACGATCACTTTCAGTATGCGCTGGCAAACACACTCTTGTAAGGATAGAAGACCAGGTGTGGTCCTATGGTCTGGTTCACCATAGAAGACACAATATGTCACTTAACCAATGGCAGCGGTGTATTTTTGTCTTTTAAAAAAGATTTTTTTTTTTTTAATTTTGGTTTATTTACTTTTCATGTCATTAAGAGTCAAGAAGTGTTAACCATTTTTAGTAGTAGCAATTGAGGAATAAGGTCAATTTTAAATTAAAATGTTTTAATGAAAGCACTATTATAAATAAAGTTAAATAAGTTCATGGTAAAAGAAATGAATAAAGTTAGTAAGTAATAACTTTTTAGGCATGGTGGTGAAGTGTGTAGAACAAAAGTAGCATTTAATTTATTGTAATCTTTGTAACTTGACATAAATAATAATTTGAAATAACTCTTAAATTATCAACAAATTTGAACTGTAGTATAAATTGTTAAAACTGTTGAATTTCTTTTTCTAATGTCATGTGGAAAAGTAAAGATATATGAGGTGACATTTTGAAGAACATCTCCCTGAAGCAGCTCCACAGGAACGTTGTGCCTCTGTGCAGAACTCGACCAGAACCAGGTTTTTTAAAGCACTGAAGCGTAGGCTGGGTGTGTTTGAGGCGGCTGCACGCGGCAGGGAAGCATGTTCCCCCGTTTACCTCCAGCTGGCGCTCCAACCTGACCGCCCACACTGCAGACAGACGCATTATCCCAGCAGGACACATTGTGCCTCCACATCTCTCTGCAGTAGAAGTTGTGTCTTCTCTTTAGAGATGATTTTTATTCCATTTGAAGCCGAGCAGATGCCTGTGATGAGAGGAAATGTAACTCAATCATTCACATGTGGTTTTCTCTGCACAGGTGCAGGAGCCCAGGAATGAAGGAGCAACAGAGTCTCCTGCTTCTGACTCTTCTCCACCTCCGAGCGGCCCGTGATGACCTGGGGTTAACCTCCACTTTCACACACACACACACACACACAATTACGCACTTAGAGAAGTGTCTGGATTTATTATTTGTTCAATAAATGTTTAAAGGAAGTAAATCACCACAAGAATTGCCTTCAAGGTCGACCCAAACTCTGTGTTGCATTGTGTATTAAAAGGACAGATTTTAACTGTCCCTTGAGGACGAGCTTGTGTCCAGCTGATGTTTGGTGTGTAGGAGGGAGCAGGATAAGTGGAAATGTGAGTCTGTGTGTGTCTGTGTGTTTGTGCGTGTCAGCAGTTTGCTGCAAAACAAGAAAAAGGCGCGTGTGTTGGCTGAAGGTCGAGCAGCACAGCACAGTACAGTGCAGTACGGCCGAGCAGCTGTTGTGTCTATCGCTGGTCAAACAGGTGGCTCCAAATCCTCCAAGTGTGTTCAGGGGCAAGTGTGAGAAAGTGGGAGTCGGCCTCGGGCCTCAAGCTTCACTTTCTCCCAGAGCTCCATGTGTTTCCAAACCATTAACTTTACACGCGGTCTTAAATAATCAGAGCTGGAAAAAGTCATGGATTGACATGAAATAAAATGTTGTGTCAATACTGAGTTTTTTTAACCATGCACATCCACAGAAGATGATTGGTTGTCTGTCCACAGATGTTTGGAACAACTTACAACAACCTACTGCTTTAGAGCTCCATAAAGAACATCTGTGAACTAAGAGTTGAGGCTGTTTGGATTTTTGATTCTCCTTGAAATTTGTCATCGATCAAAGATAAACTATCAACACGGTTACTGTATTTCTAACTTCACAGCTTTTCTTCCTGCACTATGTCACAAATGTGTGTTTTTCTAAATAAAACTTTTATCTCAGAGTCAGGGTGAGTCATATCAGAGTCGGCCAGGCTTCATTTTTTGGTTGACTCACAATCATAAAATTATATAAAGGTTTATAAATTCCACATGTCCTCCTCAAGTCCTTCATCCAGGTTCGTGGACGAAACGTTGCTGTTGGATGAAGTTTTTCCCCTGGACAATGAAGAAAGTGCAGTTTCTAACCTTTATGAACAGGTGTTACTGCAGGCGATGGTTGTGTCTGTGTACAGAACATTTAGTAGAAAAGAAAAATCTGATTTCTGTGGAGGCCACTGTTTGATCCCTTTGTGATTTTATGGCATTTGCATATTGTCGTTAATTTTGTCCCAGATGCCTCTGGGTGATGCTGCATGGCTAGGTATCCCTGCTGGAAATGAAGCCCAAAACCATGATGGAGCCTTTCCTGGGTGGTACTGAAGGTACTCAGGTAGATATGATAACAAATCCAACCATATTTTTTAACCTGGAATTCATCATTCCCTGTAAGATAATCACATAAGTTAATCATTAGCCTTTTTTTGTTTACCTTTTCTTTTGGCAGCAACACTTCTATTAAGTACATTTCCTGTCAGGCCTAAGAAAACTTCCAGTTGAAACCTGAGGTGAGGTGAGTTCTTCAGATTCTTTGCTGTGAACCTTGTTTTTTCTGTTTCTATGATATTTACTTTTGGTGAGCTGGTTTAGATCCAACAACTAGTCATAACTGAGTTGTTCTGGAGATTTTCAGTGACACAAATCTTTTTAAATTTCTGGCTCTTCCTGTGGTCATGTGCCGACAGCAATGTAGTAAATTATTTAACCATAATTGGTTCAGAAACCAAGATATTTCCAAAGACTCATGCTTTAACAGCAATGTCAGAAAAATAAAACGCAGGGAAGAAGAGAAAATGTCTGATTGAAGGCCTGGACTTAGATGAAGTCTGAGAGCAGATGATAAAAGATCTGCTTTGTTAGTTTGTTTGTTTTTTAATACAGTCAAGACTTGTTTTCAGGCCTGAACATTAGTTAATACAATCAACCCTTAAGAGATCTATATTTAAAAAGTGGCTACACATTTGTGTGAGTGTACAGGTGCTGACACACCTGCCGATGTTTAGTCACCACCACCGGTGACATAAAGACAATTGAGCTGCTCCCCACAGATTTACCTCCTCCTCCTTCACCGCCCCTCCTCCTCTTCCTCCTCCACAGTGTTTATCTTACAGATCCCTCTGTATCAGGTTGGTCTTTTCTCCTCTGAGTGTCTTTGTACGACAAAGACGAGCAGAAATAAAACGGCTCTACTTGATCTTCAGTATCTCGTGACTTTTGTAAAGAATATTCTGACTAATTGACAGCAAAGCCCTCAGAGAAGTTTGTGAGTGCAGCTGCTGCACCAACTCAAACCCCCACACCCGACACACTCACATACAGTGAATGAGACACACCCTGACACACACACACACACATGCCTCCTTACAGCCGCTCATCACTAGAGCCAAGTGAGATGTTTGTAATAACGCCATAAATTCCTCCCCCCTTTGCTGCTGCTGCTGCTTCTCATCTCTCTGCTCAAAACTCACTCAATATAAAAAAAACACCACACTCTGTGACAATGCAGTACTGTGAATATAAGTATTATCTATTTAACTGCACAGTGGTTAATGAAATCCAGTGTGAAGCTCAGCACTTAATTAGTCAATAGTAATTGATGGTGGAGTCATTGATCAGCAGGGCTGTGGTAAATGACTCAGTAGGTGGCGTGTGTGTTTGTTTTTCTACCCACTCATGACCTGTTACTAACCAGGGTTGAACTTCTCTGCTGGAAAAAAAGAGGGAAAGAACTGACTTCAGGTCAGAGCAAGGGCAGATGTGTTTAGTTCACTGGCCACAACCTCACATTTTATTTACTCCAGTGCTTCATCCTTACATGTCAAAGAGATACTTCAGGGGAATGGAGGTGCGACTTTATGAGGCTCTGACACGTTTGTAGTGCTGACTACGTCACTAGAGGAAACAGCTTTCTTTCAGAACCAGCTTGAGGCACCAACACAGGCTCTCACTCAAAACATGACTCCCAGCAAAGCTAAGCAGAATTGATATGTTTTACCAGGAGATGAACTATTTATTTCATTAAAGTTTATCACTTTGTTTCACCTTCATAAAAGGTTTGTGTGTCTTTGGGAGAAAACACGTTGTTTTGTTCTGTGATCAGCACTGAGCTTGTAGCACCCAGCCCTGTAGGTGGTGCTGAGTACTCACGGTTAGATCTCAGGCTACGGCCCACCCGTAGCTTGATAGGCCCTCCGTGTAAGGGGTAAGAACCCGTGGGGCCGGAGTGGGTGCTGGCTGTGCCACTTCACTCCCCAGGTCCCTCACTCGAGACCGTCCTCCGGTCACCTGCGTTTCTGCCTAGGCCTATGGTCGAGGTGACTCGTCCAGCTCCTGACTGTCATCCGTCTGGGTGTCCGCCCCGCTGCCGCCGCACGTGCACTACCGAGGAACAGCCTGGTGCTCGGGGTGCTCCATGCGACCACACTCATTCATGACAGCTCACCTCTCATGATCCTGGCACTTGTTGATTGCCGGAAAAGGGTTTTAAACACCTCAACGGTGTCAGGGGCATGTAACTGGGTTTTTCAGAGAATAGACTTAAACCAGTGGTGAATCTTCACAGATCAAAATATAATATAAATGTGCTGTGGCGTTGTGTCAAAAATAAAATTATATTCTGAACCTGTTGCCCACTGGTGGGAGAGGACACAACCTTAGGCCCTCGGTACGTTCAGTCCTCACTGCTCCGGAAGAGCCGACGCCCTAAGCCGCCCAGTACGGGGCTGCTTCCCCCTGGGCGAAGCACTCTTGTGGTCTGATGGCAGTTGTGGCGAGAGGAAGCAGAGAAATAATCCAATTCTTTCTTGTTGCGAAACAAACTCGGAGAAATAATCCTTCTTCACTCCGGCTTAGTCGATAAAAACTTTTCTGCTCCTCTCGTGAGTTCTTTCAAGTCCACAATCCTCCTTTCCTGAGGCATGACAGGGTCCTGGTGTGAGGGGGAGAGATGAAGCACAAACTGAACTTTTTAGCTCTTGCACCTTGTATTTATACAGTACAACAACAAAAACATTCTTTACTTTTTAGGCCTTTCCTGGACACTTGTGTCCATCATGTGCATCATGACCTGACCACTATGTGAGTCATGTCCTGAACATCCTTCCTGTATATTTCCAACAGTTCACACACTTCTCCTTTTTATTCTTAAGATTGACTGTGTACCACAGCACTTCTTTTTATTTATTACACAATTATATTACACAAATCATAATGTTAATCACAACATTTCTAAACTCATTGATTTCAGCATTAAGCACTTCTTCTGACTCTTATATCAACCACTTCTTGTCAGAGGATCATTCTTTTAGTCTCAGTTTCAGACACTCTCCCTATCTTGCGTTACCTGCAGATATATTCAAAAATATATTCAAAAAAGTATAAATGATTTTATTTCAAGAAATCACACATTCTTTCTATGCCTCATTATATAAATCACTGTATTCTTTCCCCTAATCTTGACTGTTCAGACACATGCATTGGCAGCCATTAGCAAGTAGCATAATATTGGCTTGTTAACATCTAGCATGTTAGCGCTCCTTTAAAAGTACCCTAGTACGTATATAGCCTCTCACGGGCATGCTAGTGGTATGCTAGCATGCATTGCTTAGCATTAGCTTAGCGCCACACCAGCGTATTGTGTAATTTAGAGAGCCAGTCTTTACTATTGCAAGACTAAGATCAAATTTATATAGCTGCTAACACCTTGGCCTCTTTCCATTTTTAAATCAATGAATTGGTCAGAAAACTGTTATGTGTTCACTGCAAATTGAACTTGTTCATCAATGCGACCGACGGACAGAACAATTTAATACTCTCCCACTAATGAGCAGCAGATGGATATGGAAAATCTTCATATGTGTTCTTCAATTCCTGTGAGTATATTAGCCCATGTTCAACTAAACAGGCCAAGGTAGAATACTGTGTAAGAAAATTAAACCCATGTATTTTCTAAGGCTGTTCTATGTTCTGCAGCTTTAACTTAGAAGTAATATGGATTCCTTTAGTGCACAAAATGTCAAGGACAAAATGTAAGCCTTCTCCTGAACTAAGTTTTTTTTATTAAGGCAGGAAGACCTTTGGACTGTTGGACAAGGCAAAGAAAATATTTTGGCCGCAAATATGTTTTTCATGTTTTGATAATATTGGAGAATCATGGGACCCCCATACAGAGGAGGAAGGTTAAAGTGCACCATAAATCGAATGTTCATAAAAAAGTGAAGATTTTAAAAGAAACCCTGAGGTAGTCAGAAACAGAACAAGGTTTGTTTTCTCTTTGGTCTTTATTAAACCAAAACAACCTGGTGTGAATGTTCTCCACTATATCTAAAAGAATGAAAGTGATGTAAATGAATGTTCTGGAATCCCTGGGAACAATTCAGTAGAAAAACTGCGGAGTGCACGGAAGAACATGATCTATAGGAGACCATCAAACAGAAAACTTTATGAAACCTGAACAAATATCGACAGCTTTTTAGATCATATCGTAATCGTTCTTTATTTTAAACCATTTGGTATATGTGTAAAAAAAACAAACAACTAATGTCACTTTGTGCTATGCTTAAATTCCAGCGTTCTATATACTGTATATATTTTTGAAAAACATTCCTGGACACTTGTCTCCAGATGAAGACCCAGGTTCACCCTCACTAACATTCTGGAGTGGACCCAGACACACCCCTGGGTCTGACTGGTGTCTGATCGTTGTCTTGTTACGCAGCTGACGCCAATCCCGCGACCATTTGGCAGTGCAGTGCGCGTCTTGGACACGGCGCTGCGCTCTCGGCGCTCTACGACTGAGAGCTCACCCCGCCCTCCACCCACCACCTCCATCTCCACCTTCAGCCACCACCTACACAGCTCCACGAGAGGGACTGAGTCAATTCACCGGTGTCAGTGGCCGCAGCCAAGGCGCGCTTCTCCTTATCTCCAGCCGGTTTTCCTCCTCTTGCTCCTCCGCGTGGCTCTGCGCGTCCTGTTCCCCTGCCCAGCGCTGCCCTGCGCCGGGTCGGTCCCGGTCGCGTTCCCTCCCCTTGGAGAGCGGGGTTTCTCTCTGGGAGCTGGATGAATCATTGTGGAGTGGAGAACAAGTGCGACAAGAAAGCTGCGGCTCGCGTGTCTGCCTCCCAGCTCCGTCCAGAGAAGAGACCGGAGAGTCGGACCGAGGAGTGGACCATCATGGAGGGGACGTCCCTGTGTCTTCCCATTGTTATTCTACTGATGCAGTGTAAGTAAAGAGTGTCCACTGAGGACAACCAACAGTTGCTCTCTTTGTACTTGTGCAAATCATGGAAAAGCGGTTGCTTTAATTTATTTATTCTTCAGTTTTAATTTTGCCTCTCTCCTTAGAGGACGCTTCAGTTTTTCTCCCGTATTTGTGGTAAAACCATGTCACGAGTTTAAAATGTGGTTATAAGAAGTACAGACTGTGGTGTGTGAGCCCCCTGACCCACACCAGCCTGGGACCATCCTGAAGGCTCCACACTCAGTGAAGTCCCAGCTGTAGAACTGGGACAAACCTAGAATAACATCTTCCAGTAATTATTGGGCTGTTTTTAGAGCTGGTTTTCTAAAAACGTGTTTGTTGTTTAATCCTTTTTCTTGGAGCCTGGATTTTTTTTTTACTTTTTATCATTTTTGTCAACCTCATAGTTGAGGAAAAAAATATATTTAATTGTTAAATCCCAGCACGTAAATATAATGGTCTCACTTTTGTCTGAATCTTTAAGTATTTGTTTGTTGTTTTTGTGATTGTGAGATTTGAATTACTTGACAAGATTTGTTAGCTTGACCCAAACCAACCACATGGGGCAGCAGATGACCAACAACTCTTGTTTATATGGAAGTTCAAAATGGCAGATTTTCTGAGTAGGATTGTGGCAAACTAGATTTTTTCAGATTAAATGCCCATAAAAGTAAAGATTTATCTCAGTCACTCTGGTGTTAAGTGACTGATGTCATTTTTTTTATTTATGTGTCTTTGCTGGCAGCCATGTTTTTACTAAGTGAGCAAACATTGGGGTTAATGGATTCAAAATGGAAACTGCTTTCCTGGCTCACAGTTATTGGTATTTATGAGTCATAATGTTACCAAGAAATTTAAATCAGATCTGAGGTTCAATAGTTGAAAAAAAAATTGTGAATTTTCATCGTCATGGACAATAGCGGTAAAGAATCTGTCCTCAACGGACCAGGGATAAAAAAAAAAATTCCTGCATCATTAAAGATCATTCCGACAGTGATTCCAGAGAGTTTCCTGTGTGACTGTAGGCTGACGCTGCAGTCAGGCCTTAAGTGTCCCTGCAGAGTAGTCCAAAACAAAGGTTGGCCTCCTGCCACCTGACGGGTGTAGCTGGGAACACACTAGTGGCAGGTGGGCTGCTCTGGCGAGGGAGGGTGTGAAAAACATGCATGAGGTCAGTCACTGTTTGGATGGATACCAGAAAGTTCAAGCTGTGTGTGTGTGTTAGTGTGTGTTAGTGTGTCCATCCACAGCAAGAGACTAAAATGAAGATCAGTCCGTGTGCTGGTCAAACAAACGTGATGTAATGAGACACAGTGACTGATGCATATTCTCCTTAAAATAACTGTCCACAGTGATATTGTTGCAGAAATATAAGGAAACTATTTAAATGGCTGAAATAGCGCATGCATTTTTATATCATGAAATGATACTACAACAGAATAAAATGTATAAAAAGTATTTTTTAAAAGTTACAGATTTTGTCATTGAACACAGAATGGAATTTGCAGAATAAATGTAACGTTTCAAAATAATAGAATGATAGCTACTCTAGTTACAAAATATATGTATGATATAAGCCTGTGGGTAATATTGTAACAGACATGATGTGTTTTTCATTAGAAACACATTGTTGTGTTTATGCTGTGATTTGAAAAAACATAATCACAATAAATTTAACAAGGTTTAAGTGGTAGTGGTACAAACCAGTGTTGAAAAGTTGTTGTAGTGGGACAAACGTTGTTTTACCAGTGTTAACCAAAAGGGTTAAAAAAGTAACATTAAATACACCGTGATAAATACTTACAACCAATGTCATACAAAATATTATAAAATACTATAATATAAATTACACAAGTAAAGCTAAATGTTGGCCAAAAAACTGCTAAACATTGCCAAAATGTACCTAAAAGTAAAAGTAAATCCTGAGAACTGTTACGTTAGCAGAATAAACATTAGGAAAGTGGATTCACCAGAATCTATCAGAAATTTCACTGTAACTAATTTTACGGGGCAAAAAAAAAAAAATAAGGAGAAAGTGGAAACATCCCCCATCAGTGTCTCAGGCACTGTGTCTGACTGAGACAGCTGTTGCTTCATAGAGTTACCGTCTTACAGAGGGGCTTTGTTCAGACAGAACACACACACACACACACACACACACACACACTGTCCTCGCCCTGTTTTCCTCTGTTGCCCCCACAGCCTCTGTTATCTGCATCGCGCAGGACGTTTCCTCAGAGCTCGTCTCCCTTCCTCCTTAATTTGTTCACCGTAATTTGAATAAGTGCCTTTAATTACGACTGCACCGTGATTTTGACCTTTTACGGCACAGTCCTGGCACAGAGCAGCCCGTCTCTGTAACACTCAGTACTGACCACTCAAAGAGACGAAGGCCGCCCGTCCAGGAGCGAGAGTGCCATCTTTCTATTTTTGCTGAGGAAAAGGGAAGCTACCCCTTCATTAGTGGGAGCCGTCACAGTGTTTGGTCGATGTTTATGTCGCACTCAAAATCAGAGTATCTATCTCTCTGACCGTGAGTGTGTGTGTGTGTGTATGGATATGCGTGTGTGTTGATGTTGTTTCTCTACAGGGATAACAGTCCCTGGGCATGTGCTCTTTATGAGTGTGGAAGACCACCAGAAACTGAGGTGGAAAAAGTCATTTCATAACAGCGTAGACGACAAACAATGTCATCTGCACTTTGTTTTATATTTATAACAGGCAGGGATTCGTCTGTGTGGGTACGCAGTCATCCAGGTCATTTATCTGAAGCTGTTGAGTTAAAGTCAACTGGACTTTGTTGGCTGTCCACAAATGAAGAACTGACTCTTGGATGACTGTAGGTGAAAGGTCGTCTAGAAACCCAGTTGACGTTTACTGTCTCACTTTAGATACAGTCGCATTAAATATAATATGTCAGTGATTCCCAACCCTTGACCCGTGGCTCATTAGTGTGCCATGAGATATCATCAGGTGCATTATTGTTTCGTTTTTCTATGTAACTGTGACAGGTAGAACAATTAAATACTCTTACTTCAATTCCTGTGAGTGTAATCAGTTGTGTGTTCAACTAAACAGGCCCCAAGTGTCACACTTAGTCAGTAAATTGTGAGTAAAATGAAACTGTCATTAAATTTTGATTAGATATACCCTTTGGGAAATTTTGTTTTGGGGGTGCATTGTGGGATTGTTCTACTGTCTGGAATAACAGAGGCATCCTTCAAAATAAACTTCAAAAGAGTTCAAATACTATTGTAGGACGATGCTATTGTGTGGATATTCTGTACCTACACCAAATGCGTTCCTTTGTTTTCGTGCACGCTTGAGTCAGAGGTACAGAGTTGCAATTGTTTCATGGAGAACATTTCCAGCCATTCATCTACACGCTGTAACTGTAACTTTACCTGCGTCACACTGGGTTCGGCAGTGACACTGCTGGACATCTTCAGACCTTAGAGGGAAGTTAGCAGGCTGGTCAACCACCAGTGGTAAATCACATGATCTGCACTCATACAGTGGTTGTATGACCATTCAAAAGAGTTTTACACTACAAGTCATGCCATCTACCTGGGGGTGGCATACTGCCTAACAGGTTTGGATCACAACCGACAACCCTCCAGACCTCCAATTTTGCTTGTTTTTTTGTACTACTCGATCATTGCATCTTTAAACCCCAGTCTGATTTAAACTCCCCACCAGGCAGTGACCTCCTGCTGTAATATAAATACTGTTGTGATTGCTGCCGTGCGCAGTCCTACCATGGTCTGTGGCCTGTCACATGACACTGTCTTGCACAGCCTCACCTTGGTAGAACAGTTTGGCAGTTTAAATCCCCAGCTACAGCTGTTTGTGTTTCAGCAACGTTAATGTAATCATACACCTGACTTTAATCCTACAAAATCTCTGACTTGGTGCAAGTGTGCCTGCAATGACAGACGCTGTTGTGAAGGCGGAGCTTAGCAGGTGCTGTGGCCCGATGTTTTGGTCTCCAGGAAGAATCTTCGTTCAGCGAATAGTCTGCAGGTCAAGTTTTTTTTTCCCACTGTAGGAAATTGGTGTTAAACACATAATTAGCTTCTCTAATTAACTTCATGGACAGCAGCCTTCTCTGACAAAGAAAGGTGCTAACTTCAGTGGGAAATTACCCACAATGCTGCTGTAAGACACTATGCTGACCATGTGTCCAGTGTCCGCCTTGACGACTTTCCAGTTAATTGAGGCCATGAATGTCAGCCCTGCTGTCACCGTGGGACCAGTGTGTATACTCTGTTAACTCTGGGCTGCATGCAGCTGGATGTGTGTGTGCGTGTGCCAGTTCCGCAGTGAATTGTGGGTAAGTTGTCAGAATTGTTACATGTCTTTTCCCTCAGAGAGACACCCTTCAAGGTGGCAGGAGGCCTGGTCTCACACTGTGTGTGACAACAGTGTGTGTCTCATTCACAAAGCCCCTGTCTGAGGGGATCTCCCTCCCTCACCCTCCCTCACCCTCCCTCACCTTCAGTCCCACTCACTCTCTTTTATTCATGCTCCTCCACCCACCTCCTCTCGTCTCCTTTCCTCTCCTTTCCTCCACTCCATTTCATTTGTATTCTATTCTTAGCATCGCTCATCTCTCTCTCTCTTTCTCTCTCTCTCTCTCTCTTTCTCTCTCCCCTCTTTCTCTCCTTTGTCGTTTATTCTTATCCTTCTTTTTTTAATCTCATTGTATCTTCTTCCCCTGTTTTGTTCTCCCTTAGCGAGACGTGGCAAACTAAGGCGGCAGCGATAATCCTTTTACAGTGCCGCCAATCAACACACGGATAGAGGGGAGTAGAGGGAAGGTTTGCAGTGAGAGGGAGCAGTTTTAATTCACTTAGCTCAAACTTTGACAGAGTGAGGCTGGTGAGCACAGAGCCAATATTTTTCTTTTCTTTTTTTTGTGTGTGCTTTATGCAGCATTTGGCAGATGACATTATTATTGAATGGGCCTTTGTTTATTTAAAAGCCACATTAAAAATAGCTGCTGTCGTGGAAATAAATAAGTAAAGCGAGAGCGCGCCGGCGGCTCCATAAACTCCGCTCACTTCTCTATGTCACGTCCAACATGGCTGTCTTCCTGTTATTTTCCACACTTCCTGCCTATTGTCTGCATCCATTGTTCATCTGCGTCACCCCTTCCTCGTCTGCGGAAAAGACCTGTGACTGCTGACAACAGTGGGCAGAAATGAGACCTAACTGAGTCACAGGAAACTGTGGAGCAGATCGCAGCACATGTTCAAGATGCTGGTTTAGATTGTTGAGAGGAATCAAGGAACCACTGGCAGGAAAATCCGCTACAAGATAAACAAAAACCAAAGAATCTAAATCTAATCTCCCTCAGAATTTGTATTTAAATTTCTCTTTATTTGGAGGTAATGTTGCCTTCTACCTATAATTGTTCAGTTTTCCACGGTGCTAGTTGTTATTGTGGGGAAAATGAAGAAGTGGAAAATGGTTCCTTTAGGTGGCAGTACTGCACATTAACAATTGCCATTTTGTGTTTGTTCAGTCACCTTCTACTGCTTAATTGGCTTAGCTTAGCCACATGTTAGTTGTAAATCTTTTTTTGAATTTAATTGTATGTAACCAATTAACACCAAGAATCAAGAATTCTTTATCATCAGATGACGACTTCAAATTGAGGCACAAAATATTTTTTTTTAATATAAATTCAAAACCAACAACAAACAGACCACGAATGTGCATATAAAAAATTAAGAATATAAGAATGAGAACAGCAGATGACGTTGGGTAATTAACAGTATCACCAATTGCAGGACAGATATTCATAATGGTACTTTATTAATCAAATAATCCTAAATAAATAGCAGAAAAATAGTGCAAAGAACAGTTGAATGCTAATGTAATATTTTGTTCTTGTGGAAAATATTTTAAGCGACCCACCTAATTAAAATGTATTGAAAACAGTAGTGTCCAAAATTGCAAAGATTTCCTTTTGAACAGGAAATCCAGAATTGTTGATAGAACCTGCTGATAGAGAGGCTGCAGTACAACAGAAGAGTTGATGGTGTTTTAACAGTGTTCAGTTCTGATATTGTTCAGGGCACAGACACTCTGGCTGTAAACATGGCTGCCAGTGGGAACATGAGCAAAAACAGATTTTATCCACACAATAAAATGACTAACCTAATAAAGTGGGTGGCTGCTCAATATGTTCGCTGCGTCTGTGGCCAGTGGTCTCTGAAAAAAGTAACAGTAGAGTAACGTAAAAATATGCAGATTTGCTTAACTTCCCTGTGGTAACTTAGGGCAATTTCTTTATTCAGCTTGGTTTTTTTTTTTTTTTTGTAAATTGGAATGATAAGAGGAAGCGTCGTGATGGCTCACTTAAAAAGCCCTAACTATCCCTTTAATCTGCGTCTAGCTGTGTTTGTGTGTGTGTGTGTGTGGGAGGAAATTAATTTTAACTGCCCAGGGTGTGTGAAGGTGACATCCTCCTTAGTCCAAGTTTAAAATGAGCTTTTTCATTTGCCATAATGCTGGGAGTAAATCTCCCTGAGGCCCGTTCAACATTTATTACTGTGGTCTGTAATTCACAGAAAAAAAAATCCTCCACTTCTCTTAATTTGCAGTTGTTTGGGGACAGTGGTGGCTTAGTGGTTAAGGAAGTGGTCTTAGGTCTGGAAGGTTTCAGGTTTGAGTCCCCACACACTGCTCCCCGGGCGCTTAAAGCTGCCCCCTGTTTGCTTTGGTGATAGGTTAAAAACAGAGGTCACATTTGGTTGTGTGTGTGCAGTGGTGTGCTGTGTCACAATGACAAATAATAATACACTATTTGAGATGCTGCAGGTTCATCCTTAGAGTGTTTGTAATGTTCTCATCCATGTTTTCCCACTAACACCACTGTCCCTCAGGTAACTTTCACCCCTATCTCACCTACATTTATTAATCCCCTCCTCTAACCAATCAGCAGGCAAGAAGAAGGAGCTCCGGCTTCCTTCTTCCTGTTTGGATGTGGTTATCAGTGACGTGCAGACAGTGGGGGAAACAAACGGGATGGTGGAGCCGTCCACCTCCAGCTAACGCCCCTCATACATCAGGTTAATCTGGGGGAGATGCTCGCTGACCTTCTCCTTAACCTGTTCTTAAGTAAGCATATGGCAAGCTGCTCCTTAACCTCGCAGGATTAAAAACATAATCCAGTGTCTCCACCCTCCCTCATTCCCTCCCTCCCCGTTACAACTCCCGCAGTCGGCGTCAGGCTGATGTGCTGAGCTTGGACAGCACAGCAACAGAGACTGAAAACAGACATTAAGTATTCTGCTGCTGCAGAGTCGGCGGTCAGTGTGGAGCCAAATCACCTTGTCCCCCTCCCTGAGGATGGGAAGATACAGCTGGGGACGAAATCATAATTAAATAAATTGGATTAATTCTATATAAAGTCGTTCCAAAGTCGACTTTAACACCAACGCTTCTGAACACGTCTGAATTTTTTACAATTATTATTTATTAATTATTAGCTTGGTCTTGGTCTAAAAGTGTTTTGTTATTTTAATGACATTTCTCACTAAGCTTTAAGACATTTTGTTTACATTCCAACCTTTTAGATTATTTGAAGTCAGTCAGTTACGGTTATAACACTGTTGTCATACACAGTAAATTTGGATGTATTTTTAATTACTAAGACACATGAATATTGTAAACATGACAAAACAACATTTTGTCAGTGACGTTTTTCCCAGTGAAGAGTTTTAAGAAAACATCAGTTACTGGTTGATGTTTTTCAGATTTTGTAAAACTACTCCCTCTATCTCTGTTCTTTTGAAATACATTTACAGAATGCAGTGAAAACAGACATAGAAGCCTTTCTGCTTCTTCTTCTTCTTCTTCTTCTTCTATTATTAGTTGCCATAAAATAGTGAGTTGCACTTATTTTTGCTGATTATTCCTCCAGGTTCCCCGGCTGCTCCTGTTACCGTGACGACCAACAAACACAAGGTGGAGGTGCGCGAGTTCTCAGGTAGGTCTGGTTAAAAAAAAATAAAGTTCTGAAGTGCAGATGTCACCTCGTCTCACATCTTGCTGCCAGAATAAACACTTAAAGCTGTAAATAGATCAATGAATAAATACAGGATGAAAGCTTTTACAGCTGTGCAGTAAACCTCTCACTCTCCTCCTCCTCCCCTGATTCAGACGCTGTCCTGTCTTGCACGTTCCGCACAGAGCGGGACCAGAGTCCACGCATCGAGTGGAAGAAGAAGGGGAAGGATGTTTCCTTCGTCTACTTCGATGGACACTTCAGAGGTGATGGCGCGGCCTGTCTTTATTTGCACCCTCACTGACAAACAGAGCCTTGGTTTTAATCAGGCTGCCGTTCATTTCTATCCACCGTGAGCAGAGTTTGTCCACAGTGGATGAGATGAACAAACAGGATGATAATTTGTGGAGACAGGGATGATGGATGAAGTCTGAGAGACGTTCTGGCACTGACTGTGACAGTCGCGTATTTTACCTTTACATTTTCTTCCCCAGCCTTTGTGGGCAACAACGCCACTTCCATTCAATCTCTTCACGGATTAATTTATTCAAACGCTCAACATCTTTGTGTGTGTGTGTGTGTGTGTGTGTGTGTGTGTGTGTGTGTGTGTCAGAAGAATCAGTAACTGGGCCACGGGCCTCATGAAAATGAATTATACGTTGTGTCATTTATGAGTTATTACAGCCTTAAAACACCAAAGGGCTTCTTGACCTCTGCTGGAGCTTTGCACTGTGGTCCATTGGCTTCAGAAGTTGGCAACAGGTCAAAGAAAAATGTGTCATGACCATCATGAACATAGCTGTTCTGCTAACTACTTTGGATGACACGCTGAAATTGGAAAATTGAATTAAAAAAATTAAAAAACACAGATGTGAAGTAATAGAAAAGCGCAGTATGATGACCCTTCAGTTGGGGGCTCTGCCTTCTTCTTGCAAGGATATATATTTCTACGTCATTTTTTGGAGCTCCAGAGATGTTTCGATTGATTATCTTCCAAGGAAAAGTGTGAAATCCCCATTAAGTTTATCAGCACTGGTGAAGTCAGTGATGCCTTCACATACCAAGGCTAAGAGCATGGATTTGGAATTTGTTTTCTTTTCACAATCACCTGTTCGGAGGAAGTAGAAGAAGCTTGATTTGATTAACATATATTTGTTCATTTTTTAATAAATTAAATATCTGGAGACATTAATGCACAAATATACTGCATTCAAAGACATGATTAAGTGCATCTGAAAAGATTAATCAAACGAGTCGTCTCTGAAATCACACCTTCACTCTGTTGGAAAAATGATGAATAATGAATGATAGGAAATGAATGTGTATTTGACCAGGGGTGTCCAGTAACTAGATGCTGACCAGTAAATTGCATAAATAATAAAATACAAAAATAGGAATACAATGTTATAGTGCGTAGTGACCATTTACTGTTGGAACTGAATCATTGTGCCATCGCGCTTCATGCATTTAATCAGTACATTCAGTTTATGAATAAATTAATAAATGTGAGTTTAATGTTTTAACTGTAGATCACTGTAGCATGGCCGTTTGAATTGTAGCTCCCAAGTCAGAATAATGTGGACATCCCTGTACTACAGACTGTTGCTCAAATTTCTACCTACTAAAAATCCCACCGGCTACTTTCCTCTGACCTTCTTAAGGTAACTTTGACGGCCGAGCCACCATCGACGGGGCCACGGTGACCCTGCTGAGGGTGACCCAGGAGGACGCAGGAGAGTACCGTTGTGAGATCAGTGCTCCTCTGGACTCTGTCAGTCTGGGAGAGACCAATGTCACACTCAAAGTCCTGGGTAATAAAGCAAAATAAACAGATTGAGAAACCTTTGTCCATTCTGTGTCTTTGTCTGCCTAATGTTTTTTTTTTAAATTTTTACTGGACTCATTTCCTCAGTTCCACCTCACACACCATCCTGTGAGATCCCCAGTTCAGCGGTGACAGGATCAGTGGTGCAGCTGCGGTGTCGAGACCGTCAGAGCATCCCCCCTGCTAAATACACCTGGCTCAAGAACAGCGTTTCCCTGAGTCTGCCCCGCAGCACCAACGCCACCTATCTCATCGACCCAGACACAGGAGTACTGGTGAGAAAGTAATGCTGCACACGTTAGTGACTTCATCTGCTGATGTTGGGTAGTTTATAAAGTTAGGGGCGGCGAGTTTTTTTTATTTTTTTTATTGGTTCCACTCCTCTGAACTGCACTGACAAAGTTTGGAAGCCACTGGTTTATGGCCTCATTTCCAGTTGCTTTGCTGTTAGGACGTGGTGTCAGATTTGAAAACATAAACCCATTAAGAGCAGATTAGTCAATAAAGCGTGACCTTGAAGATCAATAGGAGCTAGGTTCTAGGCATCATCATCGTCAGCGTGTGTGGTCCAGTTGGGCAAACTCTCTTCCATCATGCTTTATTTTGTCATTTTCCTCAACCAAAGTGGTGGTCCGTTAAACCAATCTTCAATAAGTGATTAATTAATATCATGAACTGATGATGACAGAGGCTATGTTCATTTTATATTCACTAAGTAAATGGAGCTGAGGAGGAAGCACAACAGCAACTATGTAGTAATGATTGATTCATGACGGCTGCAAACAGTTTTACTTCTGTCGCTGAAATAACAGGAAACTCTCCCAGAAGGTTTACATCCGGTGTCTTTAAACTTCCCCTTTTTTGCTCTTTTTGCAGGAATTCAAAGCCGTTAGCAAAGAGGACTCTGGTCATTACAGCTGCCTGGCATCTAACGGGGTCGGACCCCCGAAGATGTGTGAGGGCAAGCACATGACCATAGGTGTGTGTGTGTGTTTTGTCTTGTGTCTTGTGTCAAACCAAATGTTTTTATATCGCAGCAAAGACAGAACAAACAGCATGTTTTAATTATACTTTAAATGTGAAATGTTTTGAGCTTGTTAATAAAATGTACTTGAGGTTAATGGAGGCATCCATTTTATGCACTTTATAAATAATAGGATTCATTAAGTGAGTACAGAGAAAGGCGTTTTACAGTTGTATTAAATATGACGAGGTCTTTTATGCTGCTGTCTGCTGCTGTATTTATGGAAGCAAATGCACCTCCTGGGGAATTGAGTTGTTATTGTCTTCACCTTTTTTTTTTACCTCCGTCTTCCAGAGGACGTCAACGTCACAGCCATCGTGACAGCAGTGGTGGTGGTCTGCCTGGTGGTGTTGATATGTGGCTGCGGCGGCGTCCTGCTGCACCGCAATGGTTTCTTCAGCCGTGAGTGTCTCTTTCCTTCTTTTCTGACTTTTCTTCACTCCCTCAGTCCTGTGACATGGACTTCACTGTATTAGTAATTAGAGATAATGACTGGGAAATAAATGTGACTTTCACTTGTATGTCTTTTTTTTTTTTTCTCCCTCCCCCCCGTGATCCTCTCTGACTCGTCCGTCAGCAGGACACAGAGGAAGGTAAGAGCTCTGTGATTGCATTAACATTGATGTGGACAAACGCTGGCTAACACACTACACACTCATGGGGTGAGGGCGGGGGCAGGGGTGAGGTAGGGGGTAGAGGGAAGGGTTGTTGCTGCACTTTAGGCCGCGTGTCTGTGTGCTGACTCAGGACTGTATGGAGTGACAGCTGTGGCAGTGTTTTGTGTGTGTGTTTGAGCCACAGCAGCGCCTGTTTGTTTTCCAGCTGTGATTGGCGCCAACAGATGATAAGTCATGAAAAAAGCTAAAGAGAAGTTCATTTTTCAGTGCTGATTTTACCTGTAGTTAAAACATGGTAATCTGCCTTTTAAGGTTCATCCCAACGAGAATTTCTAACCCTGCCTTTTTAACCCGTGTTCTCCCTGTGGTCATTCTGACCCCCCGCCCCATAATTTTTACTTTCACCTATTGTAGCAATGTTTTATGTAATCAGGATCTGTATACCATACAATTTCAAGAGGAGGGATTTGTTTTTGTGGTAACGAGTTGGGCTGCGGTAAATATAAAATTGAAACACGGAATTAGTGACAGTTTATATTAATTACTTTAAATAATGACCATGGGGTCATTTTTCACCCCAGAGGACAGAAGGTGTTGGCATTCAGGATGCTGCCGTGCGCGTATTTTGCAAATCTTGATTTCAGGGACAACATTTTTACTGTAATTAAGAAAATGTTGATATCAGTCTGTACTTTCAGTCGTTCTCTCTTTGAAAATTAACTGATTGTGTCTCCTATGGTGCTTTAAACATTATAAGCCTCTATAGTAGTAGGACTTCTGACAGCCCTGCTCTAGAATATAATTTTCCTTGTGTCCCTGCTGGAAGACATATCTTCAGTGAACCACAAAGCAAAGAAAAAAATCGAACTATTCCTTTAAAGGATTAGAAACAATGCATGCAACAAGGTCACTGAGTCATTAGCAGCTGTTAATCTGCAAGAAGGGAAATATTGGCAGCAGGCGGGTGGAAAAAAAACTGCAGGCAATTAAGCTGTGATAAGTAATGGATAAATTAGATCAGAGGTTTTCCAACCACTGGGACCCAGATCAGTACCAGGTCCAGTGTCATTTGGTACCAGTCCGCAGAGAAAACATGAATAACATTTTATTTTCACTTTCAAACACTCTTTACAAATGTCAGGACACTTTTTTTTGTTTTTGAAAATATAAAAAAGACCACAGATATCTATGCAGCTGGACTCACTCACTCCATTTTATTAATCCAATTTGGGGCTTTGTTACCCAGCAGCGCCTGTTTTAATGGAGAGACAGCTCTCCTCAAAGCTGATGCGGATGTTGCTTTTTATTTAATTTTTTTTTTACTAGGTTAAAGTCTTATGGCCCTGCCAGTGATCTAACCAGAGCTGTCACTGTCACAGTCCTATTTATAGAGCAGGGCTTCGTCACAAAAGGCTCGCAAAGACGGTGTGACATGATTTCTGAAGCGCCAATAATCAGGGGAGTCAACAAAGTGGCAGGAAAGATGTAGAAGGTGGTTTGGTCTGCAGGAGAGAAATGAACAGTCACTGAGTGATAACACGGCTGCTGCAAGTAGAACAAGGAGACAATACACTGACTTTATCAATTTATTTCAAGAAATAAATGTCTGTGTACCATACACTTGGTGACAGACAGTGCTAAGTACATCTTTAGCCTTGGATACTTATATACATATTCAAAAAAAAAAGATTTAAACACCAAAGTTACAAAATCCTCTTATTAATTTTTTTTAAGACAGCATTGGATAATTCACTCCTATATCCTATCTTTTAAGAATCACATTTTTTCTATGGGCTTCTGTGTAGGAGAATGATGAATGAACTTTTTCTTAGTGGTTTCTTAGTGAAGAAGACTATTAATTGGAAAATTTGATTAAATAAGATACCAATAGACAGACTGAAGCAGATTTTGTTTTCCATCATAAAAGTTTTCAGTTCAGTGACTCAAATCTTGTTTTTGACTCATGTTTCAGTAAGCCTCCAGCAGAACTCTAAATATCCCTTCAAATATCTCTTTAAATGTTGCTTTAAATAAAGTCATTTCAGGGCAAAAATAATTCAACAGAATCCAATCCTGTGCTATATTTTCCACACAGAGGACTTTGATATCTGTGGGTTGTTGGTTTGCTGCATGTGTTGGCTCACCTGAGCTTTGTTTGGCTCTGCTGCTAAATGATAACTGGCTGCATGTTTTCACGGCCCTGACATCACTGCCGAAGAATGATGATCAAAACTGTGTATAAACATTTAGTGTTCACTCGTAATAAAATAAAATAGTTAGACCAACAATATACCAAAAACAGGCAACTTAAATGATGCACGTTTATGAATAATTGATAAACAGTGCAGGCTTTTTTTGTTGGTTTACTGGCTAAGAACATCTCAAGAATTAGTTTGACACGCATTTGGCCATAAGAAATCATTGTCTTGGTAGAAACATCTTTTATTTTTATGTATGGACCAAAGTTTATAAGGCAGAGGTTTCCAACCTTTGGCCCGAGGGCCACTTCCAGCCAGCAAACCTTTCACATCCTGTCCATAATTGAATATTTCAATTTTGTTTTTAATAATATTTAAATTATTTTCAATTGTTTTCCTTTCAATAATTAAACTAATAATACTTTATTTGGTTGTTTAAGAATGAGGAATAGTGAATAAATAATAATAATAATAATAAATACCTGAGACTAATACAGCATCACTTCATCATTGTAATAATAAGCATGGTGTGCAGTGAGAGTCCAAACATGAATGACACCACCTACTTGACCCATTGTGAAGCCAACAACAACAACACACTGGCCCTTTCAGGTCCTTTTGGATCTCGCAGTGTCACGGTGCAGCCCACATCAGCAGCCAAACCCTGCACAGAACAGAGGACACGTGAGTGTTTGTGTGCACAGACCAGAGAGAGATACAGTACATTGTTTGAAATGTATTCACACAGCGCAGTCTTGGGTTTAAACTGTAGGATTCCTGAATAGACATAGTCCAGACTGTGGTCAGGTGGGTTAAGGGTTAAATTAAGTTTAGGCTGGTTGCTGGTAAATGGTATTCTCTGTTGGAAATCCATCACACCAAGGTCCATAGAGAATGATTCATTTTAAATCTCTACACATGGAGTTATTGACTTGCTGCTGCCTTAATCTGTGTTCAGATGAAATATTTTGTGTCTTAAATGTCTGAAACCCTTTACATAGATTTACCACAATAACACAAACTGAGCCAATTTCTCAGCATTAGACCAGGAGCCACTATATTGTTGCAAGACAAAAAATGTGCTTTTTCTCAATGGGCTTTGGTACAGGAGAAAAAAAATCATTTTACAAACTTTCCACTCTGTAAAGGCTTTTTTATACCTGCTGTCTGCTCACATCTTAGCATTGACTTTCTGTCAAATCACACTCCATTGCATTCAGTGCAAATGTACCTCGACGTGATAGAAATCAGATATAACCCTCCCTGAAAGATCTGATCATAATTAGCCTGTTCAATTAGCATTCTCTGAGTAATTAAAAAAAACTGCGTTAACTACACCCCTACAGTCCTGACTGCACAGTGTTCTGTTTGGTTTTCGGTTGCGTACAAAAGTCAAAGTATCTCAGCCTCTTCTTTACTTCCGGACATACAGTATATACAGTATTATCAAATGTCCCGTGTCCTCCAGGGCTGTGTCCAGATTTATTCTGTCCCTGCTCACTCAGACTTTTACCCAATGGCAACGTTGGCCCATGTCTGATGTGCATTATTTATAAATGCGGGCTAAAATATGAGTCAGGATACAGCTGTCTGCCTCAGGTTTCCCGTCTCAAACTGTCCCATGTGCTCACACTACCTTTGTCTTTCAGGTCCAATGTCAACTATGTCCCTCCGACTCAAGAAGTGAGTCCTAATTTCCCTGTTTTCTCATCTTGTGTCATTCATTTCACTGCCGCCATTTTACACTTCCCTAATTAATGCTGCTGTGATTCTGATTGGAATCATAACAGCGTCACCTCTAGGCGACATCCAGAGTCATAACTCTGCAGCAAGTGCAGGATTACAGCTAAGATCTTAAAGGGACAGGACAGTTTTATTTTTAATTATTATCCTTCATTTAAACAGGAAAAACTTAAAAAATCCTGATAATTATCAGTTGTTCAAGATATTATTTTAAATGGATGTTTCTCAAATGATGGTGGTTCATGGACTACTCAGGGGCCATTTTAGTGGGTTTTTATGTGGCCCATGATTATGCTGATAAATGATTATATTGATTTGATCTTTTTAACTTCATTTAATCTAATTTTGCTGATGTTTAGCTATCTCATCATACATATGTGTATATATTAAATATGTTTGATAACTATATAAGGGATTAGTTATAGATTATTCCAGACATTTGTTTAACTTGTGGTTGATTTTTTTATTTTTTTACTTAAATGTGAAAAATATTTAATTTTCAAAGATTTAGTCTGAGTGCCTCAGAACCACACATAAAAACCTAATCTATGCTTTTAATATAATAGAAGACAGATATTTGAAGATGTAATAATTAATAATAAATAATTTATGTTTTTCTCACTTTGCAGCCCCAGGATTTTAAACACACCCAGTCGTTCATGCTCTGAGAGGCAGGCCTTTCACTGAGAACACACCATCCTTGAAAAGGTGCCAACACTGGATTTATTTTGAGATTTTTTTTTCTTTCCGGACCGACGACGAGCTCTTTAACTTCCAGGACGTGATCATCTCGAAGTTCCTCCTCTTCTCCTTGTGGGTGTGTCATGAATTGACACGGCGTCTTTACATCCTCCAGCTTTTCTGTGTGATTTCACCACTGTGACTGATGCTCTTGTGAAATTCAAGTAGTTTTTTTTAGCTTTCTGCCTCCCCCTAGTGGTCCAATGAAGAACCTACAGATTGTTGTCTTGACTGATCCTGAGACCAGAAGAGACCTTGAAACCTTTTCCTCCCCTCTGCAGACTAGTTGTTTGAGCTTAAATAGTTGAATGACCCTCACAGATATTTATGTTGGAGCAAAACATTCATCAATCATTGCGAAATAACAATTATTACAACAAAAGGAACACGTTTTGGGCTCGTAGACCATGCAATAAAATTTTGTGAATTTTTGCCCAAAAATACATTTTTTAAAATCTGTGTTCTGGAAGAGTTGACAACAACGTTATTGGAGTAACTTTTTATCACAGAGACTTTAAAACTGGTCATTATTGACACAAATCCTTGTGATTAAAAGTTATACATAAACCTGTAAGATGTGGCATCAGACCTAACAATTATTCTGATGCCTGCTGTAATCCCTGCTTCAATTTATCTTGTCAAAATTTGACCATTTTGACATTTCTACAGAGCCAAATAGTTAGACAAAGTATGAGGTACGTACAGTTCTTAATCACCATCATATTTTCTTGTATCTCCTCACCTCTAACTTTTTTCCTGAACTCTCCAAACTATATCCTGCAGTCGTCTTCTGGCGCCTGAGTCATGGTCACATGAAGCCCAGATAAGTGTAGGGAGGTGCTTGTACCTATTCAGTGCTGCCAGAAGCCCTAGTCCCACTGTTTTTGTTTACCAAAGATTGTTTAAATTGGGAGGTTTTATTTTGGAAACTCACTGACGACAAGATTTCTGGTAAAGCCATAGATAGAGCATATCACTTTTGTCAAACAGAACTACAACATACCTCAGCCCATCGTTCTCTGTAAACAACTTTGGGGTCAATACAAAAACCACACTAAGCCAGTGGTGGAGAACAGGAAGAAACTCCAGCCATATCTAACGAGACCAACCCCATTCCATCCTAATGTGCCTGCATGGTCTTTTGATACAAACAAAAACATATATATATATCTAAATATATATATCTATATACCTTGTGCCTTTTAATTTGTCTGTCATTTATCTATGGTCACAGTTTTTTGTAAAGAATTTGCCTTACTTCTTTTCTGTCTTTATATTTTTGTGCCACTGTTTATTGATGTATATCAAAAGCAGAGTGTCTGTTTATAGACTGTGTGAATGGAGTGCTAAGAGTTTTATTTGAATGGTGTAGCAGGAATAAAGTTTTTTCTATACAAAACTATAAGTTTCCACAATATTTCTCAATGCACACAGAACAGCGGACCCAATATTGTAGAAATGCCACTATGAGCACATATCTCTGTAGTACGTTAGAAACAGAAACATAATTAAAATATAGAACAGTAAGTAAGTTTGTTTATTTTCTCTGTATTGCAAATATTAAAATGAACATTTTAAATAAGCAAGTAAAATATAAATATGCTTCCTTATAGTTGGAGAATGATAGAAAGGGGCAGAAAACCCATTTAAAATTATTCTAACATTTAATATAATGTGATCTTTTTCCTGATGTAGTAACATTGTAAGTGTATTATTATTATTATTATTATTATTATTATTGTAATAATATATCGTGCTGTTATATCTTTTACAAATGGAAGATGTTGACGAAGCTGAATTAAAGGAGAAAGATTAAATTTCAAAGTGTTGAAATTAAAATGTTAAAAAAATAGAGTGTTCTTAAACCCACATTTGTTAATAAAAAAATATAGAGATTTGATCTATGAAAAGTCAGTAGAGGCTGGTGACGTAGTTTCCGTGAACACTTCCGTTCCAGGGTCGGCGCCATGTTCCCATAAACCCTAGCGGCTTCTGTACATTCTGGTTCCGTAGTCGAAGAGTGTCAACCCAAGGTGAGTTGCACGGCTAACAAATGCGTTTCTATAGTTTCAGCCCCTGTCGCCGTGGCAGCTTAGCATAGTGTTATATTTTATAAATAAAACTTACGCTGTTAATGCTGATCCGCATCAAACAACGCAGGGACACTTTCTAACCACAGTTTGGCTTCAAGTAACTAGCTTAGCTTGTTAGAACTAGCAGAAAGGTTGAGGCAACCCGGACAGCGTGCACCTTAACTGGCTTGTACTGAATAAAAAACATTAAAGTAAATCAGGATAAATTGTGTATCTAAATGGTGATGTTTTTAACCTTTACAAATACATTTTTTTTACCTTTTAACACTGTTTCGTGTTCAATGTCAGGCAGCTAACCGTACGACCTGATCCTGTTATAGCTTAGCACAAACATCGGTGTTATAAAGCTAGATTTCAGGACATACGACTTAGAAAAGTGCTGCTTTTTAAAAATATGTTTCTGAATCATCATTGAACATCATAAGCATTTCACGATCAGTAAGTCGCACTAAGAAATTAATAAAATTAAAATGATCAATTATTTGTATTACAAATATGAACCAATCATACAGTAGATGCGGTGCAGGAAGGAAAGACAAAACAAATAAGAAAAGGATCTTAGTCTTTAATCAATGCATCTCTGAAGCTTTAATTTATTGTAAAGTTTTCTGGATGATGTATAATTTACATTATCCAGAACAAGGGTTGATTTTCTCTGCTGCTACAAACGGATTAACCAGTGATCTACCTCCTTCTTCTATTCATTACTTATTGCATCTGATCATTTCTTTATTTGTTTTAGAAATCATTATAATGTAGTGTACAGTTTGTTTTTCAGACAAAGTGAAGAACTTCTGTATTTTGATCTGTATATAAACAGTTTGTCTATGTTGAACCCCTCCATTCTGGCAGTGTGGGTCAGATGCCCATTTTGACCCTGTGCCAAACAGTGTTAATGCCGGGATTCTTTTGTCCAGATGTCTGTTCATCGGTTGTTCCATCTGTCCTCTTTGCTGCGCTCTGCTGTGAGCCTCACCCTGCGCAGGAACATCGGCATCTCTGCTGTTGTCTTCAACCGTGCCAAAGAGCTTGACCCTGTTCAGAAGCTCTTCCTGGACAAGATCCGTGACTACGCAACCAAGAGCAAGTGAGTAATAACCTCCATCACTGATGTGGAACCACTGTTTAGTGGTTAATTTTGATTGTCAATCTCCTGGTACATTAAAATGATACTGAACAGTATAGTTTTCCACCATTCCAGGGCTGCAGGTGGCATGGTTGATGCTGGACCTGCGTTCCAGAAGGACATGTCTGATGAAGTGTCCAAACTACAGAGATTATACGGTGGAGGAGACATGGAGACATTTCCTGCCATAAAATTCACAGGTCAGTTGCTTGAAACTTATTGGGTTTTAAAAACCAAAACATGGATTAATTTCGGACAAATGCCAGCAAAACTACTATTTTTTTTTTTTTTTGTTAGTTAGGAAGAATACATAAGCTATTTAGAGCTAAAATATTTTAGGAAATCATTAATAATGTGACAATTTTTTTTTTATACTTCTTAAAACGCTTTGACCAATACATATAAAAAAACCTGACTGACCTCTTTTCAAAAAAGTACAATATTACTGCTAATACACAAAAAAAGACTTTTGCCTTCAGAATGAAAGTCTTGCCCTTTGTGATTTGCTTTATTCTGACAGTAACATTTTTATTCATGGTGTGATTTGTCATCACTTATCCACTCATCACATATTGTTGTGTTTACTTCCTCAGAGCCCAAACTGGAGGAAGTCCCCAAGTAAATGAATTCCTAGTTGTAATTTCTCCTCTATGTCACCACTTTGTTCTATTTAAAAAAGAATAAAAATGCTCATAAAAACAAAATTGTTTTCCTTTCTGTTTCAAAAGAACACAAGTAATAAAAAAATGTTTTAATAAAATAACTACACAACTGTTAATCATCAAAAAGTCAAATTAATTTAACTTCTATGACCTACATCACAAAACAGACTTTGCTTGAATGGATTTTACATTGAAAAGAAAATTACTACTTAAAAGAGAAGGTCAAAATAGTGGTTAACAAATTGGGTCAAAAATATTTAGGAATGTGTCATAAATGCTAAAGTATTTCCTAAAGGTCATTGTGTGTACATACATTAGAAGTATTTATCAGTATTAAAAAATATTCTAAATTCTTATCTTATTTAATTGCATAAAAATGTAGAGAAAACGTTTCTTGGGTGTCAAGCTCTTATACTTTATTTGATCTGTTTTTTCACCCCTCATTTCTAAATCAGAACAAATCTGTTTTGTTTTGTTTTTTAATATCAAATATTCCCCCTTTAATGTGTTTGAAAAACGATTGAAGCTCTACTGGGCAACAGGTTAGGAGGCTTCACGTACGAACGTTGCATGCCCACAACAATGTGGCTTACATCCTTTTCCACATGTTCAGATGTAACAAAAATTAAGGTTCCAGGTATAACAACTTCCTATATTATGCTAAAGCGTAATTTGTATCTCTAGTTCAACTTTAGTATAATTTTGTTTTTTTTCCCTTCTTCATAATGAATTCGAATGCAGATCATAGAATCCTTGGCATATTTAAATACATTTACAAATTCGTAAGGAGGTGTGGTTTAGCAGAGGAACTCAATTCCACATTGATTGGGTTGTACAACAAACAGGTATTTTTTTTATATCTTTCCTGCATGTTTCTCATCAAATAAGAGCATTTTGAAAAAAAAAAAAGTTTTTAGAATTTTTTTAAAACATATTGGTAAAATAATATTTTTGCATGTCATATCATCAGATTGTGAAAATATTTTTTTTTTCAAAATTATAAGTTTTCTTGCACGTTTCTCATAAAATGAGGCTATTAAGGGAACATTTGTAAGGCATTTCTGGGACTTTTTAT
>NC_024320.1:17300883-17322576 GCF_000523025.1 Cynoglossus semilaevis
AATTAATGCATGTAGAGAACATTTTTAAAAATGTTTCTGTTTAAAACTTTTTGTTAAAATGTCAGTTTTTTATGTCATTTTTGGACAAAAACCTAACCGCGCTGATGTATGTTTACCTTTTCTGTTTAAAACTTTTTGTTAAAACCCCAACCCTAACCCTAACTCCAACACTAATCATAACCCTAACCCTAACCCCAACCATAACCCTAACCCCAACCCTAACCATAACCCCAACCCTAACCCCAACCCTTGGTCAAAAACTAAAAGATTTTCACAAAAAATTTGTAAAATTATTTTTCAAAATTGTATCTTTTCCTGCATGTTTTTCATAAAAATGAGAGAATTTAAAGATCATTTTTTGAAATTTATTTTTTTAAATTTTCTGTCAAAATATGGAGTTTTCATGTCATTTTTGGTGAAAAACTAAAAGATATTGACAAAGATTTTTGTAAAACTATTTTTCTAAATGTTATCTTTTCTGCATGTTTCTCATCAAATTAGGGCATAAAGATAACATTTTTGGAAATTTATTTTTATAAAATTTTCTGTCAAAATGTGAATGTGAAAATGTTTTGTGTCAGAAAATATTTTTAAGAACATTTGTGTAAATTTATTTTTCAAAATTGTATGTTTTCTTGAATGTTTCTTATAAAATTAGGGCATTGAGAAAAAAATCATTTTCATGTCATTTTTGGTAAAATTCTAATAAATTTTAACAATTTTGACAACAAAGTTTTATTTTTTGCAATTTGAAAATTTTTTAGAAAAATAATTTTATTCAAGTGTTTTTTTCAACATTTTATGTTTTTTTTGGAAAAATATTTAGAAAAAATATTTTTTGGAAAACTTTTAGAAAAAAAATATTTTTTAAAATTTCTATTCGAAAAAATTGAAACTTTTTTAGAATTTTTTTTGATAAAATTTTAGAAAAATATTTTTTTCAAAATTGTATGTTTTCTGCATGTTTCTCATTAAATTATAGCATTTTGAGAAATACTAAAAGAATGTTGGATAGATTTTTCAAAAAATCCTAATTTAGCCTTTCATTTTTGGTCAGATGTTGAAAACAATGTTGGTCAAAAACTAAAGTTAGTCAAAGTCAAAATGTGAACTTTTTGTGTCGTTTTTGGTCAAAAACTAACAAAATGTGATACATTTTTTGTAAAATTCCATCCATCCATCCATCCATTTTCATTCGCTAATTCATTGCCGGGTCGCGAGGGCAGCAGTAGCCACCCAAATCACACTGCACCATACCAACCCCCCTGAACCTTCCTGCAGGTGGAGAGTCCACTGGCAGGTACCAACCGCCCTAACCGGGATTCGATCTTGCCCAGGAGGTGAACCCTGGGGTTCCACACCAATAACAGAGACATTGCTTCTTGGCCAAAGCACCACGTTTTGTAAAATTATTTTTCAAAATGTTATCTTTTGCTGCACGTTTCTCATAAAATTAGGGCATTTAGAGAACATTTTTGAAAATTTATTTTTATTAAATTTTCTGTCCAAATGTGAACTTTTCCTGTCATATTTGGTCAAAAACTAAAAAAAGTGATACAGATTTTTGTAAAATTATTTTTCAAAATTGTATCTTTGCCTTGCATGTTTCTCATCACATTAGGGCATTTAGAGAACTTTTTTGAAATTTATTTTTATAACCTTTTCTGTCAAACTGTTAACTTTTCGTGTCATTTTAGGTCAAAAAGTAAAAGAAATTTGATAAAAAAAATTATCAAATCTCTAGAAACAAAAATCTTCCAAAAAAAACCCTTTTTTTTCAAAATGTTTTCTGCATGTTTCTCATCAAAATATAGCTTTTTTTAAAATTGTGAAACGTTTTGGGATTTTGGCAAAACCTTATTTTGTTCAGATGTTGAGATTTTTTATTTTTAAAAAATATTTACAACAATTCATTTAGAAAAAAATCTTTAGAAAAATTTTCAAAAAAAAAGATTTTCAAAATGTTGTTTTCTACATGTATCTCATGAATTTAGAGCATTTTGAGAAACACTAGAAATATTTGGGGGGGATTTTTTTAGCCTTTCATTTTTGGTCAGGTGTTGAAAAAGATAATTTGATGATGTAAGATTTTTTTATTTGATCTTGTCTGCATGATTCTCATCAAATAAGAGCAGTTTGAGGGTTTTTTCCTAAAAATTTTATCTCAAGATCCCAATTCCACATGTAATTTATGGTCTATGGTTTTATCTTTTTTGAGATAAGAAATTAGAGGACTGCTGTTTATTATCATTACTTGTATCTTGTTTTTTATGGCAAAATCAGATGTGACTGTCGAGGGCCAAAGTAAAACTTAATGGGAAACATCATGATACTATTGTGACTTCTGTGAAACAAGGTGGTGTATTACAGATAGATGATGGTGATTAGAGGTATAGTATACCTTAGGAACTCTGTTGGCTTTGGCAACACTGGAGGAATGAAGAGGAGGCTCAGGACTCTGTGGAATCTCCTCATCAGGAGCAACATCTGGATTCAGAGCAAAGATGCTCTCCAGGTCAATCTGAGGCAGTGAGACAGTGACATAAGGGTGACGATGTACATAGCATTCTAGTGGAAAGAATGTTCAAAGGCTTTGTATTCTACACAAAAGTACACAAACACAAATGTATGTGTATTTTATCCAAAACCAGCAAACAAAGTCTTGGGTACAAATCACATTTTCCATATTCCACTAGGATCTAACACCGGATCACAGGAGCAGTCATTCTGATCCTACAGTGTGAAATAAATATTTAAAAATAAACAAATATCAACATGTCCAACTTTTTCGTCAAAACCCTGTGTGACAACAGAAACATCTCTCTTTTGACTGCTAGCCATTAACATGTTTCGCTGCATGAATAATCACCAGAAACTAGAACAAATGTCAAGTAGAAGTTAAGAAGGAAATATTGAGTTTCCTAAAAAAGGTTGGTGGTTGGACATGGTTGTAATGTGGCTTTGCTGATGGTACGAACCCCATGACTTCTAAAATATTAGAAACAGTATTTGACCTTACTACCTGTTTAAATACTCCACTGATTGTTTCTTTTTTCTAAGGATGTTACTATAGCTTTTTCTTTGGTACAACACCTGCTATTATGTTTTCCACAGGCTGCTTTGTTTTGTCAGGACTTGTAGTACTGATTTATTTCAGTTGCATTGTTGGCTGTTACAACCTACAACCAATGTTACAACCTTATATCCCATTTGCTTAGTCTCTCAGTCCTGTTTCATTCAATTGTATTCATTACTAGGGTATTTTGGTGACATTGTTGGTAATGGCTCTCCTACTGTCAAAAAACATCCATCCATCCATCCATTTTCATCCGCTTATCCGTTACCGGGTCGCGGGGGCAGCAGTCGCCACCCAAATCACACTGCACCGTACCAACCCCCCTAAACCTTCCTGCAGGTGGTGAGTCCACTGGAAGGTACCAACCGCCCTGACTGGGATTTGAACTTGCCCAGGAGGTGAACCCTGGGGTTCCACACCAATGACAGAGACATTGCCTCTGGGCCAAAGCGCCACTGTCAAAAAACAAATACAATAAAATGTTGAACGTTGAAGAGAAGCCCACTGCTCCTGTTCCATGGATGGTTTAAGTCCAAAATTTATTATTATTATTATTAAAGGGCAATTTCACTATGTGTAGCCATCAATTACAATGACAATACAGTTTTTCCTTTATATTAAGGTACTAGTGGATTTTATTAGATTTTTAAGAAAGGATATCATGCAATGTAACATACTTTAAAAATTACCTATGTATAAAATACTTAATAGCATTTGTTTTTTCCTCCTCTGAAACCTAATGACCTAATAAGGCTGACATGAAAAAAAAAACAAGTCAGTATTTAATGAAGCGAGACAAAGGCATCAGTCCTTCCATACCTCTTTACCCTTGGTGTCCCCATTCTCAATCCACTCCACAGTCACGCTCTCACTGTCCTCATGCAGGGATGTGACCATCGCTGGATGTATTCGTCCTGCAGTAGGAGAACGTACAGAGATGCACACAGTCAGTACTCACAGTACAGGAAGTGTCCACAGATTACTATTTGACTTCCAAGTAAAACCTTTTCTATACTTGTTTTTTTGGGAGGGGTGCAGCAGAAGTTAAATATCAACATTTCCATCTTCACTCAAAACTTCTTACTCTGATGCACATGTGATGTGAGGCATATGGGTGTGGCTCGTTGGAGGCAGGAAGACGATGACACTCAGTGTGTCCTACTGTCCCCACACTACAGCTGCATTAACGTTCATGTCCTTATTGAGAGCCACTGGATCATTATAAAGAACAAACAAAAATGACAGAATGTGGCGTTCAGTTTTTTGTTTTTTGTTTTTTTTACAGCGGTGATCAGTAATGCAGCAGAGAGGGGAGGCCTTTACGGCAGCACGCAGCCGTGAATCCAACCACCACCCGTGATTCACAGGCCAATGCTTGATAATGCAGCGCATTTCATTCTGCACTGGAGGTGCAGTGGAAGTAGACGGTTCGAGAATAGCCACAGCAAAGTAACGCAAACCAGACACAGTACAAAAGACCATGGCAGAACGGACGGACCCGCCCGGCTGGCATCCCCGGCGGCTGCTGTGGGTTTACTGAATTGAATAACGACAGCAATGTGGCATTAGAAATAATGGTTATAAATGGATTATCATTGGAAGACAAAGGCTCTGATTGTTATTTTTTTTATTATTATTGTGAAACGACCACGGTGCAGGTTGAGGAGACAGTGATGCAGTAATGCCGGTTAGCCAGCAGAACCGCTCCGGCTGCGGGGAGCGGAAATGCTAGCTCTGCCCAACCCGAGATGCCGGTGAGAGGAGCGTTGTCTTGGGTGCGTTTGTGTCCACGTACCGTCACTCCGTTTTATCTCCACATACACGCCCACGAAGACCTTCCCGAACAGCGCGGTCATCTCAGCCTGTGTTTTCCTCCTGCAGTTCAAGCGAGAGTGTGTGTGTGGCACAGAGTGTGTGTGAGCGCGGTGCCAGGCCAAGTTATGATGTAGCGCTGCAGAAACCGAGGTCACTGTCGGTTGTTCACAGGAGGAGAGAGGACAGGAGAGAGGAGTCAGTGCGCATGCGCATTAGCATCACCCCATCATTTGGCATTAAAATAGGTTTTTGTTCCTAATGTACGCCATTAGAGAATCTTACCGTATGAACGTACTTAGAATAAATAAATGAATGTTATTTTACGCTAATTTTTTTCACAAAACTTTAGAAAATACTAGTAATAATAGTTAAGATTATTACCCCTCTTCAAAAAAAAAACATCATTTCAGCTCACTCTAAAATCATTACGTGTCAATACAGCTATGCACTACACCACTGAATTAAAATCTAAACGGCTGAATTTTACCCTACATATATTTCTTTCTTTTGGCTGCTTCCTAGGGGGCGCTATGAGAGATAATTTGCCTCTATCACTCCCCATTCTTTGCCCCTTAGGGTATACTAAGTAGACAAACCAAACAACTGTTTCCTACATCTTCTCTGCGGTCTTCCAAGTAAAATTGTACTTATTTTAAAAAAAAAAAAAATCTATTTTGCCATATTTTGTGTTGTTCGTATAATTTCAATATAATATTATCTACAAATGTCTCTATTATTTTGTTTTTTGGACCTCAGGGGTAAAATTGCAGAACGTCTTAGTAATGACTTCTATGAATAGTTTAAAAAGGAGTGCAGTTAGAATTTTGTCATTTCCAGTGGCATCACTGTGTTCAATGTATTTATTTATTACTTTTTCTTCTCTTATTTTACAATTGTCGTTTCTACTCTTAGTGTTCGTTGGAACAGAGTTATAGTAGATAAAGGACACTGCCTTTGATTTGCACCCAGTTTGTGTGGCACAGATTAAAAACATAACTGAGCGACATTTAAAACATTCCAAAACAATTTATGCAGCAGTTTCTACCTTTGTTTCATTTTAGTTGTGATCATCACACTCTGATACTGTATAACATTACGTTTTATATTAATCTGATCACAGAGCCATGTATAAATGTAGCTTAGTGTTTCTGCATTCAATACTACTACAAAATGTGCAAAGAGGTGATTTAAGTTGTGTCCCCACGGCAAGAAATCACTGTTATGGATTAGATAAAGGCAACTCTTAAAAGCAAAACACTTTTCAGCAACACGATAGTGATGAATTGAATACATTAAAGCAGTGGCGGTTCCTGACCAATTTCACTGAGGGGGGCCTGAGTGGGTCCAGTAGTGTAGTCAGAGGGGCACATTGAACAAAAAAGACAAAGATTCGAAATCTTAAATGATTCATTTTTATTTATTTATTTGTTTTTTATAAAACTAGTGATCACCCATTGTAAATACTTCAAAATATCACATTTGAAAAACAAGTACAAAAAGTGATACAATTTTTAACAACACCTACCTGGACTGCATTACTGTTACAGCAACTGTATTCTGCGGTTTTGGTGATTTCTAGATAACTAACCAATATTAATAATAATGATCTATATTAAATACCCTTGCCCTTCTAGACTCAATGCACAATACACCCAGATTAATCTACCGTCATTCATCGTGGATCTAAGTTATGTTTTCACAAGCTTTAATGCAGTGGTTCTCAAACTGTGATACGTGTACCACCAGTGGTTCGTGAGCGCTCTCTAGTGGTACGTGAGGAAAATTCATATTTTCACATTTACATTTTCAACTGAATAAATCTTACCATGAACATGCCATGCACAATTAATACAACATTTAAACATCTTTCTAATCATTTATAAACATCTCTCCTGTGGCGGAAGCTAACGGGGAAGGCCTAGGCTGCAGTATTCTAATGTTGGTCCTCATGGTGGTACTCAATGTTTTCTCAGGTGGTACAGAGTATAAAAAGTTTGAAAACCACTGATTTGATGTATAAAACTTTGTTCAACAAGACGCTGTACTCACTGGGGCAGCTGCTATTTTACAGTCCGTAGGACTAAAAAACAAACAAAACAACAACTCAAACTTCGGAACTCTAAAGGAACAAATAAGGTTCTTTTTTATTTCTAAAAAACCGTGTTTCAAGCTCACTGAAAAAGTTTGTACGAAATCAGTCTTCATTTTGTTCTGACTCCCTCTGCCCAACAGTAGTCAGTACACAGTGCTCGCTCGCTGAGTTTAGCCTAGCCTTTAACTTAGCTTAGTGTCCATGAACATTCAGCACTTTATCCCACACATCATCGAATAACGACTCCTGCTTGTTTACTTGCGGTCTATCCATGGTTTTACGTAGAGCTGTAAATCGACCTGTCCATCGATGTTCGCGGTATTAGTTTCTTGTGCTCATCTTCATCAGCAAACGTCATCAAAGCTTCCGTTTACAGTGGTGCAACGAACGGAAAGATCCGACTACATTGTTGAGCCACGCGCATTAGTTCCTCCTTTTACGTCAACATCACAATATTTAAAACTTATCTTCATTCGGAGAGTTAGGCCCAGAGGGAGAGGCGTTTCAGACTCAGTGTTACAGTGTTACCCTTGCTGCCACCTCCACATCCTCCAACGCATAAAGTACTTTTTCTCTCAGTACTGTATTTTGAACTATTAGAATTTTCTTGTAGACCACACGATGGCAGCAAAGGGCAGTACAGAGGAGAAAACATTTCTAATAAGTAGTGACTCGGTTGAGGTGTATTTTGGCAACAAATGTTGGCCAAATTAATATATTAAAGTCTTATGCATCTGTTTTGTTTTGTTTTGATAAAATGTAAATGTAATAGCTACAGTAAAAAAGGGACATTATAAATGATTGTCTGCTAGATCATCTGGAAATCCAATTTGTTAGAATTCACCAGTGGTGGATGTCCAAAACAAAATGTATTCCCAGAACGTGTAAGACACTTGGGTTTTCAGTTAGTGTCTCGAAAATAAACATGTTATTCGTATTACTTTCTGATTTAAAAGCACAGTTGAGCTTTTCATTATGTCTGAATGCACACATTTGATTGGCTAATTAGTGTCACATGAGAAGAGGTTTGCTGCATTTTAACTGACAAGCTAGCTCTGTTAAAGTACATGTTTCCTTCACACAAAGAAAAGACGAGAACCCAAAACTCTCATTCCCCCCAGCCACCAAAGTCCACTATTCATCAGCCATCACTGTCTCTCGTTTCCCCAGCAACCAGCGCCCCCACTGTTAGGCTTTAGGAGTGCCTCGCTCTGGTTGCTCTGGTTTTCAGTGGATGGATGGACATGTACTATTAAGCTGCTGGTGTCTCCATGAGCAGGTCACACTGGAGAATGTTCTTCACTAAAAAATTAAACATTTCCTAAAATAATGTAACGATGTTAACTGGAATATTATTCACCACTAAAACGTCAACTGTGGTGAACAGAATATCATTTTCAGAAGAGCTAGGTTTCAAAACATTCAAACACCTCCATTATCCAGACCACATGGACATTTATCTTTCTTAGGATCTGCAGCTCATTTGTGCAAAAATACAGAGTGAAGCCAGGCTGCTGTTCATACATATTTCTATGGATCATTTACATTATTTTACATAGCAATATTATATGTAGTGCAGTCACTGTGAGGGATCTATTTTGCAGTCATGGATAATTCATGACCTACACAGACACTGAATATATAAAAAAATCTTTTAAAGGTGGTCTGGGACTGGGGGAAATTCCCCTTTCCACTTGGCTTCATTTGTAAAGGCCCAGCTTCTTGTGTTTCAGCTGTAATGTTTACACAGTGAGGTGATGATGTTCTTTTCATTCAGGTAATATGATTCACCTGTGTGGTAGCAGTCAATATAAGCCCCTGTGCTGGAATCGACTCAGCTCTATAGTCATTCATGTTTTGACATGAACAGAGGTCCACTCTTCGCTGCAAATGATACACCTATCATTCAAACCCTGTTTTTACAATCCTTCTAAAGATGCATATTTTTAGTTCATAAATGCTTCTGTTTTAGCTTAAATATGTGAAGTGGACATATAGAAAAAGCAAAAATGGAATGGAATGTTTCTGAATGGAAGAATTTCATTTTCTGCCAAACATACAAAACAATTATTATTGAGGAAATATATTTTTATTAACCAACCTTTAAAGTAACCTAACTTTGTACTACTGGTGTGAATTGCACTGTTACTAATAAATAGTAAGTATTTTCATCAAATGTTCTTCTATCGTCCTATTTTTATGAACGTAATACATATCAAATATATGCTTTTTTTTGAAAACCTTTTACAGTTTACAGTTTAAAACTGGAAATAAAACTGATTTGAACTGATTCGTATACGTCACGGTTTATTTTCACTGAAATAGATAATCCCTGTCAAATCTGGTCTGAAGATTTGGGGACAAAGGAGGAAATTGAGTTAAGAGCCGTTTACCTGATGTTGTTAAGGTGGAGGAGGCGGTGCAGTTGCTGAGACATCACTGGATAATGGTTTCCCTCAATGATGGGGCCCATCCCTGATCACTGGAGCAGCAACGACCCCCAGGGTTTCATCTGCAGATAGAGCCAGTGTTTCAGTTCTCCTGGTGGCATTTAATGGGGGGAAAAAAATTATATAGAATGAAGATACGTCTGTAGTTAACCCCCTATTCTGTCATGCATTTTTAAGAGCTCCATCATTATCACACTTAAACAATGCCCTTGTAAAACTCAGTAGGTCAACTGGATGTGAAATTTGGATCATTTAGAAATTCAAATGTGGATCTGCGTCTTTAGTCGAGCAGTTAATCGTCTGAGGAGCTGCACTCCTGGAAGTGGTAACAGTGGTGACACCTTTAATTTTAGGAGCAACAACACTGGCGAGAAAGAAGGATGATGATGACGCTGCTGCTGCTTATATGGTAAAACATGAGTGTCTTCTTCGGGTTTGGAGGATTTACTTTGAAATATGTGTATGTGTGTGTGTGTGTGTGTGTGTGTAAGGTTGAACTGTGTACAGAGCAGAATCACTCAGTTCTCACCGCTCTCCGTCTTTCTTTACTGCTACGTTTGCTCATTGTGTTTTCATGGGCTGATGCCAGATGCCTGAGTTGAATCCGTTGGCCCCGGGGGGAGAAGGACTTTGGGGGAATTGGACTGAGGCAGAGATGCTCCAGGTGCTGGAGTTTCTGGCCGCTGACACCGACTGATGCTGCCCACATCAAAACAACTCCTCTTAATGCAATGGACAATTCAGCCTTTAAAAAATATGTTATTTTGACTCCTTCAACCGAGGCAGTTGGCACAGGTGTGAACAGTAGCACACGTATAATCAATATATTAATAATTTATATCAGGAGTCAGTTGTCTTTTAGGTAAATTTACGATCAATAAACATTTTTTATGTTAGTTTAAAATGTTACGTAAAATGCCACTGTGTTATTGTATGAGGACATGACAGAAGTGGTCATCACCATCACAACAATGAAGCCTCAGATAAAAAACCCACCGCTTTCTCACATCTTAGTTGGACGCAGCACTCGATCTCTCCTGAGTCCCTGCATCGACAAAGCTGAAGGAGAGAAAACATTTTCCCCTATAAAATATGCATGGTTTGTTCAGCACAGAATATGTCACTGATATCCTGTTTTGCACCACTTTCATAAAAGACCTGTCTTTTATGAAAAATGTATGTGTTGCTCTGGGCCCAAGAACATTTGATAATTCAGAAAACCAAAGCATGGATCCTTGGTGAGCAACGATTTGTTTTCTTTGAGATGCAGTTTAAAAAGGCAGGATTTCACTTCTACAGAGCACAGGATTCTACACATAAAAAAGAAACAAAAATAGACAAAATAAATACCTTCAATTTTGGAGAAAGTCTTTCCTTCTTTGTCCTGGTCTTTTGAAAAAGAACAACACATTCTGTGAATTAAATATTTACATATAATGGTCCATAATTTCCACACAGACTTACTGTACACACCTGACCACAGTTAGATGGATTACTGCTGTAGAAACTTAACCAGACATTAAAGACATCCAGTTAGGAGAACGGGTGGTTAATAAAACTAATTCTAATTAAATTTCATAAATTCTGCCCCTGGTGGAATCTGTTATAGGATTAAAATATATAAACACCACATTGTGATGTTATCATCTAAGGTTTTGTGCAAAATTGACCTGATGGTTGACGAACACTTTATGGAAAAGATGTATTTTATTTAGTCAAGTTATCAATTATTCTCTAGAGAAGTCTTAACCACTGGTCATCTCTCAAAACTCACAAAACACTTTCTGATAAATCCATGTTATTTATAACTTTTTGTGATCAACATAAAAAAACATTAATTTCAAATTCCTCTCAAAGTCACACACTGAGAGCAACCTTTTGCCCCTGATCTCAGCAGTTGTTCAATCATTTATACTCACTATTCAAAAACTACTGTTGATTTAGAGAGAAATATTCACCCAATCAAGTTCTGGAACTAGGTGAAGAAACCAGAGTACCAGGACGAAACCTATTCTTACCTCTAGGCAACAGTACAACCCACTGCACACCACGTGACCCTCTGGCTGAAATCTATGCCAGCTCATTTATCTGTGAAATAAAAGTATCATAGTAGAGTTCCCCTTTTGGTCAAGATACTAAACACTAAGAACTCAGATGTTATTCAGTGAAACCCATGGATTCAGCCCGGGACTTTAAAAAGCCTTTGTCTTCTTCCTTCTTTGTGTCTTTGTGTTTAAAGCATGTAAATATATGCATCCGTTGGCTCCCTGCCTGCACCGCTCCGTGCACATTTATTTGGTTTATTGGCAGCCTCACTGGAATGACCTGGACTAATGTAGCAGGGAGATTAGTAGACCATGGTGAAAATATTTCTGCACACACCCACCCTCCCTTTTTCACACACATGCGCAGAAGCAGAAAGAAAAAAACATCTGTGACAGACAAAACAAAGAGACAAAGGGGAGCAAATAATGTTTTCAAAACGGCATCATTTAAATTCACCACAATATATAGAGTAAAGAAATACAAGTCAGATGCACCATTAATTTCATAATCAGTCAATGGTGCTGTGACATGAGCCTTCACTACGTTACAAGAACATGGCTTTAATAAAATGTGTGTTTTATCGTCATGGTGCACCAAAAAACAAAAATCTGGAAAAAAAAATCAGTTAAAAATTATATAAATATATATTGAAAAATGTTTATGGTAAAAAATTGTTTAAAAAATACATACATTGTTAAACGACAAAAGCAAGAACTGCACGGATTCTTTGTAACTTAAAGTGACGACATCCCATTACTGGGGTTGACACATGAATGTAATTGCTAATTTCTAATTCCATCTTTTTAATTGTAATTTAATCGTATAATTTAATTGTAGGCAGGATTTTACACACAACCACAAACATATATATAATAAGGTTCTGAAAAAAAAGTATAAATACATTTTTTTTTAAAAATACAGAATACATCATGTTTCTTTCCACTGTGTTGTTACCTGAAAGGAGGCGTCTTCAGTTGTTTTGTTTTTGTTGGTATCTTTACAGAAGGAATTTTACAGAGAGACTTTCTCTGTTCTTTCCCTGTTAAATTCCTCCAAACAGCTGACGGTGTTGATCACTAACTGAATATCTGTTAATATATTCTTTAGTAGCAAATATAGTTTGTAATATCAGCTAACTCATGCATTATTATAAGACTTTTTTTTATTATCATTAACCATATTTGCACAAAACAAAACTTCCATGTATATATCCAATAACTACAATTCAACAGTTGTTAAAACTTGGGATACAGTGGATTGTGTTGTTTCAAACATGTTTGTTACTTTTCCTGACCTTAGCTCGCTGCTGGTTTAGTACCACTACAGCGAAGGACCTAAGTGTGCCGAAATGATGGTGTGAGGCACCGCCACGTAACGGAAATGTGACCTTTAGTAAAGCTTCACACTATTTAATTAGTGGAACTACACTTCTTCACACAACTCATATCCATTGACATTTCATTGGCTCGTGGCTTGGGCACTGTGCCCCCTTTAGGAAAGCAATCGATGGCGATGGCGTCCGCGTCTCTGTGGAACGCCAGCTTCCTGCAGCACAGGGAGAGTGAGGTGGCTGCACATCCTGCTGTGGTGCAGCCATGAAGGGCTGAGAACACTCAGCAGTCAGGTGAGGGGAAACAGTGGTCAGGATGGTGTTTACTGTTTACTCATCTATTCAGCTCACGTTTGGAGCCAGAAGGACGACGTACCTGGAGAGTTACTGGGTAGCTTCTCTACGGTGGATCCCCCAAATGTCACAGCAGGGTCAACGTGTTATTGTCATGGAAACCCTGCCTTGGTAATACTGTATCTAATTGAATCAACGGCCAGATCTTGATCAGATTTCTCCAGTGGCAGGATTTTCAGAGTCAACAGGATCAGACAGCAGCGGCTGCTGGGATTGGTCTACATGTTAGGAACAATTGTATCATACTGAGGACTTCCTCTCACCTGTAGGTCCACCCTCAGAGCAGCAGCCCTCCAAACAGCTGTGCAAATAATCCACTGAAATAAGTCATTAGCATGAATGGTTAGCCACACCAGTATGACTGTTTCTGTCAGGGTCTGCACCCTGCAGTAGAAACCCGTGTGTCTGGGGTCTGGTCGCCCACCTGCACCTGAGACACTGGAATCAATACCTTTACCAGGAGTTCTAATGGCCCAATTACTGTTTGTGGGTTTGTCAATCCCAGGTCTCTGAGGACTGCTGTGAAAAGGACACACCAACAAACCGTGTGCACATGTGGTGTCTTGCATTTGTAATGGTAACATGGCACGTGTGTGTGTGTGTGTGTTTGTATTTGTGTGTGGGGGGCATTGGGTTTCATACAGTCTGCAGTGACATTTAAGAGGAAAACAGGTTCTGAGCTACTGTGTGTGGAAACCAGTATATACTGTACCTCTGCACTGGAGGCAACACAGAAGGTGAATAAACATAAGGTACGCAAACTCAGAGGGTTCATTTAAGAAAAAACATTTTTAAAAACGTTTATTCACCATTTATTATGTTATACTAAGACAGTTAAGAAACTGAAGTTTCATAGCAATAACTGTGTTTTGAAGCGAGTACTCAAAAAATGGGTGTGGGGTTCAACAAAGGTTCTACTTACAAGAAGAAATCTTGTGGAACTGCTGCTGTAGGGTTAGAACACTGATCAGTAAACTGCAAATCCTGAACCATTAAAAATCCATTTCTCCTGCGGCCTAGCTGTACGGCTATAGCCGGATCGGGTACTAATTGTACGCAGTAGTGGTATTTAGTACTGCGTTAAAGTAGAGTTCTATACAGATCAGTCAAATGGGAGTTTGCCTGGTAAATGGCTGCTTTTGTTGTCGCCTTCTGAGGTCAGTGTGAATGTCATAGTAATTGTCGCTCTGGTGATAAATGAATGAAAGTCACTTGTGTTTTTTGTACACGGTGTCATTAATCCACGGTTAGGCCCGTCTCAGTTTTGCTCTTCATATAAGCACTTAGCTCACCTCTGTCGTTTATCACTGCCTCCACCTGCAGCTCCACCTGCCTGTGAAGAATGGCTTCTCATCAGACACATAAATCAACAGCCACTAAACAGGCAACCACCATGAAATAAAGGCCTGGGTGTTGGTGGGGGGAGGCTGTGTGTGTGTGTGTGTGTTGTCTTCTCTACTGTTAAAGAAATATAATGTAGAATAAATACAGATCATGAGATTGTTCTAGAAGGAGGTTAAATTATTTATAGCAAGAAAAAAAATGCCAGACATAAAGTTCAAATAATGACTCCTGTCCCCTCTTCTTTTACTCCAACCATCTCCATGTCCTCTTCCACCACATCCACCAACCTCCTCTGAGGTCTTCCTCCTCCTCCTCCTCCTCCTCCTCCTCGTCTGTTAACTCCATCTCCAACATCCTTTGTCCAATATATTCACTGTCTCTCCTCAACACGTGTCCAGACCATCTCCACCTCACCTCTCTGACTTCATCTCCAAACTGCTCCACCTTAACTGCCCCTCTGATCTGTCCATCCTGGTCACTCCCAGTGAAGCTCTCAGCATCTTCATCTCCTCCTCCTCCTCCAACTCAGTCTTTGGTCTGGTAGACAGAGACACTGTCTCTCAACCACACATCATAGCAGGTCTCACTACTGAAATAATGTGACAATTTACTGTCTTGCAGCACCAATATATGTGTGTTTGTATACAGAACGTGTGTACACCTTGACACAGCTGGGCGACAGGCGACAACACAAGCTTACGTCAAAATCATGGGCTAAATCAGTCAGCTGGAACAGACAGGGGTCAAAACACAGGAAACCTATAGCTGCGTGGCTAAAGTACAAAATCACCAGACAAGGCATAGAAGTCAGGAGGAGGAAGCTGGAGAACCTTCTAGGCAGAGTTGGAGTTTTCTCAGAGCACATATTTACCTGTGCCTTTTGCTCTGTATTCTGTTCCACTTCCTCCCCTCAACCCTTCATCCTTTCTCTTCCTCATCATCTTCCCTAGTGTCCTACTTCCTCCCAGGTTTTGTTTGTTTACTCACTGAGCAGCAGCTACACCTGGAGTGGGTCGCAACATGCTGACCCCCCCGGCGAACTTAGAGAAATAACACAGAGGCATTTAACATTTACCTCCAGAAATGGAACCAGTCTGTGATCGAGAACCTACAGCAAACATATGCATGTATATTTAATATTACTGAGGCCGCAGGTCGGCACAGGCCTATTCATCTGGACTGGAGTGTTGACCGAGAGCTAGGTTAAACCAGCTGATTATTATGAAATCTCTGTGTAGTGTTGACGCCGCCAGTTGTCTGGTACATTCAGTAACAGTCGGTCATTCTGATGCTTTCCTTCGAGGGTAAAGAATGACTTTTTTCCTCTCAGCGTCAGCCAGCTGCTGCTCACTGGATGATTATTTGAAATCACACGATATCATCAAACAAAGGTCAAACTAGAAAAAAGGACTCGTCTAATTAAATTAAAGCTTTTTTTTTTAACCAGGCAGACAGACTGAAGTTGTTCCACCAGAGCCCACTGTGCAAAGTTAATTACATGGTTCAACATTAAACCCAGTCTTTGAACAGCCCAGTGAGCTCGACACAGCAGATCTAGTCTGGGAAAGCACATTAATTACTGTCCCTTTAATGGGGTATTAAGGTAATGGGTGCCCTCAGGTGGACGCTCTGTGCTTTAACAAAGGAATATATAATAATCTAGTACAATCATTCTTTTTTTATCATTTCATTATAATAAATCTCACTTGGGCAATGCACACGAGGAGGCCAGGAGTTAAGGCAGCGAGGTGTGACATCATCATTGGGATGCTAATGGCCTTGAGTGAAGGGATCTTCTCGTTCTATAAAAACACAGCTTCGTAGGCTTGTTGGATTAGAGAATAAATGATAATTCTTCACCATCTCATTCAGATGATCAGCACAGCACTGCTTTAACATACACTCTGGAGGTATTAATTTGAATTTGATTAGAAATGCTAGTCCTAATTAGCAATAAAATCAACACTTATTTTCACTGGTAAATGAAAACTCCTGGTAAACAATTGGGATATGACGTCAAAACAAACCAAAATATTCACATTTGGAATAAAAAAATATATACATATATACAATGCTGAAAAAGAATTGTCATTTTTCCCACACAAACTGTTGTGACTTTAGGCTAACAACAGCCATCAGTAGAGAAGAACTGAAACGTCTGATTCAACATTAATCAAGTTTTCTAGCTGTCGCTGCTCCTTTTTCTTTTTTTTCATAGCTCTGAATCTCACATGCTCATTAGCTCCTACTACTGGTCATGATTGTGCCATTGCCTTAACATTCTTCCTGCAGTAGTCTCCTACAGCCAAGGTTGTCAGCAGCACAGACGCTCTATGGACATTAGCAGAGTGAAAATCAATGAGCCAAGGTCCAATGGATTCTTAAATATTTATTGGAATGGCTGTGAGCACGGGGGGGGGGGGGGGTAGAGCGGGGAGCCAACTCAGACTTCTTCTATCCTATCTGTTTGGTAAGGTCAGTGGAGCATGCCCGAGGCTCTGCAATGGTTTGGGGCTATATTTCAAAAATGGAGGAGAGAAGTGGTGGAAAAGAGCGGCACGTTCAGTAGCTGTCTGTGCAAACACTGGTTTTATAAAAACGTAGGTTTCGGAGAAATATATGTTCACGTCAGAGATTGTGCTAAAACTGTTAGCCTTAAAACAATGGAGCCTATTACCTATTATCTATTTTGTGCCCTCTATTTACTATATATACAGTATACACTGCAAACCATAATGAATGCAATGATGTGCACCAATATAACCTACATACACAACAAGAAGCAGACTCTTTTCAGGTGCAAAAGACTTTTTGAAAAGTTCAACTTAAAGTCACTGGAACAGCAGCAGGCGGCAAAGCACTCCAGAATCAGGGACTCAAAACAGGAACACAGGAACAAAGGAACAAGGAGGACTGAGTGAAAGAGAGACATTTACACTCAGGGCAGCAGGTGAGACTAATGACAGTGACACAGGTGAGTGTGATGTCACTGAGTAGCACCCCCTGCCTGCATTAAATACATCACCTTTTATATAATCTTATAAATCTGTATACTCTAAATGCACTCCATTGTTGATTCAGTGATTCGTTTGTTGTTTTTGTCAAGTGTTGATGTGAATATCTTAAAAACTACATTTGGCTTTTTTTCTTTCACACAAATCGTGGCTGCCATTTTTTTTCCTTCACAGTAGAAGAGGCTGCCAGTGAAGAGCTCGTGGTTAACAACGGTTCACTAAGCCTTGGTGTGAGCAGCACTTGTTAATGCCAATCAACAGATGGAGGAGACCTCTCTGTTGCTAAGAGACGGCAGAGGATATTTTCATTGGTCTGGTGACACTCTGATTGATCAGATCATTACTGGCACTTCAGCTGTTGATAGCAGAAGCAACTTTTTAAAATCACAAAAAAAAGCTAAGTTTTAACATAAAATCTTTTTATAAAATTACATTTCTGTATTAAATTACAGAAAATAAATAGAGGGTAGAGAACTTCCTTTTTGACCATCTGAACATTACTGCATTAATAAGTTGGAATTATTCCAGGGTTTTTTATAGTTGTATCTTACCTACTATAGTTTTGAGGGAAAAAAACAAACAAACTAAATAAATAAAATAAAAAGGGAAAAAAACAAACAAACTAAATAAAATAAAGTAAAGATATTTTCTGCTCAGGGAAACCACAGAAGTTTGACAGCCTCACAGCGTCAGAGTATCCGTGAACATATCTACACTCTATATTGAATTGTTTCCCTCTCATCATGTTCTCTTTTCTTCTGTATCTCACATTTTGTTGTTCATAGGTGGCCTTTCAGAAAATACCTAATTGCTATTGGTCGTTTCGTTTACCGTGACATTTATGAAAACTTAATGAACAGCAGTTGCGTCTGTGTGTGACATTTCTGATTCCCCTTTTAAGCTGTGAATATGAAGGTTTTCTTCTTTATAGGCCACGAGGTTCAGAAGAAAATGGCTTCCACACCGGGCCTCGTTCATGCAAGATGAAAGAGAAAAGAGCGTAGACAGACTTTCTGTTCTGTAAGAAAAGGTCAGAAATATGTTGCATTTTGATGGAGACAAAAACGTCCTGTTTGTCTGAAGGAAATCTCTACACCGGTGAAACTGTGTGTGTCTTGTAACTGTGATAATGAAAGTAAAGTTGAAGCTCCACGCTTCAATCAACTGGAATCACAGAATAACATTTGACAACAGTTGTAATGGCAACTGCAAAAATCAAAATATATAACCACTAGGGGTGTAATGATGCACTCAGCTCACAGTCAGATTTGATCACAATTTTTATAAAACAAATAGAGCTCCAGACAAACTGTGACCAAATACAATGATCCTTTATTTGAAAAAAAACATAAAAATACTGTTACCAACCGAAATGGTATATTAAACAACCAAACAACGACTATTAATAATATATTAACTGGAAAGACTTCCTTTTTCTACAGAAACACTGTTTGTGTCTGTGGAAGAAGTTCTTCCCACGTTCTGTTTGAACACCTACAATAAATGGCACATACCGCCACCTACTGTAGTGGAGTGTGTAGTCTCATGGTATGACCACTGACTTTTTCAGTTAACGCAGCCTACCAGAAGTGAAACCAGACCTGAAACTTTGAGTTGGAAATTTATATCCATCCACTTGTCATCAATACAATACGACAATCAATAGTCGTAATTTACACACACTGCAGAAAAAAGTTTCAAACATAAAATATCATCTCACCAGTTAGCAAGTATTAGCTTAGCTTCAGGTCACTTCCTGCCTCAGACCAGCCTCACTGAGCACAGGACAGTGAATGAGTCTACAGCCTAAACGCTGACTGACACAGTTATCAGATGGATTATGACTGATTCATACCGTTGAGGACAAGGACTTCACCAATGTTTTGAAAACAACTCTCGACACGTTCGACAAGGCGCTGCCAAGACGCCAGTATCGGCTAAAATCCACTAACTCTATGAAGCTGAACACATTTTTCAGACATTTTTCCATATCAATAATTCCATCATTTGGATTAGTCACAAAAAATGGGTGTGAAAGACAAACATCTATCTGCTGTTTTTTTTTCCTTAAAAAATATATTTTTTATATTTAAGAATGAGAGCTAAGAGATGATTAATCACGGATAGTCGTCATTAACCCTTAGCTACGATCATCATTATGACTAAGAGGAGTGGGAAAAAACACAGGCGTCACAATGCTGTCAAAAACTAATTTAATCAAAAGGAAATGTCGATTCAATAATAAGTTTATAAAACAGTGATTTTAGTTACATAAATAAATCGATCAGTGTATCAAATCTGAGGATCAACTTCATGAGTGCGTCCACATGGATGTACAATCATTGACCACACGTGAGGAATAGAAGGAGCTCTATTAGGCTTCTACACGAAGAGACAACACTGAAAGACATATGACATGAGGTTTAAAGCACACGTACAGATCCACCTTAAAAAAAAGACTAAAAAAACTACCATACTTGGGCATATGAGAAAGGATTTGTAGTCGGAGTTTCCAATTTGTTTTTTTAAGAGCAGGCATGACAGAAGGCTGTTCTTGTGTGACGATGTCTAGAAAAAATAAAGCACAACTGGAGCTAAGAAATAGTAATAATAATAATAGAAAATACACAAAGGAAACAGTCAAGACCTGCAGCCTGAAGCAAACTTTCCTTGGCTTTAATTTCACGAGTTCTAAATGTTACTTATATATCTGAAAAAAAAAACCCCAACTGTATACCGGTCGTAATAATACTTCAAAAGTAAATACATTAGACCTTAGATTACCACAAATAACCGCCGCTCTTGGGATGAAAATAATACTGTTGCCCAGATTATTCATGTTGGAGGTTGAAGTGACCACTGAATAGATTTTGAGTAAATTTTTTTTCTCAAACAAATTAAAGGTGCGTTGTGTGTGGTTTTATTAATCGTTCCACCAATCCTTTCAACAAAAGTAGTCATGACTGTTTTGTCCTCTTTGGGCTACAATAATCCAACATGGCTGCTGCCTGAACAGCGCCATCACTGCTTTCAGGTGAGTGTGCAGCTACAGTGAACCCTTCACAGTATTTCCTGGGTATATTTTTACAGGACTGTTGGGCCCTGGGCAAAAAAAGAAAAGAAAAAAGGGAACCGTCTTTCTGCTGTAAATGAACAAATCTCAAAGCTGTTGGGTTTTCATTAAAGTAACCCTGCAGTACTCTACTTGTATTACCTACTTTATTCTGTCTTTGTTGGGGGTCTCTCATAGGACAATAACTATGGAGGACCCGGATTTAACAGAAGAGATGAAGGATCAATCAACCACGTCAGTGTAGGTTCTCGGTCATCCAGGAGATTTTATCGCAAAATCGTCAGAATCAGGCAATCACGTTGGTTTCTAGAAAGGGTTTCAGCCAGTTATGTCACGTACTTTTGGACGTCCAAGAACTCATTCAACACACATCCATCCGACTGTGAGGTGCAGACTTCATGTGGCGGCAGAGGAGGTCGGTGAGAGCAGCTTCCTGTCCGCGGGCTTATGGCAGCCTCCACAGTGTTCTCTGATGTCTGCCATCTTCAAACACTTCCTGCCTTGTACAGTGTCAGTCTCTGCAGCTCATTACATGTCTGCAGATCCAGCGTGTACACTGCGTGTACTACTGCGTCAGCCAGCCCCCGGTGCGGTGCGAGGCAAGCGTTTTTAAGTCCTTCAGATATGTTTGGTTTCCTGTTCAATAAACCGAAAGCACTGCAGCTTGGAGAGTTGTGCCTCACATAGAATATTTAGTCATAAATTAGTTAACATATAATTTTTTTTCAAATATTAAGACATATACTTTCATATATATACACAACACATTAAAATGCTTTTATTCTCTTTTTCCATCTTTTATAAGAGGTTCCCTGAGAATGTATGCTGACAGGTTCCACTAGAGCAAGCACTGTGACAGTCACCGGGTTTCTGTAAACTACGTATTCTTAACATTGGAGACAGCACTGCGAGAAGAGATTGGCAAACACAAATATTGATCCAGTCAATGAACTGAAGTCCTGGATTTCAGAGCAGATGGTCGAGGACTGAGGTCCACGAGACCGGGGGCGGGGGAGGGGAGGGGGTAAAGCTGGATCCTTCACAAGAGGTACTTGATAGTTCAAATGGAGTCGCTCCATTTGGTTTAAAGGCGGTTTGT
>NC_024320.1:17322603-17328160 GCF_000523025.1 Cynoglossus semilaevis
GGGGGGGGGGGGGGGGGAGGGGGTAAAGCTGGATCCTTCACAAGAGGTACTTGATAGTTCAAATGGAGTCGCTCCATTTGGTTTAAAGCCGTTTTGTCTTTCGTTTGAGGCTGTGGATGGTAACGCGGGGGCGGAGGGGGGGGAGGCGGGGGTAGGATTAGTGCAGGGTGGAAATTTTGCCAGTAGACAGCACAGTATACACTCAGTGTAAAACTCTTTACACTCTCACTTTCACACACAGTAAGGGAAACTCGACCATCTCTTTTACATTTGTAACGTCATTAAATGAATCAACGTTATACTTTGCTCCGTGGGTTTCTGTTGTATTTCCACTTCATTTTAAAGTCCTGTTTTATTTTAGAGATATTGATTCGTTACGATTACAAAATTAACAAATTAATTTAATTTTCTTAATTTTACGATTCTTCAAAAATTTACATTAAACTGCATCAATAAACCTTTAACAACTTTTTTTTAATAATTATTTTCTTATTATAAATGGTTTAAGCCTTACAGTTGTGGTCCAATAGTAGTTGATTTGTGTTGGCTATTGACAAAAACCCAAAATAAATAATTGCTGTACCACTAAGTACTTTGGGTTGCCAATGATATATAGTAAAACCATGTACTCTCATGGGTATGGTTGAGGTGGGTGCTGTCAAAATTTAATTTCTCACTGGGACAGAAATATAAACTTTTCCAGTTAATGTTGTGACGTGATTATTTGAACCTTTGAACTTCTTTAGACCAAAGTCATAGCAATAAGATTTGTGTGTAGGTTGTTTAAGTAGATTTTCTTTTTCTTCAAGTTATTAAGGATAAAAAAAAAAACGAGTCTCAAGTATAAAAGTGTCTTTTGATGCTGTCTCAGCCAAATCGTTCACGAACCAGCATCATCAGTTTCTTCTTACCCTTGTAAATCTGTTTCAGGTTGTCTATGAACTGACTGAACTGGATGTGTCCATCCTGTGCTATTAGAAAAGTCTCTCTGGCTTTACTGAGAAATTCAATGAACTCGCTGTAGTGACGGGGGCTAATGTGCGTGAGCCGGGAATGAGTTGTGTTGATGTAGGCGCCGATAGTGGCGTCCAGCAGCTGCCTGAGCGGAGCCTTGTCCAGAGAAATCAGCTTCCCAGAGTTCCTCCGACTGTGCAGCGTCACAATGCCCGGTGTTAACGTGCACCGCCGTAGAATGTCTGACAAAACGGTGGCGCACTTCACACTTTTCACCACTAGGGGGATGACCGCAGCCAGCTCGTTTTTTCCCAGTGAATGGCTGAGCTCGCATGCCCACAGAACGTCAATGATGGCCGGGTGTGTGTCTTGGTTGTAGCTGAGGTTCAGGTGCGTCATCGCTAACGTTGCCAGTTTGTACGCCCTCATTGGATAACCACGGTGGTCCATGAAGCGCGCTATTGTAAACAGCTGTGAGTAGTTCATGCCTGTAGCAGCTGCATCCAGAACAATCTGGTAGGCTGTCTCAAAGGCAATGTGGTCCTTTTCACAAAGTGTTAGGGCTGAGAGGGCACAGTTTTGGGGGTCCTTCATGGCACACTGTAGGGCCAAAGTGCGGGCGGAGTTAGTCAAGTTCTCCTGTTGGTGGCAGTCTAAATGCAGGCGGACGATGGTGCTGTTGGACATGACCGTGCTGGCCACGACACTTGTGGCTTCAGTGGGGGTGAAGAGGGTAAACCAGCTCTGCATGATGCTGTCCAGTGCAAAGACACCTACACAGACAGAAAAACAAGTAGAGGCAAACGTGCAAAGATGAACACGTTTGTTTATTTTTATCTTTAGGAGTACCACAGGGTTCAACCTTGGGATCTTTCATTTTCACAACTGTATTTCATATATTATAGCATTTTATATACTATTTACTATTGTGTTTATTTTATATGCTTATCATTGAGTAGCCATTACTAAAACATTCTACAAATATTATAATAATAATAATATTATATAATAATAATAATAATAATACAATTTCTATGCTTGGCGCTCACTAGGGGCAAGCATAAAACACAATAATTTCCCAATTTTTACACAATAATTTCCCAAATATGGGATCAATATAGTACAAATTTATTTTTATTTTATTTTTTAATAATAATAATAATAATAATAATAATAAAATAATTCCATATGGAAGTCAATTTCATACAGATTTTTTAATATTTCAATTTAATTATTCCAAAACAAATCTAATGGCATTTTTATATTTCTCAAACTCACCAACTTCAGTTGCACAAGTGACGAGCCATCGCACCATTTCCCTCCGCCGCCAGTTCAGGGTTGATAAGGTCATTCTCATCACCTGTAAGAAACGTTGGGTTAAGCCTGTGTCCATGGTGAGGAGGCTGTTTGTTGTTGTTTTGGGTGGGTGGGTCGTACCTGAAGGCCCAGCTCCAGGGAGACTTTGAGCAGTGTGATATCAGGCAGACTGTCCATGAGTGTGGCGATTTTAAAGGCATCCTGAGCCAGTTTGAAGATGTGTGATGAAGAGTGGATGTTTTTCTGGATGGACTCTAACACTGTTTGTAGTTTACGAGCATCACCTTAAAAAAAAAGAGGAAGAAATGGGAGGCAGAGTTAGCACATGGAATGGAATGGAAGGTACGTTTCAATCATGGTGGTTAATGTGTGAACTGTAAATAAATGGATTTATTTCTGATGTTATTGTTGCATCATTCTTATTTGATTTGTGAAATATTTTGGTTATTTAACTAAGCACATGTTAAGGCTTTATGAGTGTAACTTTTTAAATGAGTTAAATTCAATGTTTGAACTCATGCTGTACGTGTCATTATTATATCCTTTATCTTATTTACTACTTGTTTTGTACAACTAGTTGATTTACTTGAAATGCTTTCACAGAGCAGCAGCTATAAAACTAAATTTCCCCTTAATCCTGGCATCAATACAGCACTTCTGACTTTGACAGTACGCAGCACAGGATTTAACAAAGCCTTACTTCAACAAGCGAGATTGCTGATATTGTTTACCTTGGATTGATTATTTCATAACGTACAGCGACCACGAGTGAGAGCGCATGAGAGAAATCGACTGACTCATAAAAATCTCGACAACTTCCTACAGATTAAAGTGACATCCACCTCCCCAGATCGTCAACTAATATTGACCACTGGGAGACGTCACTCTTCACATTAAGTGTGTTCACATGTCTTTTACATTAGTAACAACCGACTTAGAAGTTCAGATGAAGGCGGGTGGACTGGCTCAGGTTCGTTGAAGATATTTCACCTCTCATCTCAAAGAAGAGACTCTCCCAGTCTACACCGTTGCCTAGATCTGAACTTCTGAGAAGACACGACCTGCACGTGACCACCGCATTCTGTAACGTTGTACTACTGTTGTCGGGTTGTACCTTTAGCAGCAGTGAGCATGGTGGAGGCCAGTTCACACTGTTGGGTCTCTATGTGGCTGAGTGTGAACCAGCGAGGGTAGCGGTTTGGCACCACTGACACTATATGGTGAGGCCGGGACAGGTCACCTGACAAGGCCGCGGACTCCAACACTGGCAGTCTGATCAGAGAGAGGAGAGACTTAGTGAAACACACACACACACACACACACACACAGATGTAATCACAGCAGGACTCATCCGTCTACTGTTTAATGGAAACCAAGAAGTTAGTGCAGAGCAGGGCTCCTTCCACAGAGTTCATCAGTTGACTTGGTGAGTCTGTTCAAATCAAATCAGCAGTCTCTGCCTCGGGCCACAGTGAGGCTGAGGTTAAAAAACGTCGACAGGTTCAGCACACTTTCTGCCCAAGTCAAACACGCTCCTAGATGCTCTGATGAGTAGAGTTTAACCCCTTTATGGGGCAAGTTAACATTTACGGTCATTTCCATATCATGGTCGTTCTCAGTGGGTTTTAAAATAAAAATATGGTTACTTCACTGACCTTTATTTTTTTGCAGGAACATAAAAAAAACATCCTCACAGTAATAAAGTCCTGTTTTCTTCTTTAATAACCGTCTATGGTTGATTTTCTGAATTTCAAAGTATTTAAGTGAGTTCCCCGACAAAGGGTTAACGTCATCCTGTTCTTTTATAGAAATAAAATGCACACAATAAGAAATACACATAATAAATAGTGTTCTAATTTAGGTGAGGGAAAACAAAGGTTTCCAGTGGCGACCAGGGAGGAAAACACCAGCAGGTATTTATTATTCACACATTTAATGAAACTTGTTTTCAGCTTGTTGAATTATTTAGTGAATATTCCAGCTTTTGTCATTAAACCGTGCATCAGAAAGCTCCTAAATCTGGCCTCTTTCAACACGTCTGTGTTATTACATGCTTTATCATAACCTGGAGACATGGATCAATCACAGATCTTATATGTTCTCGCTCTCTCCGGTCTGGGTCTTGATGCTATAGCCACTTAAAATATGTATATTGTGGCGAGTGATAGGAGGTAAAAAAAAATGATGGAGGATAAACCACATTATGCCATTAGGTCATTTAGGACTTTTAAAATCAGAATACAATAACTGTGTATGGTGCCGACGCTGACTCTCCAAATACATCTGAAAACATTTCAGTCTGGAAACGTCTGTACAGTTATTGGGAATATTTAAAGTATGACTGTTCTAGCATTTTCTTGATTTCAGGCAAAGAATCGTGAACTAGTTTACTGGTACTTTAAGGAAGCACATGATATCCAAACATGTCTCCCTGTCACAACTAGGCCCCCATCATTGATTTTTCACAAACACGGTAATACATGCACAAAGATTTGATGGTCTTTCTTCTAAAACATCATATGAACTGATGTGGTCTCCAATCCAAGAGCTAACACAAGGGTTAAACATGTGAAATGGTACAACTCCTCATTTTCCTCAATTCGTTTCCCAAACATCCATCCCCACGTTTCTACATGTTGTGACGTCTCACCTCATGGCCCTCAGTGCAATTTTGTATGCCAGGTCAGCGTCGTGAGGTAGCAGTGAGGTGAAGAGATACTTGGCGAAGGTGTGCATGGGCACACTCTCTCTGTAGAGTAATTCTCCCAGACCACTGTAAGGACCAGCTGCAGGGAGGGGGGACACAGTGCAAAGGTCAGGCTGGTTTATGGGGACATCACTGTAAAATCACAGACTGTTGCTTTAAATTTTTCGTAACATTACACTTCAGTTATTGTGAGATACGTACTTCCCTTTGGGACATCAGGTTAACAGGTTTATGATCGCAGCACGACCAAACACGACTTTCTCAGTCACCCCCCAAATATGTAGAAGACTTCTGTTTCAGCCTCACGTCAATGACTCACACTTGTTATATGTTTTAATGTGGCTTCAAGTAACATGAACTTGCATGTGATCAAGGGGAATTCACGAGAACTGCAGACTGCTGTGAAGAACGATGGCCCGAAGGAAATGCTGAAGAACCATCTCAGCTTTTTTGTGTCCACGGTGGGAAATTTATTGTACTTTGGTTTCTAAGTCGTCTTTACCCAAAGGTGTGCATCTCACTTTACTTTTAAATAGCTCATAGTTTAAATAAATGAAAATGTCATGTTTAAGGTGAGCA
>NC_024320.1:17328323-17329451 GCF_000523025.1 Cynoglossus semilaevis
CTTCTGGAAGATTTTGACCAAGGAGTCGTCTAACTCCACTTCCTGTAGCTTGGCCAACAGTTGCTCTTCATTCCGACACACTTTTTCCTGGGCGTATAGACCATCAGGCATCGCCCTCTGTTGCCCCAAACCAATCAGAGTGGTCTCTATTGCCAACGATAGAAACGACTCGCCTTCCTCCAGGAAATGATGTACCGGGAAAACAGGATGAACCGTCGCCCTCCCTGGACCCAACGAGCCTGAAGGGAGAGAAGGTTTGATGTTTCATTTCTGAGTCTTTTATTTGGAGATTTTACAATAACTGCAAACTACTTCTTAGTTTCCAACCCGAATGATTAAAACAGCAACAGCATGAGTAAGAAGTGGATTGAGACATGAACCCTCAGAAAGAGGGAGATGACTCAGCACAGCAAACGTTTCCTTCAGGCTGTGGACTGAGCTAAACTCTGATAGATCTATTGATCTACTTGTTCACTCGGCTCTTCTTTTTTGTCAGACTCTGTTCTCCTGGGGACAGTTACGTGTGTTGTAATGGCTTAATGATGTCTTAGTGGACCTCAGGGTTTGTCCCAGGAGGGTTCACGGTCCCTAATAAATCACACGCACACACAAAGTAATCTCACTGTCCTAATTGAAAGCTAACCATTTCTCCGTGTATGTGCGTCAACATTTAGCTTTAGCCACGCTGCTGAAACCTGTGTTTTAAACTGTGAAGCCTCTTTCATTTACTGTAGCTGTTCTGACTTCTTTGTGTCAAAATTGTCCTGAGCTCTCTACATGTTTAATGCATTTTGATTGGGCTGTGGGCTTTTTTTTTCTGGGCAGTTCATTATTCACGAGCTGTAATTGGAGGATGACTGTGGTCCTCTGGTGTTGTGTCAGTCATCACACACTGGAAAAGTCACTGAAGTGACTGACAAGAATTAGTCAACGTTTTAATAAAAGCATCTTTCACCGCTGACCTGCTGCTGAGCTAGAATGACTGATGACTGATCTTCTAGTATCTGTTTCAGTAGGCATTAACCTGATTCTAAAATTATACCTGGAATTATAAATAGAAAATCTTTAAATATAGACAGACTGTCAGAGAATTCTGGTCACAACCTGCTTCTTTGGCCTGGACTAAAA
>NC_024320.1:17329478-17332705 GCF_000523025.1 Cynoglossus semilaevis
ATAAATAAATCATGGAAATGCTGGATGAAAAACCTGTTGTAATGGCAGATGGTGTCAGTTGATGTCACTTGTGCACTGACTGAAATCACTTTACAATCAGATCATTTACTGAAACAGGCCGCTCGGCCTCGGGGAGTTGTGGTGTTTGATCGGTACCTGAATGTTCGTGCACCACTGCGGCTTTTTCCACCTCTTCTTGACTAGTCTCCATCAGGGTGCTAAACAGGGTACCGATGGGGTCCAGAGGGTGTCCCACCCAGCCCTCCAGGTTTGTCACTGATGTCATTCCTTTGTGGAGCAGCTCTGTGTAGCACAGACACACAACTTTAACAAATCCTTTTATTCAAGTGCTGTCTTAAAGGTAGGAAATGAGATAAACATTTGTTAAATATTTGGCATTGTCATTTTATCAGCTAGCTATAAATCCACTAAAACGACACAGAAATTAATGTGATATTTAACATTTAAGTAAAACATTTCTTTCTATTACTATTTATATTTATGTAATAAAAATAAAAATAACCACTTGGTATTGTACAATCAGATTGTGAAAAAAACGGACCTTTTTTATGAGTGCAGAAGAACTCCAGCTGTTTCTGCTGTTGCCTCCTCAGTGTGTTGACTATGGCGATGGCCAGTCTCAGTGCTTCTTTGGGGTAACCATGTGATCTCAGTGCATCCACTCGGGCGCAGGCAGTAGGGACGTGCTCTGCAGCATGGAGGGTAGACAAGTGAAAAAAAAAAAAAAACAGACATGAGAAAATAAATAAAACATTTAAAGAAATAAACAAAACATTTGTCATCCCTTTAGGGCCAAATTGTCTCTTACCGTGCCAGAGAGGCCAACCTCGGGTGTCAAACAGAGGGTTGTCCTTCTTATTGTGGTAACAGTATTTGGCATAGTGGTCCTTTGAGATGATGTGCTGCAGGTGAGGGTCCTGCCAGTGCAGGTCACAGGCTTCGATTGCTCGTGTGAACACAGTCCTGTGGGGCTGAGTCAGTGGGTCTGAGAGGGAAGACAACAGCATTTATATATGGATACAGGTGTATATATATATATGTGTGTGTGTGTGTGTAAATCACAGTATAAATTTTACTATTATATTTTTTATTGACAAGAGCTATAATAAATACAAATTAAAACAAACAAAGTCAAAGTCATGGGGTAGAAAATTGAAAGATGTTTTTTTTTAGTTAAAGAAACTGTGATGTATTGAAGGCACAAAACTGCACTGTGATTGGTGGATCTTGACTCTTAAGTCAGTTTCCTTAAAGCTGATGCTCTCAGGTGAGATATTTCTACTGAACACACTCAATTCAAAAAAACCTAAATAACCTGAAAAAAAGTCTTCATTAAACAACCAGAAGTGAAAACAAATAAATTGTTTGCATGAAAAACAAAGTGCTGAGTAAGAGGAGTCCAGAGCAAAAAGGCACATGTGTTTACTTCTGAGGTAGCGTCTCACCTGGGTTGCCAGGAGGCCCCTGAGGCAGAGCATTGGTCAGGTTGGTCAGCTCGCTGCCATGGTTACCATCCTCCAAGGGACACACATCCACACTGCTCCACCTGCAAAGCTGCCGGAGCCATAAAGCTTTCTGTTCAGGTTTACAGTGGGGGTTCAGCACGATGCACATCCACAGAGCCCCTACATGAAAACACACAAACACACACAGTGAAAACACACCGCGCTGTTGTTCTGGAGGAAAATACCTCCAGGTCTGGCTGTGTGAATAAAATATTATTTCAATTGTGGGTCTTCAAAAAACTAGTTAGTGTTTGTCTCTCAAAGGAAAACTTAAAACCAAGAACGGCAGCAACAGCAGGGAGGGTTGAAATGTAAAGATTTATCACAGGACTGCCCTCTGGAGGCGTGTTCTGTTGACGCTACTTACTCTATCAGCACAAAAAACATATGAACGACCCTGAAACCTCAGCAGCTGCTGCTAACGCACAAACTGCTTCACACTCGGGATTGGTTCTTTTTCTCCACATGAAGTCCCTTCCTAAATTTTCAATTTTCAATATTTTAACGCCTTCCATCCAGACATTAATGTATCATGTCATCATTACTAAACAGATGGAGAGGTTATGTAGGTTTGAGAACAATTCGCATAAATACTATCCCAGCGTTTCTTAAACAAAATCAGGTTGGGATCTCACATTTGGCTTCTGTTGCTATTTGTGAGCACAACATTGAGAGACATTAAAATAAACGGTAAAAATCATAATAACAATAACTTGAAATGTTATTGAATGATTCATAAATATACTCCAGTCAAATAATCAATTTAGACGTCATTACGTTCTGTACAGAAAACCTTGTCCACCTTTGTTTTATAAATCCAGTTCCACATACTCCATTTTTTAGGTTCTACTGAAAGGTGTTAAATGTTCTTTTTATCATTTTAAAACCTAGCTCTAGCCAAACAATTTTACATCATGCTACCACAGTGTGCACTCCAACCTCATTCCTGAAAAGCTGCAGGAAATTGTGAATTGCAAAATGTATTAAAATAATGTTTATAAGATGAAGTTTCACCTTAGAATTACTGCTGATTGGGAAAAAAACACAGATCAGTCTGTTAGCCTTTAATACATAAAATCCTTGAATTGATTCTGCGATATGAGCTGTTCAATTTTCTAATTGCCAATTAAATAAGGCTGTCAACACACTGGGCCGACTGGCACTGATCTAAAGATTAGAGCAAAACACTGAAGAAAATCAAGGGATGACAGGGAAAAATATTCAATTTGAAAAAGAGCGTGAGGTGACAGGGGAGAAAGAAGGCAGTGAGAGTGGAATTGAACAAGAAGGTGAGGAATGGGGGAGGGTACCCGAAGAAGCTGCACCTTCTATCTCTTTGTTACTGCTGCCAAACCAGGATTGAGGTGGAGGGGGAAAAAAGAGTGATGAAATGCAGAGCAACAATATGCAAGCGATAAAAATGAACATAGAACATGTAGTATACCTGCCAAAATATTTTTTTTCTTTCATTAAAAAATATATTTTTTGGACACTGTCATTAAGAGATTAGTATTGAGGAAAAAAAAGAGAAGACCTGTTTTTAAGAGGTAAAAATAGATTTCTTTAATTTTTTTTTTTATATAGTTTTATAGATGAAAAAAATCCATCTCTAGGGCTAATGTGCACTTAGACCTAATGGCAACCTAACACGGTAAACAAAGGGCGGCGGCTTCCATGGTAACTCAACAACCAGTAGACATT
>NC_024320.1:17332749-17371616 GCF_000523025.1 Cynoglossus semilaevis
ATATATATATATATATAAATAGGTATAAATATATTTTTTATTTTATTTTTACAAATGCTAACAATGCTAAAAACCCTAATTAGCTCAAGCTTCCAATTGACATTTTGTTTGATTGTTGAGAAGTCATGAAGATAATGACACAAATATCAGTGTCCACGACATTAATACGATCTAAATCTGTGAAAGATTTCCTGAATATTTCAGAGAACTGCGTTACAGCAGTACTATCTGTAATCTACCTTTACCTGTGACGACCATAACTTGGTTCTCTGTTCTCTGTACCCAGGGGGGACACTGACATGTGACACAGACCTTCACGATTTCTCAGCTCACAGCAGTGAATGTAATGCATACTGTAACTGTGAGTGAAGTATACCTAGTTCATCCCACAGCTGTCTGTACTTGTCAGTCATGGTGGTTCCCTGTTGCCTCCACAGCACCAGTCTGGGATCGCCCATGAACTGTTCTGTGATCAGCGTTAACATGCGGGCGCCGTTGGAGTCCCTCATCTTCAGCATCTCTCTCACCTGAGGAGACGGGGCAGACGTAATGGGTGAAGGTCACCAAAAATCTGCCACAGTCAACTGAATAAACTGCACCGGGGTGAGGAATCACTCATGCTTGGTTTCTTGCTGGAGAGGTAGTTACCTTGCTGAACAGAAGGTTGAGCTGCTTTCCTGAGCCGTGATATCCCCCCTGGGAAAGAAAGAGCTTCACCTGCTCCTGAACCTGCTCCTCATCCAGATGCCAGCAGTTGTCATCATCCACACTGGCACCAGCCGTTGGATCCGGGGCTCCTGGATGGAATTCAAGATGTAAAGAATCAGCATTCAATTTACTGCAAGTCATAAAAAAACACGTTATTTTGATTGAATGGTGAAACAGGCTCGGGGTTTCAGCACTAACATGTTCATGACTTCAGTGAAGTGGAGCTGAGGAGGGTCACGGTCACAGTCAGGTGCTGCTCAGAAACCCATGGACATGACCTGGTCTCTCTTTCCATCTGTCAGACTCTCTCACTCCCACTTCATTATGTCTCCCCTGTTGTCTCTCTGTCTCTTCCTTTTCTTTTTCCTTCATCAACTTGGTCTCTCTCTCACCCTCTCTCTTTCAATCTCTCTCTCTCCACCTCTCTAACATTCTCTCTCCCTACTTCTGTCTTTCTCACGCCCACTTCCTCACACGTTTTGCCGTTATCTTTCTTTCTCTCTCTTTCTTACGCTCTCAGTTCCTCACACACATTACTGATTGTGTTTTATGGTGAACCAACACATTTCTTCCATTTCCTACAAAAAAACAAAACTAAAACATGTCAAATCTGCGGAAAAACCCTTATTCTGGTTAACAAGAACATTAACAAGAACTAACTAACTTTGCTGACAGGATATATGAAATTACAAAAAAAAAATGAAAATAGCTTTAAAGAAAAATAAAGGTTGAGGATAAAACATATTTCCCAGGTGGCTGTGTATATACAGATGATATTGTTTTTCTAACTGTTATTCCGGTCCTGTCATTGCCAAAGAACACTCTTACTGTAAATCAGTTGCTCAAAGATACTTCCTGTTTCTAACATTCCTGTCATGCATTCATGTCCAACTTGACCCGACTGTGACCTTGTGTAGTGGCTCCTCTTTTGACAGCACGTGTTTAAGTCCAGTGAAAACTTGTCATTGTGGAGACATTACAGTGACTAAGAAGAATCTCTGCTTCAACACGTAACTTAGGTCAGACTTTGGGTTTAAGCCAGAGTAAGAGTGCATGATGACACACGTAGCATGTACTCAGGAACTGCTTGTTTTTGTTTTGTTTTCCTTTTCTTTTTTTTTTTTACCACAACTGCGGGAGAAACCTGCAGCTGCATTCTCATTGGTGGACGACTGAGGAAGTGAGTGTGTTTTTGATCCTGTGATGCATACACAACATAGTGCCGGAACACACCGTCCTCCATCGGAGTCTAAAATAACAGCTGGTTATCCAGTGAACCCACTCACCGTGAACCTGGTTGATCTCGGAGTTCTGTGACAGAATTTCATCAGCCAGTTTCTGTGCCGTCGGCAGCACCTCAGTGTGATGCACTGTGATCAGGTACTGCACAAATTTTTGCAGCTGATCTCTGTTCATCTGAAAAAGAGTCTCTGAGATGGGCAGGCGCAGTTTGACCTGCTCAGGCTTCCGCACTCTGTACAGCGAGAGTGCCACGACGTGGGCGCAGTAGAAAATGTCCTTGTTGCCACAGATGCAAGTCACTGCAGTGATCTTACACCGGTCGAAGCTGACGCTCACGTTGCAGACCAGCTCTGGCTCCGAGGCTGTGGCGGGCTCCCTGACTGTGCCGCTCAGGTGAAACCCTGCACAAAAACAGGAACAAACAGGACACAAATGTGTTAGCATTTAAAGCTGCACAGCACGACTGTCCTACACAGATTCAGCAGAGCAGGATTCTTCAATTATTATGTTTTACATTTATTTCCCTGTGAATGGAAACAGCAGTGATAACTATAAATGTGTCAACATGTGGTGGGGGGGGTCTGCCGCAGGGGAGATAGGGCTTTACAGAAGGCCTTTCTATAAAGTGGGGAGCTCTGAAAAGTTTTGGAACCAGTGAGGTTACATAGGAACTAATGCCTTTCAGAGTCATGAGAGGGAGGGGGGGAGGGGGGGAGGAGGGAGGCAGGGAGGGAGGGAGGTGGGAGTGTGGGGAGGGCCAATCTCAGCAGTAATGTGCCAAGACTACACACTGTAGGGACACACACACAGACAAACGACTACAATCACACTCTTATCACTGGTCAATTCAGAGGGAACATTAAACCAATGGCATGTTCTGGTGTGTGGAAGAAAAAACCCTCACACAAACGGGGGAGAACATGAAAACTTCATGGACACAGACCACTGCGTGGAACGATGCGGCTGAATTCTTCTGCTGAAAGAAAAGAGCACGTACCAGTCATAACACCTAGGTGTGGTGAAAAAGGAAATAAACAGGAATAACCTTTCTGCCTCTCTCTCATTGACACTCTGTTATAATGAGGGATTGGTTGAACACAGATTATCTGTCTTGATATGTTTGAAGGGACAAAAAGGCTCAGATTTAGACCCTGGTCTGACCTGTTAGTCCAAACGTCTTCAGCGATTTGATCAAAAATCATTGGTGTTAGAAGTTTTAAATCCCTGGGGAAAGACCTGAAGCGTTTCCTGGTATTGGTTTCTTTACACCTCTGTGTTTAACCCTCTGTAAAATGAGCCAACTCCTCACTTGGTTTTTAACTTTAATGTTGTTCTCTGCCGTAGTGATGGACAACATCACCGACTGAATCGGTCGCCATTTGATTCGTGCTAAAATGGTGGACATTTAAAGAGAACCTTCACATTCATTCGACCTAAAGATCAGTTCAAGTTCCTCGTACTCTGACTCAGGACGGGACACTCTGACTTGTGTGTGTGATTAAAAAGCCCTGAGATAAGTAAAAACAATACATTCACGTCTGACCAGACAGAAAACAAAAAGTGCTCTTCAGCCTGCAACGTCATGTGGAAGATTTGATTTCCACTCGGGGTAGACGTTCTCACACATGGTGCAAAGCTGACACATATCAGGCCTGCTGCACAGAACCACCGTTGTAAATAGAGTGGGTGCAGTTGACATGAAACGTGGTGAAATACCGAACTGAGCAAAATCAAAAGAGGCAGAAGGAGGCAGCTGTCTCGCCTCCTGTTAGGAAAAAAACTGTTTCACTTCAGCCTTAACGCCACAATAACACGTACTTTTCTAAAACACCAGTCCACATCCTGTCTCTTTTAAACAGACAAAAAAAAAAGAGTGAGAGGAAAGGAAGAGAGAAACGCACCACTGTGTTACTCTGTTGTTGTTCCGCCCTGCCCCAGTCATGCCTGGCCCACAGCTGAACTACTGACGTAACAGAACGAGAGAGGGTGACTCGAGGAGGAGGAGGAGGAGGAGGAGGCTGGAAAAATCGGTATGCCCTCAGCTGAGTGTGAGTGCGCTGCACACGCAGGAGTGTATGCTTGGCGGCGAGCCAAAGCCCTGAGCTCAGCATTCTGTAATGCACTTCCTCTCTGTGTGTGTGTCTGTGCTTCCCAGCTTGCATAATACAGCTCTCTGTGCAACACATAGCAACAAAACTTAACTCTTTCCATGTCGGGTTACAGCAGACTGAGAACTTTGACTCACGTTTGTCACTTTAGTTTGAGAACAAGGTCAAAATCTTCATGACTTTATGGGTAGAAAGTACATTATTACATTTTTCACCAAATAAAAAAATATATTTTCCATCGAATTGCCTGTAAAAGTCTGGCATCAACATGATGCAACTTTGCTGTTTATTAAGGAGACTTTTTTTTTAATCTTTTTAAAAGCGGGACTATTGAATAAATTAAACACCGGCTTGAGTTCTCATTTACATGGTCTGGTACATTCCAGACCGTTGAGGCGTGGAAACGGATTTTAACTCCAAAATGGAATTAACTTCCTGGACACGGGCTGTTGTAGTCTGTAATCTGATAGTTTTTTGGTAAAGATTCACTAATATAGGTTTAAAATTCCTCTCAGTGCAGACCTGAGGTGATATTAGCTGTGAACAAGGCCAGTGAGTGGAGCCTGTGAAAGAACAGTGCCTCAGTTCCCTGTGGTGATCAGCCTGAGAAGACCCTCACAGCCTTTACACCAGGAGGACTATAGCTGCAGGGCCTCACTCTGAACTCTGTGTCCTGAGCCTTTATTTGACACAAACTGAAGTGGCTGCTCACAAAAGCTTTCTCTTCTTCTCTACATCACACATGAGCAAAGACACCGGCCCCTACAGCTGGCCACTCAGGCATAAGTGAGAAGCTTTCAACAAATCTATTGGGGGGTGTACGTGTGTGTGTGTGCGTGTGTGTGTGTGTGTAGTTTTGATGACAATAGGGAACCTAATCTCTCACCAGCAGAGATGCGAGGGCACCTCTGGGGCTGTAGGAAGGAGAAGTAAACAACCAATCAATAGTCAGTGTGCACTGTTTACCATCAGCTTCATGCTTAATGACTGGTTTAGGATGAACTTCCTGTACCGTTGAAAAATAACTTCTACTAAGTGTAGCTTTACCACTATCTGACCGCACAGAAACAGTTCACTTTCAAAGCGAAATCAAAACTATTTTTAATCATCGGTTTCTTACGTGTTGCACTCTGGCGATTTCAGAGAAATAACTGTTAAAAAGATCACAAACAGAAACCATTTCTGTCATTGCTGAAGATACAGACAGGTCACATCGATGACAATGGGTTAACAACAAGAAATAAAAGTACTATTGCTAAGGGTCGGACAAGCAACTGGGTGGAGTGGGGTCGGGTGTGATAATTAGCAGACGACGCAACACTGACAATGACAACAAGCCTGACTGGTCTGCATTGTACGATGCTGCATTATCTATAGGCAAAGTGGGGGAGGGGGAGCTCTCATTACAGCACTGAACAATAACACCTGTTATTAGTGACATTATAGTCCCATATATCAGCCAGGTCACCAGGTGTTAATGCTCTGCAGTACAGAAGAAAATATTAAATAAATACTGAGCTGTAACATGTTTGAATTTTGAAAAGACAGACTGTAGCTGCAGTAGATGCTGTTATTGGCACAGCCTGTGTGGAGGCTGAAGACAAGACTACAGCACAGGTACAAACTGAGCATCTGTGCTGCTGGAGTGTGAAGCTGTGGCAGGTCACGGAGGTGTGGAGGAGCTCGACAGGGGAAGTTATTTAAGTTCAGTCTCAAATTCACTGTTAACAAGTGGAGGTTAAAAAAGGGCAAAAAGGGATATGAACCCATCAGTTCAGACTACTTTCTCTTCTCTTTGATAGAAAACAGAAATGATCGGCTCCAATTTAGCACGAGGTTTCAATTCTGACACATACAGTAGTATAGATGGAAAAACTGTTTATGATACTTGTTTAAAATGCTCCTGGGAAAGGCTAGAACAGGCTTAAGCAAACTAAGGCCCGGGGGCCTGATGTGGTCCATTCAGCTTTGTAATCCGACCTGCCAAACTTGTCCAAATTATATAATTGGTTTGTATTGTGATTATATTCCTACCTTTTCGATTTAATTTCAGTCAAACCGACTGCCTTTGAATGTAAACTCTAATGTAGAAAATTATGAACGGTCAGGTCACCTAGAGAACAGCAGACAACGGTTGTCACCCAACCAGTGTTTTACAGTATCTTTTAATCCCTGCCATTCAGGCTCCTTTGCAGGTGTATTTGGCCCAAAACTGGACCTGAACTTGTGTGGATATAAAAGTGACATCTGTGAGTGAAAGAGATAAAGTTCTCAGAGCAGCGCGCTCCGCTCCAGCGGCGGCAGCAACGAATACGAATCAATCAGAAACTCTATCGCCACACTCAGAGACCGACCCCTGCTGCAATCTGAAAAAGACGTCGACAGCCAACCTCACTTCAAAATTAAATTAGTTGCGTAATAATCATTCAATAAGACATTTTGGTTTCCACATTCAGTTTTCATATTTATTTGTTTTGAATTCATTTAAATTCAACATAAACCATTTTTTAAAATGCAGTGCAGCAAAATTATGATTCTGGTACTTTTTACTTTGCCTGGAAAACTTTAGATTGTGTTTTTTTTTTTACATACTTTATAACATTTTGACTTTTTTTACACATATTTTTTGTTAATATTTTACACTTTTTAAAAAGTGTTTGATTATTTATTTATTTTTAACAAATTTGAGACTTTCTAATTCAATTATTGACATGAAATGTCCATTTCACTGTGACTCATACAAGTGTCTGCTGTCCCCTACAGGAGTGAGGAGTGAGAGTTTCTCTGGTTTGGGCTGAGGATCCAGGTTAAATAAACCCCTTCATACTGCCCTCCAGGGTATTAATAATAAACTTCATAATTAAACGCTGCTCTCTCAAATGAAACACACGTACAGACAGAACGACAGCAGCAAACACATTTTCACCTCACTGTGTCCTTGCTGGGACCAACAACAGTCATCAGACATCTGCCAGTGCTGCTAAAGGCACTGAGGATTTTCTGCTGCTATTCTTTCCTCCCATTTAAACGCATTTGTTTGAGTGCTGCGCGCTCCTGATGCGCTCAGTGAAAGTCATTTATTTAGCCTCTGTGGACCATCAGCAGGCCGACTAGTGCCTCTCCTCTCCAAATGCATTTGTTTCCACTCTTGAGATCCCCCCACAGAGAGTCTCCACAGACATCCTGCCTGAGCTGCACCGCTGCTGCTAATGAGCCCAGGAATCCCATAAAGACATATAAAAATCTAATAAAAGCTTATAAGTGTTTGCTTACTCTGGTTTCTTTAGAGGGGAACGGGGATGAGCTCGCTTGTGATTATACTTCAGGACAGAAGGCATAAAGTCTTGTCAGAAAATAGAAGATGCCAGCTAACAGAATGTCACCAAGGCCACTTCACACTAACAAAAAGTATCACTGTACAGGGAACTACTTCCAGTGTGAAATTGTGTCTCAGCTCTGCACTAACCTCCAATAAAAATCTAGGTTTCCAAAGAGAAATATTTGATGACTAAACCACCGTGTGTGGAACCTTCCTGCGGGTGGTGAGTCCACTGGAAGGTACCAACCGCCCTAACCGGGATTCAAACTTGCCCAGGAGGTGAACCCTGAGGTTCCACACCAATGACAGAGACATAAAGCACCAGCTAACCTCTTTTTGTGTGACTTAACTGAACAATTCAGAGAGAAACAGTCTAAACAATAATGTTTTGTACCAAATTAAATAGTTAAAGAAATACCCAATGATGCTAGAACATGTAGCACAAATATCCAGAAAAGCTACAACAAAGTGGATGAAGAAAAACTGCAATATTTCCCAGCCATACCTGCAGCTTTACATTGGTCCAGCGCAGAAAACCAGACGTTGGTGCAGTTTGTACTGGACTTTGCAGAAAAAGTGGGAAAAAGTGGAAGCTATGGCTACGACGGTGGACCAAGAGAATCAGTGACATCTAAGGAAGCAAAAGGTTCCAGCAGGGGAGGCTGTTCAGAACTAAGTACTTCTTAGTTAAGTTGTTTGTCATTTTCAGACAGGTGTCTTTCTCACATTTTCCACTGTTTTTATTGCACAGATTAAAAAGGGCTGTTTCAGTCTTTTAGGTCTGGGGTCGTGAACTTTAGAGCACAGCCATTAACTAAATCTGCTGCGTTGCTTTGGAGAAAGGACCGCACATCTGAGACGAATCAAGATAAAACCGTTTGTGTGCATGAGGAGTCACAGCAAAGAGGGAACACATAAATCATGAGGTGACATCAGCAAACTCGTCCATGATGCACCTCACTCGGCAAATTAAACACAGAGATGTGGATCCGGAATGAACACCAGAGTTTGTCATAGGAACACAGAGGAGAAGCGGCCTGACACGGTGGAGTCCAAAGGTTTTCAATGCAACTGTAGAGCTGTTTATCTACCAGTCCAGTCAGACCTGCTGCAGCAGAACACTCATTCCTCCCCCAGAAATGTTGAGCAAGCCGTATTGTCTGTTTAGTCCAAATATAAAAGAAACTTGTGGGTGTGTAAATCAGGTTGGATGCACTGCTATGATAAGGTGTGACCTGCATCCTGTTCTAACAGTGAGGGGCCCCTCCTCCAATGACGCGTCAGGAAAATATTCCTTCCTCTCGTAGGCACGGTGCTGCAACGATGCGCTGACAGTTTAACGGCTGCTGGTAAAGAGACAAAGACGAGCCCTGAGTACGTCGTTAGATTAGTTGAAGAGAAAACAAACAAACTATGCACATATGCATTCAGCTGCCTGTGGGACTGTTAGTTTAAAGTACAGTGTGACAGGAAGGCTTAGTTACAGCATCAAGATTCAGCCCCGACTACAGAATCTTCTCTTCAGTGTTTTTCCTGTTTCTGGAATTCAAAACTGCTTATGTGGACCAGGAAAAAATTATTTCCATGTTTGTGTTTTCATCTTTGAATAATAATTAAGGTTAAGTGACAGCCCCACTAACTGGATAAACCTACACTTTATTCACTAACTAACTGCACTGACATGTGACACGTGTGTCAACTACAGACATACAATAAATCAACATTTTATTTATTTATTTATTACTATTTACTCCAACGTTTTCATGACGTACCACCACCACATATCTCTGTCTCCTCTCTAGCATTTCCCACACTATGATGCATTCAGGACCAGTCCGTACAGATGCACGCCCCTATCAGCATTACTCTTGTTTAACAGATTAAAACAATGACTCAACTTGCAGACACATGCCAGGCATGCCATGTATGTTCAGAAACACAGTCAACCAGACTTCTGGGCCAGTGAGAGCTTGTGTTTCTTCTAAGGTGTGTGTGTGTTTGTGTGTGTCTGTCTGACTTTTTTGCAGAGCATCAGATTCTCTGGTAGAGAGTGACATTTAGAACAGTTATTTTAATTCTTTGATTTTTCGTGCCTTAACAGCTGTTTTACTGCTGGGATTTTAAGTAAAAAGAAAAAAACATCTTACTCGTCACGGAAACTTTGACTCAACACATGAAAGGGTTGGTGGCAGGTCGGCACAATAACAAAAACAGAAGAAACCATTTGAAGAAAAACTCTTCAGGTTTTAATCAAACCTATTGGCTCCATTCACACAGCTCTTTCCACTTCTTTTTTTTTTTAGAGAAGAGAACGAGAAGTCAGGAGAACATTTGAACAGATGAAGCTCAGTTGAGCAACACTTGGCCTGAAAGTATTTAGACACTGGATACATGAACAAACAGTTTCTGGGTCTTCAAACCTGGATTTGCTTGTCTAAACTTTACCATGTTGTGCACAATGGCAGTGCAGGTTAGTGAAAGCCTGTAGCTACACGTGAACCTGGATGACACCATCCTGTGCTTTGTGTTGCAGATCCAGATGCTGTCGAAAAAGGTGATACATGCAAAGCAGCAGAAAAACTAAACTAAACAAGACAGAAGTTCCCTGAGCCAAAAACTGAAACGAGGCTGTCATTTCATTATGACACAGCCTGCAGACTCAACTGGTGGAGTTAATCCTCGTCAGATCAGTCAGTTTCAGTCTACGTCATGCATTGCATGTATTCTTTATATATCCTGCTGATCTGATGTGAAACGAGTACAGAATGGTGCTGGTTATGAAATTATCACTGTTGGTCTTTTTTAACTCTGGAAAGGCAAGAAATTACAGCAATCCTGTTTCTACACTCTGACTACGTAGGTCAACTGTAGAAATCTAAACTTTAAAAAAATTAAGACTTCGATGACTTCACCTACAACTTAACATGAAGACAATAAAACAAAACCATTTAAAAATTGTTATTACCGTGTTGGCAAATTAATAAACAATTATCAACATTTTCAGATCACACTAAATGTCGATTTTGTTGCTTATTGGCTCTGAAAACACCTACAGACAAGTCACGGGTCACAGATGGGGTCGGACGCTGATCAGTAATGCCTCGGGCCGGGTGCTATCATGTGTCTCACTGAGAGCATTTGTGGAGGGCTTCAGACTGCTGCAGCTCTCACATGAACCAAAGCATCATAAAAATCAATGGAAACAGAGAACGCTACTGAAGTCCTGCATTAACATTCTGAATCTCTTGGAGTTGGTTTAATTTAAGTTAGTTGTAACCACTGTAAAGATGCTTTTTCTTTTATGATGAAGTATTCCCAAAACACAATAAACCAAATTAAAATTTGTGGTTGTATAATTTAAAAAAGAAAATGTAATAAACACAGAGTATATATTATATAGCTACATGATGAACAGTAAAGAATGACTTTTGTTATTTTTATTGAATCCAGATATTTTTGGACTGAAACTGTTTTTTTTTTCTTACATTATATAAAATATCCCATGTTTAGGCTGACATCTGTAGGCCCTTTTATGGAGAAACCGGCTGACATTTAACTATTTTTTGAGACATCGATATAAATATTATTGTGAGAACAGATTTTAACCACTCTTAACTAATCAACTAAAGCATTTTAATAATTGAAAACATGATGCTGGAAATAATTATTTTTCAAAATGAAAGAGGTTGAAATGAGAGGTTTGCAGGCCTGAAGTGGCCCCGGAGCCGGGAGTTTGAGTCCGCTCATATAGTACCTATTTCTTTAAAAGTGTAATATGTGTTTCTATGTGTGTGGAGGGAGCAGCGCAGGAACAAGGACCATCATTCTTCATTACTGTTCCCTGGCACAGAGCTACCACGTTACAGCCTCTGATGGATGACACCTTTAAGTTCCCATTAAAAAGTGAACACTGCTCATAAGCAGCTTCTGATTAACACTGGGGCTGAAGAGGTGAACAGTGGGAGCCACAAAGACAAGGGCTGGTACTTCTCATTCAGGCTGCACCACTCACAACAAGCTGCTGCTTCAAGGATCACCTTGGTTCTCATTATCCTGTCCGTCTTTCTGTCTGTTTGTGCAAGACGGGATTTTTTCCATGAATATTAAGTTAACAGCAAATACGGCTGTAATATGTACAAAAGATTTAATTCATTTTTTGAATTTCTTCTTACTGTGGCCTGAGAAAATTATTTATATATAAATATATATTATAGGTGAATAAAAAAAAAGACTTTTATAATAATAGCAACAATAATAAAATGACGTCTTTTTTTGGTTCTAAGAATCATCCATGTATTTTTCTAAAATTTTGAAAATGTCAATTTTCACAGTGTGTTTGACAGTGTTCGTGTGTGATCTTTCAACCACATGGAAGCACTAATGAAGAACATTTTGACAAATTCCTTGTGGTGTCCAATACTGAATCTTTGACCGACAACATAGTTTGCTTGTCCTCATTTTCAACAGTCCCTACAGCAGCAGTCTGCACAGTCACATGACTTTTCTAACACAGTCCAGACTACGTGGAATCCAACCCGACACCTTCTCCAGCAGGCGGAGCTCCTCCAGGTCTTCACCGGCTACGACTACAGTAAAACGCACTCCATCCATGATGCTCTACATTTTTAGACATCATTTTATACAAGGAGAATCAATGTAGTGGGAATCCATACTTCAAAGTGGCAGGCGTTGCCGGGGGGTTGCCTCATGCAGCCACTTGCTTCAAAGCTTTTGCCCGATGTTGCTACAATAAAAATCGATTGTGCAAAGCAAAAGCATATTGAGGTGCTTTGCATACACCATTAATGCTGATCAACATCCTGAAAGCCCGAGCCTGGTGTATGTGTGTGTAGGCAGCACATGCCCTCTCAGCAGTTCTGCATTCCTCTTACCATGTCATTGATTCTTCATAAAATTGCAGATTAGAGGGAGTGAGCAGCCAGTAATCAGTGTATACAAGACGCCCGAGGCATCGCGTCGAATCGTGTGTGCAATAATCTGCACTTTGCCTCTGTAATACACACACACGTGTATTACAGAGGCAAAGTGCAGATTATTGCATTGATATGCTTACATTAAAATTGGCTACTACCCACAAAAGTTTCCCAGGAAAGGAGGATGTTGATGCTCATGCATTTCCTTCATGGGATCAATAAAGTCATTTTATTTGTCTTTTTCAAAGACAAGTGATGGCCTGGAACGTCACGCCACCACTGCTGGCTGTGACTGGTGCCTGGTCCAGTCTTCCCAAATATCCACAACTTTAAAATTGCAATTACTGCCAAAGTGTTGAAAGTAGTTGAAGTAGTCCTTCAGTCGTGGAATTACAAATCACTGTTGCCAGACCTACGATGATTTGTAAAATATTTTATGATTAAAATGATCAATAATAATTATCAATAATAATAATCTTTTCATCTTACCCTTTCATTACATGGATGAGCTAATTAGCACAGTAGCATGCAAACCCACCACAAACAACCTGCGTTTTTCATGCACGTCTTTAGAACCAATCAATGTGTTCTGCACACAGGTAAAACTTTACTATAGGCCATACCATAGTTTCCATCATTTTAAGATTGCTGGTTCAACACTGTTAGAAAGACTGTTAACCAGCGTTTCCATTTTTTATTGCAACATTCGATAGTCAAAAGGAGCAGGAAAGCTAAGTCGAATTTATAAGGACATGCTAACAATTTAGCAAAATTGCCTAAACTGTAGCCACAACAACCTTTAATGGAAGAAACAGGTGACGCTCTGGGCTGCACTGTCAGCCAGTCACATTCCAACGATGACAGAAGAGCACTAGAGGAACCTAATGAGATTTCACTGAGTTGTGAAACTATGCAGAGCTCCCGGTAAAGCCAACCTCAGACCTAACCACAGAACTGGAGCAGAGCACAGTTTGAATATCACATGATGAAATGGGAGGGAAACTGCTGCGCCATAAGCTCAGGCTGGACAGGCCACAGGACTGACACTCCCAGTCAACACCACGTCTAAAAGCTCCAGCACTGAGACAGACTCGATGACGACAACATGACTGTAAGCCTGATGTAAACTTGGTGCTTTTCCTGGTCCAGTCCGTCAGCGCTCACATATACATGCAGACTTTAACAACAAAATACAGACATTTGGTATTTCCAAAAAATTGACATACAGCAGTTTCCCAGATTTAAAACTGCATTGTGTTGCATGGTTTAGTGAAAGAATCAAACTCACGGTCAATTTATTTTTAAGGTTGTTCAAGATTAAATAAAATCTAATGATTTTTATTAATTTGCTAAAAACCCGAAACACTTGGTACATATTTTTTGTTTTGTCAATAAAACATCAATATCACAATGTATCACCGGTTTATTACATCACAACTTCACTATGAATTATCTATCATTAAAAACAAGTTAACTTATAACATTAAAATCAGAAATATTAAAACATTTTGGCACAGTAAGTAGATAGTGGATTGTAGGAGCTATTTACAAAAAAAGCCAAACGTTATCAGTAAAGATGAATTTCAGTTTTGGTTTGAGGAATGAAAATTCATTTTTGTTTCAGTTCAAATTATGGTTTTGGTTTATGCAATTTACATCCTGTGTAACCCTGTATGATCCACCAAAACGGTTTTTATTTATACTGTATGTATTTTTAATTACTGTTTCTATTCCTTGTTTAATACAACCCTATATAATGAAGAGACTATTTTTAATGTGAAACAATCTGTTCAGGTTCTTTTAAGATACTGTAATTTTCAAATGTACCTTAAAGCTGTGGTGTCAGAATTTTACAATAATATTTAAGTAGTATTAAATAACAGGTGTTGATTAACAGAAAGTGGGTTGCTAATCATTTAGTAGCAGGAACGTTTCATATAGAAAGTTCAAACAGGTAGAGAAGCAGTTCCTGTCTTTCTGAACATTAACTTAGTCTTAAACAGACTTTTAGCTGATTCAGCAGATTGAAAAACAACAAAGCAACAGATGATGTCATAAATGTCCTGAATGTGTAAAAGCACGAACTTGACCTCATGTCAAGTTCATGCGAGTGCCTTGTGATCTAATAACAGGCTGGGTGGAGTCACAAACATACCGTATTACAGCTTATTATGTTACACACTATGTATAGAGACTATGTATTTCTCAGCTAAATGCAATGGTCTATGTATAATTTACCTCCATGATTCTTTTCCCCTATGTTATGAAGTTGTTTTGACTCGTGGGCGCAGCCTGTGCGACTGAAATAACCATGCAGAGTGCGCACGAAAAACACTGCAGTCTATACTTCAGCTCAAACCTACATATCAGCATCCACAGCCGTGGACACCGGCTGTTGTAATGGCCGCTCTCGTCTTTCTCGCTGCTAAAGATTATATTCCAAAAGTCAAACCGGAGCTCCAGTCCGCTGAAGGACTCTCCAGGTGTTCCACATTTCTCCCTGACACTGAATGGAGCTCACAGTTAGTCAGCTGAATCCGTGGACGGCGAGCACTTCATCTGCAGGGTCAAGCCTTCTAATGATACCATTGTATGTTTTTGGTAAAACACACACGTTGGTGTAACGCAGTGCTTCTGTGTTTCAGGTGGAATAAGGACACCTACTGACGATGAGTCACAATGTATTTTTTAGCACAAACTGAAACCTGTTCTCAATTCCAAAAGAGTGTCAACTGGCATAAGAGATTAACTCAAACAATAATCACACCATGCGAACACACAAGATATTTAATGACAGCCTTAGCAACCCTAAAGTACAGTATGTGCTTATACGTGAATAGATGAGTAGATGAGACTGACCACGTCAGGAAAATGTTTAGCATGCTTATGCAGATCCATAAAACAAGAACATATTTAAATTTTAAATAAGAAATCACAAACATTAATTGCCAAAAAATCAATTTAGGTCATCTGCATTGCTCAATCCAATGCTCAGGAGAGTTCAATATTTCAGGATTAAACAATGACAAAAACAGCTATTGCCAGTACGAGCCGATACATAAGCCCACATGCACAACTTAACTTTGCGGGAAAAGAAAGTATCAGAGCAGTATCAGTATTGGACATGAAAAGGTTCTATTGAGCCATTCTTAGTCAAAACACAGTCAGTTTTTATAGGAAGCTACGAGTGATGTCATCAGTTTGCCTAAAAGGAGGTCAAGCCGCCATGATGGTGGAGAGACAACTACTGCTTTTTGGCTTCGTGTTTTCAAGAAATTCTGAATGTATTTATTAATTAATCAATACTTTGTTTTATCTCATGGATTTAAATGGTCAGTCGACAGGTCAGGTGGAAGATTCTCAGACTTCAGAGTCTCTGACTAAGAATGACCTCGAGAGAAATTAAACCCAGTAACCTGTTTGACCTGGTTTCCTGACCTGAAAATAAAAAACACGATGATGTGCAGAAATTGCCACATAGTGACAGCTATAACAGCTATAATATATATATATATATATATATATATATATACACATATACACATATACATATATACAACCCCAACTAGACTTTCCAAAGGATAAAAAGAAGGACGGTTCAAGCTTTAACTTTCAAACTGACCTGCTTTCAATTATTGGTTAAAACCAATTAGGCCTCTAACAGCTACTATAGCAACACTTAATGATCTGACATTAATTACTTTCTCACTTGGGCTGACATATGCATTAATTGCATTTGACTAAAGACATCTTAATGTGTTAGCATTCAAACTAATGATTGTTTACATTTTGATACTCATTCGTTTTTAACAGCACAACCTAACAATCCTGATTCTTCCGAGACCATTGTCCAGAGAATTAAGAACCAAGAGAATTAAGAGGGTGATTCCAATAACATGGAATGGAAACACTTTTTTTCTTTGTTTTTTTTTGGGGGGGGGGGGGGGGGGGGGGCAACTACTACACTGATGTGTACTCTAACTTGTACATTTTGTTACTGTTTTGGGTTCTAAGTTTACCAACAGTAAAGAGCTGTTTTTCAATTTTGATATAAGTCTGTTGTCAGTGAAAGAAGCCCTTGTTCACAGCTGTACTACAGCCACAATACTCCAAACACTGACTTCAACCAAGAGGAATTCAGAAGGCCTCAAGTCCCCACCCCAGATGCTGAAACATTTCTCCTGTAAGATAAAATAAAGAAGTCCAGCCCTCTTTATCTGTGCTTTGATGCAGCGTCTGCTATGGACTGTCCACAAATGTGTGTCAACTCATTTCCTCAGAATCAGCTGCGAGAAAACACAAACCTCCCTGCTCAGAAGTAGCCCACGTGGGCAGATTACATCTTTTTTTGTTTCCCATCTTGGCAATATGTTTCAAGTAAATTCCAGGTTGCGGTGCAATCGGCCAAGAAAACCTCTCCATGTGTGCGTCTTGCTGTGCTGTACTGTTATTTCTCTCTGTGAGGAAGCCCCGCCCCCTTTGTTCTGTAGAACAACTCCGATTCGGTCTCCTCTCAAACATTTTTGTATATATAGGTATTAATTATGTGTTTTCCACTTTGGCGGGACAGATGATAATTTGTGTCATCGTGCGTATTCCCTGTGGACTTTCAGCAAGTACTAGTAACCTAGTGGGTTTTAAAAAGGGGGAAGGAAGACGGGTCAAGTCACGCAGAAACTCCCGTGCTTGCATTGAGTTACGATTCAAATGAAGCATGCGGAGTAATGGGATTACAGACTTCTTGGATTGGAAAGGTGTCCTGTGTCTGCTGAGCTCATCGGTGACGGACTGCTGCGGCAGCTCAGAGTGAAACTCCTGGCTGACCACACAATGATAAAGGCTGGAAACGCTGGCGTGTCTTCATTAAAGTGAGGTATGTCCTTAATACATCTGCTTCTTCTCTCTCTCTCTCTCACCTCCAGGTGTATTCTATCATCGTTTCTGTCATTGTTTGACTTTTCTTTTTTCAATTATTGATAAGCGAACACTGTGTGTGTGTGTGTGTGTGTGTGGGTGTGTGTGTGGGGGTGTGTGTGTGTGTGTGTGTGAATCCTGGCCTTATCAAAAGAAACCTCCTGTGCTCAATATGCTTCCTTCTTTCAAATCCCTCCATTCTAAAAGACGCTTTTGTTGGGCCTTTTCCTTCTGCAAGCAACAGGAAGCTCAGACGACACAAATGAACATGAAAATGGGAACAAAGTGCCAAGCTCACAAAGGGAACGCTGGGTATCTTATATGTATGCTTTCGAGTGATTTGAATGTCAAAGACAACTGTTCCTCTCAGCCCACCTATATAAATTGATGAGGTGGAATTAAATGACCTAAAATCCAATGCGGCTGAGTCACTGATTTGAAAAATGCGAAAATGGTTTCAGGCATGAGCAAGCATGCACTCGGCACATAGGTGTTCCAGCTCAGTTGCTAAATAACTAAGGATGACTTAATACCCCTCACTTTTGTTGCCCAAACCTTTACACCGTCACCTTCAGTGTCTGTGGTTTAGAACAGAAATACCAACTCTACTGACATATATTATAGGGAAACAACACGTTTACTTCAGTAAAATATATACATAGTAGTGAGGCTGAACACAGCATATAACAATGTATAGTATAATAAAATAACTGCAGTTTGACTAAGGCCAATGTAGAGTACAAATGTTTAATGCTTTCTCATGTATTTTATACTAAATTTAATATACATTTAATACATTTAAAAGACCTTGCGTTAATGTCTACATTTTACTGTACAGTCCATTCTACCTGGATACGGTAAATGTTTTTGTATTGCTATTTTTTCTTACCCTTCATTCATTCCCTAACCCTGTGAGACTAATACACTTTAATCTAATGTACATTTATGTTCTGTTGCAAAATACACAACGTCATCACGCAGTCAGACAAACTATCAAATAATTATGATTCAGTAGTTCAACTATGGAACAGAACAACTCATTCCAAACTAAATGGTATCATTTGGGACCCAACCCAACACTGACTACTTCCCTTATTACTCAACAGCTTCACACAATCATTCGACACTATCGTCTGAGTGTGGCTGAAGGGTCAGAGAAAACGAACTTAAGAATATTTTCACCCAATCGAACATTGGGGGTAGCTCGTGAAGACGTATCCTGTTGTGTTCTAGCCGGTCGTCCCCTGACATTTACGCATTTCTAATGTGTCTGTAAAGCAGCAGCAGCAGCAGCAGTGGTGGTGGTGAGTTATTCATCTCCATTCCCTAAACCTCCCTCTCTGTGTTGTGGTGATGGGGGAGACTGTTGCTTTGTTAAGGCTTGATTTTAAACGCAATTAGCGGATTTGCAGCAACCCTCGCATTTCACATTCAGAATGCCCCCAGCCAAACAGGATTTAAATGCCCCGGTCACACAGTGCCATTCATGGAGGCTGCAGATTTAAAGCCCCATTGTGCCCCCTCCGTGTCTGTCTGTCACCCTTTGTTGTCAGAGCGTGTTACTTTATCAGCCCGCGTTACTCTGCTGCTCCACTTTTACGGATGTTTATTCCGGCTCACGTAGCCGTTTGCGCAGTGATCGGTCGCAGTGTGCGGTACTTATTTGTGCTCAATGTGTCAGGTCCCGTCACATCACTCACCGACTTGCAGTACGTTTTCCACGCAGCCGCTCTCCAGCAGACTGATGCCCCGTCGGAACGGCAGCCGCGTGTCGTCGCCGCTCTCCCCGCTACAAGCGATCTCCTCTCCACCTGTGTTGAACGATGAATACATACAAATCTCCCGTTCGCTCCTTGGGAAAGACCAGTATACTATCCGTCGCTGAACGGGCTCGGGGATCCTCTCGAATCGCTCCTCTACTCTCTGGAACGGCCACTTCTCTGCGACTTTTCTCGCCGCGATGTCCAATAGAGACTCCGGACTCTGGGTTTTGCTCGACTCCCCCTGAGCGGCCCCTGAGCCGCCGCACGAAGTCCAAGCGGCCCGCTGACCTTGCCTGCATGTCCCGCTATAGCCCGGTCGACAACAGAGCCGCTTGGCCGGGGGCAGCTGTCCGCGCTCCGCCATGATAACTCCGCTTATACGCCGACCCGAGAAGTCAACGCACTATATGAACGCGAATTCAAGGAAAGACGGTTAGCCACGGCTTAGTTGCTGGCCGTGTATGGCCAAATGATCCTTTTATGGAAACATGGAGGCAGGGCTTCTCCCAGCCTGTCAAACCCCTTTGTTGACAAATGAAGAGAAGGCGGGGTCTGTCCAATTATTGCTCCACCAGGGCACAATTCCCGCACGGCTCTTAATCCTTTGTGGGCAACATTTGAGAGGCAAACCCGCCAAGGGGGTCGGTGGTTGAGATAACGAGCTACTCCTCTGCCAGCAGCTGTACGGATCGCGGAACTGAAGGCAGGAGGCTTTGTCCGTGTTCCGTGGTTGAGTAGTGGAGTCCGGGTGAAGAGTGAGGGCTGAGTGCCTGGGGGGCGGTGATTTGCCTGTCAACACCGGAGCCTCGTGGTTTTGGGGGAGGGTGAAGTGAATGCGTCTCCGCCTTGTGTGACGTTCAGGTTCCGCTGGAATGTGAATGTGTTCCTTATCTGGAACACAACGCAAGCGCAACACGATGTACGATCTGTGTGCATGAATACGTTCAAACAAAGAGCGACTCCGAACACGAGGTTACACACGATCACAAACAGAATATTGGCCATTAACCAACAGAGCATGTCAAACAGTAAAGGTCCAAATTGTTTTTTAACTGTTCATTTTAATTTTAGTTCTGTAAAAACAAGCTCGTTTGTGTCAACACTGGCCAGGACAGGCGGAGGAAAATGAAAACAATGATGCCTGTGTTTACGGCGAGGTACATTCGACGAAGTACATTCGGTGTAAAATAATCCTCAAAATCACACAAATTGAAGTAGAAATTTAGCTCGCTTTACCTGACGTTACTAGTGTGTGTTGAGCGGTCACGCTGGAAGACATACAGAGACATTGGCTAAGGGCATATTGAAAAATACATTATGGTGTTATGTGTCATAAACATTAGCCTTCGTTTCATACTTTAATCCATTCATTATTTCACAACATTCTTATACTACGTAGTTTTTACCGTTCTAGCCAATCACAGCAGTCATCAGGTGAGGGCACATAACGACCTGGACACAGACAGGGAACCGTTCCTCCTCATTGTCATACCTGTGGTCAAATAAGAGGCTCTAATTCACATGATCTGAGTGCTTTTAGACCGTAAGGGTAAACTGTAGAACCTGGAAAAACCCCAGACACATACCATCATCAATTTATTTAAAAAATAATATATAATAATAATTCCATGTTACAATCTCAATGCTTTATTTTACCCCACAAAAAAGCCTAAATGACATACATGTGTTGTATAAAATATATGATTATTGTGAATTTGAAATACTGTTGAGTTGTGAACTGAGGCTTCAGTAGGAGGAACTGGACGTTTACGTTTGAACACTTCCTGTGGTTTGATAACGTAGCCGTCTCATCGCTCCACCCTGTGATTCATCTTTCACAAACGGTAACTGTAATAGCTCCAGTGTTGCAAAAGATGACAAAAGCAGGATGTCATTGATTCTTTAGAGCAGAGGAGTTCCCTCAGGACAACTAGAGGTAGACTATAGACAACAGACCATAGACAACAGACTATAGACAACAGACTATAGACAATGGCCTTGTTTTTGCATAGTTGCCTTCAGGGGCCAAACTGTAGATTTCTGTTTTATCAGGTGTCCTCTCCACGTTTGTTTCCACCTGGAGTCCAACAAGACAGAACTGGTGTGGACACTGAATCTTTGTCTCAATAAGAGTAACAGTGACCATTATAGTTAAAGTTGTATTGTTTTCATAGATACTCAGTCAATAATAGGGATCACTCCTAATATATTTCACTCTCTTTCCACGTGTCAAATAAATTCCCATGAAGTAACTTGTATTGCCTACTAGAATTAATTGTAAAACATTCAATACTTTTGAACAAAGGAGGAAAGTGAACTCCTTGTCATTGTGACACAGCTCACCACTGCACACAACCAACTGTGACTTCTGCTTTTAACCCATCACCATCGTGAACAGTGGACAGTGCCATGACAGAGCACCTCAGTGGTAACTAGACAGCTGGTGGACTCAAACCTCAAGCCTTCTGGACCCAAGTCCACTTCCTTAACCAGTAAGCCACTAACAACATTTAGTATGTGTTAGCAAAATGTCAATGAAAAGAACTTATGCTAAGATATAAACAACCTGCTTTATGCTAAACTCATTAAGAAAGATAGTGTTAGCAAAATGTCAATGAAAAGAACCTATGCTAAGATATAAACAACCTGCTTATATATATATATAGTACACGCACTGCAGCGTCTTTGTTTTTTAATTGTGATCATATTCTATACAATGTTTTCTATTAGGAAAAACACCTTAGTCATAATATTTAAAGTATTTAAAAGTACCAAATTCTACTGTTTTGTTCCGGATGGACCTGGTTAATGATGTCAGTGCTTGGTTTTTAAGTTGCATTTGTATGACCTCAACCTGCCACCAGAGGGCTTTGGGTTCGATACCACCTGGTCCAGTTCAAATCAATGTTTCTATAGTGTTGTTGATATTCTGTATCCTTGGTCTGTGACTGGTTCATCTTCTACTCTGTGCTGCTGTTGGTACTGAATGATATAATAATAAAATAGAAACAAACACTATCTTGTAGCCCGTCGTCATATTGAAAGGTAATATCCTCTCCATCAGCACCAACAGACTTCTCACACCTGATGTTCAACACATGTATGTATAAATACACTGTTTGTCTCTGTAATGACTTAATCTGTCTGTCTTCACATTCCTATCAGGTAACAGAGCCTCATGCTGCTGCTTCAGGACAACGTCATCAGCTGCCTTGCTCCATGCTGTGTAAATGATTCAGGCCGCTGGTTAAAAACCTTTACTATTGTCTTATTTTAACCAGCAGACAGCGAGGCAGAAGGACAAAATAATGATGCAGACTATTGGCACAGCGTGGTGCTGACTGTAGGTGGGCCGAGCTCGACGGACAACCACAAAGACGGTGTCGGCTTGAACAAAGAGCCACATTGATAAGTATTCCATTTTAGTTGCATCAGATGTAATATCCATATGGGGTAGTGCTAATGGGCCTTTTCTTCGCTTTAGCAGCGTGTTCGTTGTATCCTGATCGTCAGGAGTGTGCCTTAAATGGACCAAACTGGAAATGTCCTGTTTGTCAGCTTGATTTAAACTCATTTACCATAAAGTTGGATAAACCAACCAATCCCAATGTTAAAAAGTGACTTTTTATAATGTTATATAACCTGTGAGACAGTCAAACTTTTATGTGATTTGGACTCAACCTTGCACCATTAGGGGTCACAATTTCCAGCTAACAGTAAAACAAAGATCTTTGTAGAGGGGGCGTAGATTGTAGCCACAGGGGGCACAATCCCACTGCCTCTGCGAAGGGTACAAAAGATAGCATTTACCATAGCTAGCATGCTAATTCTTGTATCGATAGGAATGCTAGACCAACAACATGTTTCACAGAGACATGAGCGACTAATGAACAACTCCTGAATGAACCAAAGTTGATAAGAGATTTCTAGACTGCTTATCTTTATTGTGCAATTTGACACGTGGCAAAACATGAACAAGTACAGTACATAGAAATAGTGCCGTCCATCTTAACTTACTCTTCGTTCAGTGGAAATCAGGAGCAGGAGTTTATTCCATTGAAATGAAAAAGCTGTAAAAGCTCTGCACACTTTCTGGTCAGTTCACTGTGTTAAAAATGTAATCCTTAGTTTTATTTATTTTTTGAGTCATTTTGACTCAGAATACAGATATTGGTGAGTACTCAACTGAAATACTCGTACTCATAAAGAAAACTGTACTGGGACAAGCCGACACAATGCACTAGGGTTTGGGTTTTTTTTTCATCTTTTACCTGCTAATCCTCTTCAGCATTGCAGCTGGCTGCAGCCAATATCTTTACCAAATAATCACAAACCATGTGACCCACAGCTCACAGTACGTTTCACACAATTCACGGATTCAGGCCTAAAGAAACGCTTTTAAGACCCACATTACCATGATTTCTATGGATGGTCTCTCCCTGCTCTGCTGAGATGGCTAATGTGGGTGATAATGACGCTCGACATTCACTCCTGGGGATAATCACACGCACACACACACACACACACAGACATGGACAACACAAACCATGGTATATGCTTTCACGCTGGGCTCATTTGCATTCACATCAGTATGCATGAAATTTCTCACTGAACTTTAATACCCTAACTGCTGCATAATACACTTTAATGAGCATAAAAGTGAGCATGACAATTAAAAATCACATTAATCACTAAATGCTGAGGGGTGAGGATGCTATGAGACGAGTGAGGGGAGCAGGGAAGAGAAGGAGGAGGTGCACTGAGGACTCGGGGATGAAGATCAGGAGGGGGGAGTAATTGATGCGATATTAAGGAAGGGTAAAGAGAACAGAAATGATTTTCATGTATTAAAAACCTGACACTGGTGATGAATGATGTATTTCAATCCCAGGGATGTGTGCAGGGTTGATTCTCCTTCTTCCTTCCTTCTGTCTCGTACCTCTCCTGTTTTTGCACCGTTACAGTACCAACCCTGACAAAAACCTTACACTTCAGCCTGTATTCTCAGGTAGACCTTTAAAAATCATTCGTCTTTTCATAAAAACTGCAATCAATGAGCCGTGCTGTGACTTTGGAGAGCGATCACATGATTTCCATTTTTTTTTTTTTTTTTGTTCACTGTTGATAACAGAGGTTTCCTTTGAGCGCGAGTGAAATCCAACTGTGACTTGCTATGACTCGTGCAGGTGTCTGTGTGAGCAAACAAAGAGTGATTATGTTCAAACGTTTACAAAAACTGTGCAAACACAGGAAACACCGTCACCTGACTGAACACAAATTTGTTGATTTCCCTTCGTGCTGCTGTGGACTTCACAGTTCACAGTTCTCCTCTACTTTTTAGACAACACTTTTTTTACTTAATACTTATATTTTGTAATAAAGAGGCATACATAGTGGCAGGGTGGTTGATGCTGTCGGTGTTGCCTTACAGCAGGGGTCACCAACCTTTTTGAAACCGAGAGCTACTTCAAGGGCACTTATTATAACAGAGAGCTACTTGTTCAATACAACAGACGTCCTGAACAATGTAATAATAATCACTTCTGGGACAGACAATAACAGACACTCTTCTTACCATGGTCTGAATATCACTGCACAGTGGAACTGATTCAAAAAGCACAGTAACAGTACAATTTTTAGAAGACACCCCACAGGCTCCTTAGCTAGTCCACGGGGGCACCATGTTGGGGCCCCCAAAACCTGCTCCTAAAGAACCTCATTGCTTAATTCTCTCTCTCTCTCTCTCTCTCTGCCCCCTCACCCCTGTGTGAGTGATAGTCTTCCATAACATTTCGTGCCCATATCTTGCCTCCACTATGGCAGATACTTCATGTATAAAACATATATAGTACATCCATAGTTTCTGATTCGTTCACCTCCCATCACATGTCACTGGAAAATAAATGATGTTTAAGAAGTTTCTCCAGCTTCATCCAGGTCAGATAGTTTTGAGGATTTTGAGAATATAGTTTAAACTTTATTATGTTTGTATATATGTGTGTATGTATGTAGGTAGTAGTTATAAATGTACCTATGTATGTACCAGTCGTAAACCTCTACTACACCCCATCAGTGTCAACTGCAGTAGTTACGGTGTAGACAAAGTTGTACTCCAGCAACATAATGGTTCTGTATGGCGTTCACATTTCGGTTTTTTTCCCACGCTCCAAAAAAAAGAATGATTGAATGGATGTTTGTCTCTATATATGGCCCTGTGATGAACTGTTGAACCGGTCAGTGTGTACCCCAACACTCTGACCAGACCGCTGGAAGAGGATTGTCCAAGACTGTGAAGAGGTTTTAGCTGAAGATGAATGAAAAACTATGAAACACAGGGCATTCCCACCGCAGTGATAGCACCCACTTCTGGGGAGGATGTGAACAACAACAGTGACAGAATCTTTTCCATTTTGAAATCAATCAATCCGACCTGTGGTTAGAGTGAATACAACACCTAATGTAAATGTTTTAGACTGTAGGAGTGTGAGAACGCAAACTCCATCTTCTCCACTCAACCACCGTGTGGCTCTGATTTAATACAAAAGATGGAAAATAAGAGATAAGGACAAGGGTGACCTTGAACCTCTGGGGATCGGTGAGGAATTTAAATTAATTTGAGACTGAAATTTGTCTCCAAGCCAATTATGATTTTTTAATTAAATCAAGAAGTTATCTTTAAAAATGTTTGATTTAATACAAAAGATGGAAAATAAGAGATAAGGACAAGGGTGACCTTGAACCTCTGGGGATCGGTGAGGAATTTAAATTAATTTGAGACTGAAATTTGTCTCCAAGCCAATTATGATTTTTTAATTAAATCAAGAAGTTATCTTTAAAAATGTTAAATTAACCATAACTCTCTTTTTTTTTATGAAAAAGAGTCTTCTCAGTTTGAGTGAAGCCCCTGAAAATGTCACTCTACTGCTCACACACAGAGAGTCCACACCCACCGTCTGATCCCTTCCAGTGAGGGTTTGCAGTGGTGCAATTGATCCCTGTGGTAGATGCAGTGACAGGCCCAAGGAGCCAGTGTTCAAATGAATCATAGAAGGAGAAGTGGAAGATGGCGAGGGCTTCTGTTTGTTCTTCCTCTGAATAATACAGCACAAAGACAGGCAGCAAACAACGCGTGGCGTGTAGCAGAGAGGGAGAGCGGGGCTGGAGTGAAACACCGACTGGTTTGTGACTGAAATCACAGAGGAGAAAACGCACGACTTTGTTTGAAGTGTTTTGTTGATCGTCAAACTTTGAATAAAGATAGATCAGCAAAGTAGAGAATAAGAACTCTTTGACCATCAAAATAGGAAACGCTGCAAGAAACAACGCTCCCAAACGGACGCCATGTATTCTCTACTGCATTTTACAGCATTCAAATGATTCTTTTTGGCACTTAATTGCATCGCTTCGGGGTAAAATAAAATTAATTGTATCCAAAATCTCAGAATGTGATTAAAAATATATGTGCAAAGGGCCGGGTAGGGAAATTTAAACCTAAATAATTGACAAAGCTGTATTATATTGCTGCAGAATTTATCCCCTCCTTAAAATGTTCATTTCACTATGCATGTGTTTTTTAACATTCATGCCCACCGCAACACACGCCCTCCCGCCGACCGTCCAATTTCCCCTCCTCTTTGAAATGTTCACAGGCAGAACGATGGCTTTTTCACCCCAAAAGAGGGCATATGAATTTTTCAGGCACTTAAATAATTAAGTTTAAAGTGTTTGGGGCGGCAGAGCGCTGATAAACTAATCTGAGAGAAGGATGGAGGGAGAAAAGGTCTGAGAGGGACATTAGAAATTTATAATTTTATCAGCAGCTATTTATTATTAACGCAGAGCGACCAAATTAGCATTCATAGACAAAGGGACTCCAGGGGAGGACGGCCTGTGGGTTTCAAGGTGATTTATTAAAACAGGGGAGTCAAAAGGAGAGCAAAGGGAACTGGTTCAGACCCCGACCAGGACCTGAATGTAACAGCGTTCAGTTAATGGAGATGGGATTTGTTAATATGAGCAGCAGTTTGAACACATTCTAATGAATCCCTCTTTGACTTTGACTTAATTCTCATGCATTCTTGATGTTATGAACTCATAGCTGATACAGCAGCAGTAACATAATTAGCTATAAATAACAATAAGTTAATTTTTCCCTTTTGTTTTCATGCAAATAAGTACAAGTGTATTAGATATTTATTGTTATTATTATTCAAGCGGGCCAGATTGAACACCTTAGTGAGCCGGTTTCTGCCCACGGCCCGTATGTTTGACACCTCTACTTTAATGCATAAATCATCAAATTCAATAGCTCAATGACATGGATTCTCATCAGCCTGAACCATGGTCAGAATCTTTAACACAGACTGAACACAATGATTGGATAAAACATCTGAGATCTGAGAAAAAAAACTATAAATGGATTAAACACACATTTAAAATACACATGAATAAAATAAGCATATATTTTCAAATCAAAATAAGAAAAAAAGACAAAAAAGATTCTACATCTTCTACATCTTTGTGCATCTCAATTTAAGTCTTCAAGGTTTTTCATTATAAAATAGTAAATGACTACACAGAGAATTGTAAGTTAAGTTGATAAAAATAATAATAAAATAAATGTGAGGTGAAAAAGACCCACTCACTCCCAGGCCTGCTCCCAGGCAAAGTAAAAAAAAATCTGAATACATTCAGGATCTGCAATTTATGAGCTGGTTGTCTGTCTCCAAACCCCGACATCATGTCAGAACCAAATAGTCAAAATGACATGTGACAGTCTGAGTAGTGACTCAGAAAATCAACTCATTTTACAGTGAAATCCACCTTCTCCCTGTTTTTAATCTATTTCTATTTCACAGTCTCCTAATCTGATAGTCTCTGCCTCACGCTGTGTTCTGCCTCCAATCTCATTTTATTGGAAATTTGAAGGAAAATGTCACACTGTGGTATTGCCTATTATCATCTAGAACAGAGGGGGAAAACGCCCACAGTGATGCCAGCAGCTCTGCACCCAGCTCCTGTCTGTGCAATGACAGACTGTAGAGGCTGACACTGAGAAGGGAAAAGTAAAAATACTATGTGGAAAGTTAGGACTTAAAGTGTCAGCGATACTGCATAATAAAATGTTTTTGTTTGTTGTTTAAGCATCTGCTCGATTTTAGGATGTTATAAAAAAAAGTCTTGAGTTTTAAAAGATTGTCAGTGACACAAAAGAGCATTTACCAGGGCGGCTGCTGAATTATATTACTGTCTTATTAGTAGAAGAATTTATAGAGTTGTACCTTTGGTGCATTAAAGTGAAAAAAAAAAGAATAGTCAGAAAAATCTGTATCTTCACATAAGAAAGGTCAGGGATTGAACAGGTGGCCTTCTAGCTGTAAGGCAAGAGCACAAACCACCCCATCCGCATTTGGCCATGTGTTAAAAATACAAAAAAAATTCCAGTATGCTTTCTGCACAGTGACAATCTATATGTAAATGACTAAATAACCTAGATTCAATGAAAACATATTTTATTTGACGAAAGCCGTCATTTGCAATTATAATTTCTAACTTTCACGAGGATTGACTGAAGCTACTCTTTTCTCCATTTTGAGACAAAGAAATCCCGTCCACTCTGTCCTTTGACCTGTGCCAGTTGTGCAGACAGAGTGGAGGATGCTGGGAAATGGTGCCTGCAGTGGTAGGACCCCCTCTGTGACCATATACGTATCCTCTTACTCGCTCAGAAAAACATTAATTTTTCAAATGAATGCAAATAACCTCAAATGATGAATAATTGCCCCCATATCAAAATTCAATTACTGTTAAACACTGATGAATAACTGATGGAAAATTATGAATAATTTCTTTGACAAGGACAGTCTCTCCAAATGAATGTGTCTGTCTTAATAAAGGAGGGCGCAGTAAAAATGTGATCAGTGAGAATTCTGCAGAAAAAGTAGAACATTATATTTTCACAAGCTGTGACGTGGCCAAAAGGCTGGTTCGTATTCGCTGGTATGTGGCTCTGTGATGGACTGGTGAAATGTAGATTTACTGTAGATTACTTCAGCTGAGTTAAGCATAAAACATTTTATTAGTTCATAAAATACACGATTAGAAAACTTTTGTTGATTTAAAAAAAAAAACCATATACCTGTTTTTGGATGAGTAACCATAAGCTATTTTAATCATTTTTTAACTACTACTATAACAACCATAAGGTTTAATTTTTAGATGTTTTTACCCCCAAAGTTTGTCAATATTGACTAAAGGTTCATTCAATTCTGGCTATTTGAACGTATTGCTCAGTTCTAACTGCTGTGTTTTGGGTAACGTAGCTAAAGCTAGCTTCAAGATGACATCATAGTTTGTGTGTACCTGCTGTAGGCGCTATATCAGAGGATAAGCTGATGTAAATATACACTAAGAATAGTGAAAACACAACTCATTATTATGGCTGTCGTTTAATGCCATTTATAGGTCAACAAAACTAAAATAGTAATTATAAAACATTGTCTAAATCTGCAACAACATAACACAACATTTTAGCTCTGACATTTCCACTATGAAAGCCATTTAAAATAATTAAAGTAATTTTAAAAATATATATTTTAAACTTACTTTTCCCATAGAATTACTCTGACTTAGTCGTCCATTGTACTATGAACTAGGGATTCGTTAATACATGGTAAAACGTCGGCATAAATTGGTCATTCCTCAAGGTAAAGATAACAACAGTTCTCTCTGGGAAAAGCGGAGAATATTATTCATCGCTCTCCACGCTACACTTTCGTGAAAACAGCTGATGTAACTGCACAGTCAGTAAATGTGTGCTGTGTTTTTGCCCAGGCTGTGAAAAGGAATTTCCTCCTGGGGACGACACTCAGCAAGTACGGGAACTGTGGCCCTGACGAACATGTGACAAAACAGCGCCCTCCTCGGGTAATTTATATGAATTACATTAAAAACCAAAGCACGATTGTAACTCAGGTCATCAACAATAGAAAGAACTTTTACCTTATTGAAATCTTTTCGCACGTGTGTGTTAACTCTTTAAATGTTGGTCTCTTTAAGTTTTAAGTTAAGGCATTTTAAGTGACTGCGAAGAACATAAAAAGTTTATAGTCGTTCATCCCGTTTCTTTTAAGCATATGTGAAAGAACGGTGACTCTGACAGGAAACATTCTGATTGGCTGTTTTGATTTGTTTCAGGCAGTGGTTGATCTGTCTTTTCAGGCTAATTATCATTATTATAATAATAATCATTATTATTATCATCACCATCACCGTGGATAGATCACCAGTCCATCACAACAACATGCAGAGATAAACAATCATCATCTCTATGGTCAATAAGAATGTTCTAATGTTCTATGTGTTTGGATTGTGGGAGGAAACTATACTGTATGAGAAAGACTCCATACAGGAAGACTAGGGATCCAACAAAAACTAACAAACTAGTGATTTAATTCATGTAAAACAATTCATGCTCACCACTTTTTCCACCCTGTGGCCACAACATCCTCTAAAGTTAAAAACAAACAAGTTGCTAATGCTTCTGTTGTTACTGTAACTGTACACGAGCTTCAGGTTTTCAGGTAAAACACATCTGCTTACTGAAGCACACGACCTGAACCCAGGTTTGACTGAACCTTGGCCGACTGAGGTTTGTTGAGCGAGCACCGACTCCACTGCTGAAAATGGACAAACTTCTACGAAGTGCTGACATCACCAAGTGTCCCAACAGAAGCAGGAAATGAAATTTGGCAACTTTGCACTTCTGCTGCCGTGCAGATACCCACACGTTGAGAGCACACAGCCGTTTGCTCTGCCATATCAGAGCAACACTGACTAGTTTCCTGCCGCCCTGGTGGCTGATGGTATGTAAATCACACAGATGTAGGAACAACAGGGAAGTGAGAGCCACTCTCTGTGTGTCTACAGCCAGCAGAGCAGATAAAAACAGTTCACACTCCTCTTTGTACCAACTTTGCTGAAGCCAATCAGACTTTGATTGAAGCAACAGGTAGTTAATGTGTAACAGCGTCAGTGTTAGGTAGCTCACAGCTCCGTGTGTGACGCAGTCACAAGACCAACAGCGGTGAAAACCAGGACTCTTGTGGGGATTTGGTGTGTTTGTGTATGAAGCTCAGCTGCATTTTTTTTTGGTTGTGAGGAACAAAGACCACTGCCATGGTGAGTGCTGACCTCTACTGTTTCACACTGTTTACTGTAGTATTCTTTTAAACTGACCCTGGTTGACTGTCTTATAACTGGTCTTCTTAAAATCCTTCTGTTTGGTTTGTAAGGCCGAGGACTAAGGTAGAATATGTTTGAGTACAATTCTGAGTGATGTCTGGTTTACTGTATAACTCTACCTTCACAAAGGCCTCGGTGAGCGCACTCATGACCCAGTTATCTGAGGCAGGAAGTGAAGTTTGATCGTTGTTGTTGGAGAGCCGGGGGAGGCAGGATCTGATGATTTTGTCAAAACATTGTTTTGTTCTTTTGACAGACTGACACAGGCTCCCAGTTGCCAACATCTGACCCGCCCAACAGACTTGACCATGTGCAAGGTCAGGTTAATGAGGTTAAAGTCATTTTGAAAGACAACATCAATAAAGTGCTGGACAGAGGGGACCGATTAGACGAACTGATTGAGAAGTCGGGCGACCTACAGGCCACGGTGAGTATTTCATCATAAAACTGTTGAAAACTGTTGTGAGCCAGTTACTCATCAGTAGAGCACTGACACCATTTCCTTATCGCCGGTGTTCCATGAACAATAAACATATATGACCACAGTGGTATCGTACAACGTGTCACTTTTGTAAACATTACAGAGCAGTGTATGTGACGTGAACCTGAAGTCAGTTCGGTCCCAATGATGGCTAAATATAAAGAATCAAATGAAAACAATAAATATGCTTATGTCACCATGTCAAATCGTCAATTAGTTCGCAGAGAGAGAGAGAGAAAGAGAGAGAGAGAGAGACTGCCATTATTTGTTTTGTTACGGAAAAAAATGCATCTTTGTCAAATTTATGTTATTATCTCTGGATTGTTATGATTCATCAAGCTTAAATAGAATTGTTATTTACTGTGATTTTTATTTTATTTCCCAAAATGTAGGGAACAATTAAAAGGAACTTAATTTCAGTACCACGGCAAACCAAAGGGGAACTCTAATAAACGTAGTTCAATATAATGTAGGAATTAAAGGACCCTTTTATAGAACAGGGGGACGTGCCGGAGAACGTCTTTCACACCAGGTCATAACCAGCTATTTTGTCTCTAACTCCGATAGAGCTAGAGCAGAACGTTTTGCAGTGTCAGAAGAATTTAAATAGTTTATATTCAAGGTTGGTTAAAATGAAACTATGACATAGGAGAACTTTTTGCCTCATTCCTGTTTGAATAGTATTTATCTCATAATTGACTACCATTCATCTCATTATCTTCCTGGTCAGTACCGGTCGGCTCCTCTAAACCATTGTACTCCAAATCTTCCCAGCACTGATAAACAGTCTGTTCACCTGATCACATCAACACCCCGCTGTTCTAACAGCGTTCTGTTTTTCCTTCCGTTCTCCCAGGCCGACTCGTTCCAAAGAACATCTACACGTGTGGCAAGAAAATATTGGTGGAAAAATGTTAAACTAATGATTATAATTGGAATAGTCGTGCTGATCATCGTTATCCTCATCATCCTCCTCGCAACTGGGACAATTTAACTATTCACCAACCACCGGGGTCTGAAGGCAATGACAACAGAGGATAAAATTCAGTGATGGAGAAAACTTTGACGCAGCTTTTAATGAGTCCGCATTTCAACTTTTATATTGTAAGATCAGAATAACTGTAAATGTCATTTGAAAATATTAATTTTTATAAATAAACTGTATATATTAGGGCTGTTAACTGATTAATTACAGGGTAGCTGTAGATTAATCATGATTGAGGTAAAATAACACTCAACAAAATACAACAAAAATGTATTTTAAAAAAATCCAGAACAGAAGGACAAATAGCAGCAGGTGGATGTATGTGTTTCACACCTGTTTTTAATGGTGACTAAACCAAATGATGGAACTGTTGATGGAAAAATGCACTATTTCTAAGTCAATTCCATTTTACAAATTAGGGAATGCATTCAACATATTTAGTATTTTTACCAGCCCTAGTATATACATATGTATTTATATATTTATACTTACATACTGTATGCATGTATAAAACATATTTGAATTAATTTTTTGGGTCAAGAAAGATTTCCTCAAACACTCCAAACTTCTGAACATAAAACCAGTGAATCACAACAACTATATGTTAATTACATTTATTTGTTGCATTTCTTCATGTCCAATACGCTGTATATATTCTGTATGTTTATGAATGTAAAATTCTTGTAACGTGTAATGTGTGAGTGATGAGTACAATCAGCGGATACATTATAACAATGTTTTTTTTTTTTCACTTCCACAAAACTGATTATATACTCGACCTGTGTGAAAACCCAATCTCACAAACGTATATAATAAAATTAAATTTACAAAAAAACAAAACAAAAACAAAGCTATGGTTGAAAGCAGTAAATACAAAAACAGGCAGAACCAGGGACCACTTATACCTAATATTTAAAAAAAAACAAAAAAAAACAACAAACAAACACAGCTTGCTTTAAGATACAACAAATACTCTGGTTAATATAGAGAACATGTACTGTAGGTCGTACTGATCACCAGTCACTCTCTAACGCTCAGCTAAGTGGCCTGTGCTGGAAACCATCATGTCTTTGGCCAAGTGCTCCACCAGTGCGTACACCGCAGACTTTTCTTCATCACACTGAACCTACGGGAAACAAACACACACAGGTCAGCTGGGGGGGCGAACAACAGGCAGGTGAAAATACAATGAAATAGGAATCCCCTGTGTTTAAAAAATGTCCAGTGTAAAAAAAAAAAAGGAACTGAGAACAATTATTTTTTTTCATGTTACACTTTAAATAATGTTAGTCCATAAGCTAGGAATCCTGAGGTGTAAAAAAAAACTTTAGTTAAAGCCCAAATACTGAATATTACACATTCAAGACAGCATTACATGCAAATATCTGCAAATGTAGTAAAATGTTGAATTATTCTGGTTTTACAAAAGGTTATCAGGAGAAGGTTTTGTTACAGGAAAAAATCAAATGAAAAAGGAGGAGTCTGTTCCAGCACTGCCAGTAAAGACAAATACAGTAATACATATAGACAAAGTACTTTATCCCCCAGTGCAGTAGAATCCAAATACGGACCAGGATTTAGCTCATGGACTACGGGCTACGGGAGCTAAATAAAGAAACAAGCATTTAAGGTAAATATTAGATACAAATGTTAGCAATAGGAACTGGAATGTCCAGAGAAAGCTGTACATTTTCTTTGAAAAGCAAATACTTTTGTTTCAGATTTATTATCATTTACTTGTGAAGGAGTAAGGGCCTGTAAAAAATGAAAATGACATGTGTATATTTTAACGTTTTACATTACATACAGTTGCAAAGAAATTAAACAAAGAAAGAAAGATGACAAAGCTGGACGTGTCCCATATTGTTTAGTTTAGAAATGCGGATACAGGATGTTGTAAGACCATACCAAATGGCAGCATTCGAGAGCGTATGCTTCTCGTACCCAGTCCGCATTGAGCGGGCCCTGAGAGTATCTGGGAGTCAGCTCATGGCCTGCAAGGAAGCTCCGCTGGCAGGTACAAACAAGGTATGTCAGAGTTAGGAGACAACACACTTCCTTTTCTGTTTCCTTGCACATCCTTAACTTTGGCATCCATTTACTGTAGTAGCAGTACTTTACCTGTTAACTTTACAGTTAAAAAAAAGAAAGCAAGAAAAGGTGCAAAAGAGGCAGCAGAAGGCCGGCTGTTACAATAATCGCCACAAGACTGTAGCCGCTATGTTACCACTACTGTAAAGCACTTGAGGGTGCTGAGAAAAAGAAATTATTCATAATGTTACCAAACAATCAAATAAATAGAACTACTTTAAAATAAGGCATGTGGTAATTATCCATTGATGCGTACCTACTTAACGATGAGGTTTTCCCCAATTAATATGGCTTGTAGCTGTTGCTGTGACCACCACGCCGCGGTGACTTGCCATATCCAACGGACTGATCTGGGCATGTATTAGCAGAGGAGAGTATTTCAAAGTATTTCTTCCATTTTTATGACTTCACCACTGTCAGGAATTGAGTGGGATGTCTGAGCAGAGAACTTACTGTCATAGTCACCGTAGCCATAATAGTTGTTGTAACCAGAATAGTCATAGCCACCGTATCCTCCGTAGCCCTGATTACCGTAGCCGTAGTTGTTGTAGTTTCCATAGCCCTGATTCCAGTAGTTGCCGTAACCCTGGTTCCAGTTTTGATTGGGTCCTGCAATAACAAAAAAACATGAGCTCCAATATACAAATATTTATGAAATATTACAGGCCTCCACGGTGAATAGGTGAATACAGGATTTTTGACAAACTAAAAAAATCTATATATGAACATGTGTCAGTTAGACTTTTCCTGAGAAAGACATTTTAAAGAGGACCTTGTGCTGCTACTGTTATGTGAATTAATATGGTTACATGCCCAAGGAATTGATGCACAGGAGTCACAAGAATAGAAATCTTGCATTATACCACTACAACAGTGGTGCACACCAGGTGAATAGACAGGGTGGAGGCGCAAGAACGACTTCATGTAATCAAGGCAAAGGTCGAGCAGCGAGCTCTTGACAAAGAACTACGGCCCATGTTTGATCAAAAGTCAAGACCCGATCTTTGACATTGCTTTGTGTTAATTAGACTAACAAAAGTTGTATGGCAGCATTGGCCGCCTTTCAATCTATTCAACATCACAAACATCTGGTTTGGGGACCATTTTCCAGATTTTGGCAGATCATATAACATCTACTAGGCAGACACATTATTTCTGTGCACCAAAACCCTGACGACGCCAATTGCGCATAACATGTCCATTTTGATACAACTCAATCATATATGCAGTAAAGTACCTGAGCCTAGGAGAAAAAACAAAGACTCATTCAAAACTGTACAGTACCATGACTAAGGTCAGAAACCAACAACAACTTATAGTCCAGACTCACCACCACCTCTTGGGCGGGACCTGGATGAGTATGCACCTCTGCCTCCCCAGTATTGCTGCTGCTGGTACTGTTCCTTTGACATCGCCACCTTGATTTCACACTAGAAAACACAGGAACGTTCAGACATGAATTGATAGTGGACTACAATCATCTCTAAAATCTATTGTCAAGTACCTTGCTCAGTCCAATGTTGTGGTATTTTCTCTCCATGATCTTCTTAACTGGCTCCTCCTCGTTAAATGTGATGAAGCAGAACCCTCTCCTTTTGTTTGTTTTGTTTTCCATGGGAAGTTCAATGGACTCTATCTGTTTATCATCAACACAACATTACATTCATTTGCCTCAATGCTTTAGCTTCAGTAAACAGAAAATGAGAAGTCACACACCTCTCCAAAGGCACCAAAGTACTCCCTGACTTTCTCCTCAGGAGTGTCTGGAGAGAGACCACCAACAAAGATCTTCTTCACTGGTTCCTTGCTTTTCATGGCCTTGGCTTTTTTGGGGTCAATTACCTTTCCATTCAATTTATGTTCCTTTTGTGTAGTTACCTTAAAAATGACCAAAAAAAGGTTAAGATTAACAACTCTGTCTTCAGATGACTGAATTTTGTAATTTTCATTTCTGTGCATCCCTAATGACTTACTAATGATAGACTAATAACATGACATGATAGAGTAGAATAAAACTGTTATACTGTTTTCTTTTATATTACTAACTGAAATTTAACAAAATAAGTCAACATTATTTGTAATTAGCAATCGTTTAAAAAAGTGATGCTGCGCCACAATAACTAACTAGTGTTTCTTTTTTCAATTCACAAGTGATTTTAGGAAGATGTTATAATTCTTATGAGGTTCACATGATCGGTCCTATAATGTCACTGTACTGCAATAAAAATCATTTTAACCAACACATAGTTACTTTGTAACACTGCTCTTTAAACCTACACAATTTGAATGCACACATATTCCATATTTTACAGCATGCATGTTACCTTATCAACACTTTCTGGGTCTTTAAAGAGCACAAAGCCAAATCCTCTTGAACGTCCAGTAATGGGGTCCAGCTTTAGTGTGCAGTCTACCACTTCCCCAAATTTACTGAAGTAATCTTTTAGGTCTTTCTTGGTCGTGTCCCAGCTGAGCCCCCCGACAAACATCTTTCTGTGGATAAAACAAAGCAGTATTTAAGGGGGGTAACGAACTGTCACAGTGAGGTGATATTTGATACTCAAATAATGTATTGGACAGCTTATGGAACTATATTCGATTGTGTTTAGAAATGTCACTATGTAGGTAATTTTCCACGTACCCTTCATCCTCCTCGTTTTTACTGGCGTCAATCCTGGATCCCTCGGCCTCGCCCTCCATCAGGCCACCGTCCACGCTCGCAGACATCGGCTCGTTGTTGTTGTCCCCGTCTTCGTCCATTTTCATCATGGCCACATCGTCGTTAAAGTCGTAACTATCCGACATATTTGTGCTTGGAGCCCCGACACTAAAGCTTCGTCAAAATTTACAATAAGGGATACGTTAGCTGCAGGCAAACGATAGCTAACGCCGCAGTATGCTAATATGTTGATATTTTTAAAGTTTGCTTAAATCATTTGATTGACACTAGAATAATAACAAGAACACGTGCATGCATTTATATCTACAAGTAATCTTACCGTTAATATGGGCTAAATGTGCTATTTGTTGCTAAAGTGTAACTATTTGCTCAACTTTATTGCGTGATTATTTTATAGCCGATTTATTAGCCGTAGCTTCGTTCTTCTTCTGACGCTGTGAGGGGACAGAAAATGCAAAGTAAGCCCAACACTGCCGCCACAGCTCATGTGCGGTATTACTCAGATGGAACCACTGTCGTTGAAGAAAATAGTTTCCTTTGTACTGATAGTCAGTTTGATGTTTTCTATATGCAAACCGAGATCATGTAGCGTCTTGCATATTATTAATTTCCAAATTGTTTTTGAACCAATTGCCAGGTTCCTGGGTGTGTTTTTAAATTTATTTTTATGACAAGTAATTTTTATCAATACCCAATTAATAATTATGCTTAATACTGATTAATCCACAGTTGCACTGTGAGTAAAAATGTAACACACTGTCAGTGTTTTGGCAACGGAAATGATAAACACAAATAAATAAAGTAAATATATTGTACTTTCTCAAACAAAATGTAGGTGTTTTGTCTCAATTACAGGTTTAAATGTTAAACTGGTGATTTTCCTATAAATAAATGTGTGTACTGTGTGAATAGCTTAGTAGTTAATGCGAAATAACAAGGTATGTTAATATGTCGCACTAGACCCAGTTAAATAGAAATCACAATTCTATACAATAATATTGGTGTATTTGTTTTTTAAACGTTAAAAATCTAAGGTTTGGGGATTCGATAAACCTCCCAACAGGTAGGTGGCGGTAATACCAATATTTTCCCTTTGTCTCGGTGCTGTGACTGTCGGTCCTCCTTCGAGCAGGGAGTGGACTGCAGCGCCGCCACTTGAACATGTGGGCTCTTCAAGACTGCGGTTTTATCCAACTCAGAATTTCTGCTGCCAGATAATGGCAAAGACAGGTCGATAGAGGCCAACAATCAACCGAGTACAGCACGGTTGTCTCTTCGGGGTGCTCGGCTCTTCTTTTCGCTGCTTCCACACCACAGTGCCGCCGCTGCTGTTGCGGGCTCTCAAAAATGGCCACTGTTCCCACTCCTGCTGGAACCTCCGCGCTGTTACTGGGTATTT
>NC_024320.1:17372165-17420311 GCF_000523025.1 Cynoglossus semilaevis
TCCGCGCTGTTACTGGATATTGAAGGCACTACCACACCAATTACGTTCGTTAAGGTAGGACTGAGCTGGAACAGTTACTGTAGTTCATTCTTAATGCACCATTTGATAAAATCGTTACGAAGCAGACGTTAACAAAAGTGTGTAACAGGCGACTGTCACGGTGAACAACGTCAGTGGGAATGATTTGTGGTGGAGTCTCACTTTGACGTAGCTCTTTATTTGTTTATTGACAGAGTCACCGCCCCACAAGTACACAGACCTAAAAAAACAATATTCCTTAGTTTGGTGAATCTCTGAAGTCGTAGTTATACTCCATCGAAAAACTATGATTACATTCTCTGGAAGTGACTTTGCTTTCAATATAAATTACAGTCTTTAAATCGTGTTATATTTGATTCAAAATATAAACTATCCAAATGATCAAAAAAAGACATTTATCACAAGGCACTTAAATAGGAAAAAATACACTAAGTGTATTAGTTTAAAATATTTTTATATAAATAAAGAGTTGAAAATAGTGCTTATTTGTGGACACGGCAAGTAAGTAGATATTGGTTAACAAATGGTTAATTTCACAGGATTGTGTTGTTTTTAACAAAATCAAATTTGTATTATTTATTCATTAAAAACTCTTTAATTCAAAACATTTACTATTGAATGCATCTAATGCCATAACTATGTTCTTTTTAGGACATCTTATTCCCATACATCAGAGAGCATCTCGAAGACCATCTGTCTACTCACTGGGAGGAGGACGAATGTAAACAAGATGTCCATCTGTTAAAGAAACAGGTAACAATGTCAGGACTTTCACTTGGGGATCAATACACAGCACTTCATTTCACTATTCATTAAGAGATTTGTGTTTGTTAATTACTGAATCCATCAATAGAAAAGTCAGACATTTATAATAATTTGTAGAAAATAAACTTTGTGTCAAGGCGGCAACATACTTCCTCGATCAGCGTTGGCTTAAGAAACTCAGACTATGCCTCCATGCTTATTTGGAACCTGTACAATTCTGACTGTTTGCACAGATCGAAGAGGACATGAAGCAGCACCGGGCCTGTCCTGTCCACACCGTGGACGAGACGGTGCACACAGACGAGGAGAAGGCCATCAGAGAAGTCGTGGACAACGTACTGTGGCAGATGGCAGCTGACAGGAAGTCAACGGCACTCAAACAACTCCAAGGTCACATGTGGCGGTCGGCGTATGCTTCAGGGAGAATCAAAGGCGAGTAAGTACACTGATGCTTTACTCACTACTGGATATGGACCTGTACTGAAACAACAATCGGGATTTGTGTGTACTGGGAGGTGTGTGACAGACGGCATCATTCTGTCAGAAACGGAAGAACTGGAATTTCTGTCCTTAAATGAGACAAAGAAACAGGTTAAGACCTGGTGTGAAAGAAACTTATTATTTTTTAAATAACTTAGGTGAAATTACCAGTAATAACATGTGCTTTAACACTTTTTTAAGTAAACAAAGATTTCTTAAAAACAAACAATGCAGTGTTTTCTGACTTGTGGCCTTTTACCAACAGGATCTATCAGGACGTGACCCCGTCAATCAGAAGGTGGAGAGATCGAGGCCTTAAAGTTTATATTTACTCCTCTGGAAGTGTAGAGGCACAGAAATTGCTCTTCAGATACTCTGTGGAGGGAGACGTATTAGATGTAAGTGCAGAAAACGTGTGTATTTCTCCCTCTGTGTGATAAATGAAAAAAAAAAGAAAATCAACGACAAACAAGATATGCACCTGAGTGGGGGTCTGTGCCCCTCACTTTGGGAACCACCGCCTAATCAGCTGTTTGGTTTAAATCTCTGCAGTTATTCGATGGCCATTTCGACACCACTATAGGACTTAAAGTGGATGAAAAAAGCTACCAGAGAATTGCAGAGAGAATTGGTTGTCGACCGGACGAGATAACATTTTTGACAGACGTCAGTCGAGGTGAGTGGTGTCGTCACACCAGTGTGGTAGAGATAGAACAGCAAAAACAACACAATCACACCACTTCCTGTATGCGAACCATACTTTGCTCAGAGTGGCACAAATAAACGCCCAGGTTTGTCTTTGCAGAGGCCAAAGCGGCTGAGGAGGCCGGGGTGAACGTGCTGGTGGTGGTCAGACCTGGGAACATGGAGCTGACGGAGGAGGAGCAAGCTCACTATAACCTCGTTACATCGTTCAACCAGCTGGAACTGACAGGACAAGTTTAACACAACAACACAAGAAAACTTCTTTGACCTTACCTCTTATTATCCTGCTCCTCCTTTGCCCCCCACTCCTGTTGCACATTTTTGTAAAAATGATTTAGATTTATTTTTCCCCCTCTGGGTAATGGTTAAAAGTTCCAAAAGTGTATGAGACACTGTTGGACCAGAGTTCTACGCCTACACCTGAGAATCTCTACATTAAACATTTTGTTTGGCACAAGCTGTAGATGTAAAATATGAGCTCACCGTATCTTTTTACCTTTTTTAGATGAACTGTGTTCTACTGTAGTCGATGTCAGAGGCTTCAGACTTTTATCAGACCCAGTGTGTAGGCGTGTGTGTGAGCAGGTACTTTGTCACCACATTTCTGTGGCTGTGGTTGAACTAATGTTTCAGAAGCTAGAACCAGTGTAGTTGCAACAGGCAGCAGACAAACGAGCTGTTTAAAATCTGTGTAGAATTGTCTTTGATTTGTCCAGTGACCGTCAAACCTCCGTGTGCCATCTTTGTAGTTGTTGTGTAGGTTGCCTTGTAACCTCCCTGGTGTTTAACCTCAAATGGCTAAGGCTGTATAAATTGTGTGAAATGGTTGGTATTATTATTCCAGAAAATTGCTTCCAATAAATACGTGTGGTGTCCCACAGACAGCAGTCTCGACAGTCTTTTTACAGTTAGTTGTTTTTGTTTCTTGGTCTGGTTGCGTCTTAAAGAAAATAACTAAAAAACGTGAAAACGGGTCAACAGACAAACTGAAAAACTACATTTTTGAAACTAGATAATACGCGACCTCCATGTAAGTTTGTAAGCGTTAAATCAGGTGTTTTCTTGATTAATGCTACGAGCTTCATGTTTTTAGAGTCCTACTTTATCGGCATGGACTCTGTGAGAACCTTTGGTCCAGTGACGTGTCTTTCTGCCTTATCTCATAACTTTGTCAGTGTTTTATACCTTGTGTAGTTCAGCGAACCTTCATCCTCCACGGCTTTAGCATGTTCAGGTGTTCAGTGAGGCTGCAGCTAAACCCACTGGTCACCAGGCACTTGCACGGGAGTAACGTAACCAGACCCGGGCGTTGTACGACCCGTGTAGAATCTCAGAATCATAACTGAGGATGTGATTAAAAAACCTGTAGCTGTTGTCGTTCTGTCATTGTCTACAATTTCTTCCTTTTATATACTCACGTGGGCTACACTGCTCAACACTGCCCCCACGATATCCAGTGGTACTGCTGCGTTGGAGTGCGTATACGCAGATTCTCTCAAAAGAACTACCGTATTACGCACGTGACGTAAGCAGGACGGACCTTAGCATCCAAACGTGTACTTAGCCTTAAGGCTAAGCTTAGCTTTGTTACAGTTATGACTGCTTAAAGGTAGATAGTGTTTTTATGACCAGATCTAAAGCTGAAAAAAAAAACTATTCGTCGGTGTTGATTAACAGCGTGGACAGAGTAATGGTCACTACATAGACAACGTCTTCGTAAATAAATACTATTTATTGAAAATATTGAATGTAGTCCATCTAAAACAAAGACTTGTTTTCCTTTATTAACAACACAAACGGAGGCTGACTGTCGCTCTCATTAGAATTGGAATGAAAATCAAGTACACACGTCTGATTCCAGTCTCTTCCTGAGGCCTGACTCAAACAGATCCATCCTCCCCGTGTCCATTTAAGACGACTGTAGCGTTGGAGTAAAGCATGCACACTTAAGGAAAAGACGTCCATTGCACTTTGCTGAGACATGTGACTACATAGATGTTGTGAAAAAACAAGTCAAGAAAACAAAAATGATTAAATGTCTGTTACAGATGAGGTTGAAGTTGATCGCCGTCTAATGCAGTGACATCACGCGGTGAAAGAAAGCCATTACATGCAGGTTTGGAAAACAAGCAAATGCAATATTCGGTGCAGATGGATCGAAACAGTGATGCTGCTTGAAATGCTCGCAGAGGGAAGTGTTGGCTTTAATTCGAACAGCTAAATGTTTCTTTTTTTTAATGAATACATATCACGTCTGCTGCTAAAACAAACATCCCTGCAGTCTGTTTTGCAGATCTACTGCAAAAAGCCATAAAGGCCTGCACTGACTTTAAGAAAACAAAGTAAAGGTTTGTGGTGGTTAAAGCACATATTCATGGATCATAAAAGTATGTGATTATTGCACAAAAAATCAAACACTTTAAAAATGAAGCAAGCTAAAATTTCTCTAATTACGGTTCTCTGTGCGGTAGTGAAGGACATGCGTTTTGCACAAGACTAATGTTTTCCTCAAATTACAAATACACTGATAAAATGCCCTAAAATTCCTGGGTCTCGTTCTGATTTTTATATATTTTTAGTTCTTCCATTTACTCCCTTAGTATTGTAAATGCCAAATACATGTATTCCTCACACAGATGGTCTGCAGTTTACATGGCTTCAATCTGTGAAATTGTTCAGATATCATAATCAATTTCCTACAAGCATGACTCAAATGTTAACTAATGACATTTCATTTGGTTTTACTGATCACTGACTGGCGAGCTACTTTAAAATAAAAAAAACAACTCAGTTTAGCCCTTTATCTGCTCTCCACCTGCTTTACATCGGGCTCTGAACTGTTCCCTTTAATGCTGAGTGATGAGACATGGCTTAGGTGAGTGGCACAAAAAAAAGGGAAAGTTTCTTTTTCATACATCTCTGAAATCTTCATTTCACTTCCTGTGAATTATTTTTAAAACCGTTCAGCTCGGCCCTGACTACCGGCTCTCCACCGTCTGTCTGGACCGGGGACACATTCTTTGAACAATCAATGTTGTCTGATCAGACCTTAAGTTTGTTGGCCTGCGTCAGCACCACCTTGAGCACGGGCATGAACGCCGACGTCTCACTGAAGTTGCTGTTACTGACGATGTGGGTGTGAATGTTGAGGCCCTCGGTGTAGGATTGTGACTCTATGGTCCTGGCGATGTTGTGCAGTCCTCCGACGATGGCTGGAGAGAGCTGAGGATGAATATGGAGGAAGAGTCGTAAAGATGTTCCATGACAGCAACATCATACATCGATCGAGAATCTCAATCTGTTTTCAAACAGATCTCAGAGGTCAAAGGTTATCATCGATACTGTATCTTTGTCAGAAATGGCTTGAATATTTTCACCAGGTCTAAAAGACAAGTCCAGCCCGATACTCACCGTCTGCTCTCTGAGTTTGTCATAAAGTGCTTCTAAGCGTTTGTTGGCATCATCAAGTTTTCTCTTGGTTTGCTATGAAGAGAGAAGAGAAAAAAAACAGGAATTAATGAGGAAACTCAGAACCAGGATCAACTGTGTTGTCGTATCCATCAGCAGAACTCACAGGGTCTGTAGCTACAGCCAAGCACTTCTGGATGAGTCCTTCAAATGTGGTCTTAAGAACCATGTGCTCATCAGGGATGGGCTTCTTCATGATCTTTTCAGCGGGCATGGCCTTCAGAGGCTGGGGCGGGGGGGGGTTGGGGGGGGCACAAGGTGATCAGCATTTTTACATAACAAAGTGACATTTCTGAATCAAAGAAAGCATGTGTATAATTTACAGCATGGACATTCATGGATATTTAAAATAATACAATGGTTCTAAATCTTTTTGGCTTGTGTACCGCCCTCTTCTGTTATACCACGAGTACATGATAAATTGACCACAAAGCAACTACTGACAAACTAAATATTCCTGTTGTACCTGCACAATATCTCCAGTAGGGGCTCCCGGTGCTCCCTCTGTGTTACTCTTGGGCAGTCCAGGGTTCAGGGTTACTGGAGAGGTGACCTGCTGCTGCTGCTGCTGCTGTTGTTGTTGTTGTTGTTGTTGTTGTTGCATGCCAGAGTAGGGAATCTGGGCATTGTGCAGACCGTGACCCATGCCCTGAGGAGCTCCACAGGGCACAGACTGTGCCTGAGGGTCAGCACCAAGTGGAGCCATGATGGGAGCAGTGATGGGTGCAGGGGGAGTGTAGTTCTCTAGAACCTGCTGAAAAAGGACAGACTTTTCCTTAATATATAAAGAGTTTTTTTTACCAGTTTACTTTACTTTCACTACCATTACCCGGCTGATGAACTTACCTTCTTCTTTGATGATCTGCTCAGAGCTGGAGGGTCGTTCCAGCCATTCTGAGGCCCTGTAGATTCAGGAGAGAAGAATAAATAACATCTTCACTAAAGAAAAGCCACAAAACCTTTTGTTTGTTTTTTTACAAACCACCTCCTCAGGAAGGTTGGTACACTTTCTCAAAATTGACTTCAGTCTGTACTTTGGTAATGTAAGGGTTAATCAGGCAGATATTCAGCAGTTTTTTACTGAATAACACTTTTTTTTGCACTGATTTTCAGTAATAAAACTGAAAACCCTGTAAAAAAGGTCACTTTTTTTTTTTTGAGAAAGTGTGTGTGCAACGTTCCTTTAACCAATCCCTGCTTTGTATTTAATTATAAAGTGATTGCACACATTGAGTACCCATTCATTGGCTGGTGTATTGATTGATGTGTTGTATCAGATTATTCACCCAGTTTAAATGTAAAGTTCTGATTACAATAATTTATCAACAATTAAATATTGAATTATTCTTATTTATAAAAACATATTTAAAAAAAATTATCATTTATCACCTCACCGATTAATTTGAGTTACAGTTACTGTTAAAGTGTCATTTGTCCTACAGTGCACTCCAGACTTCAGAGTGAGTCCGGTGTGAAGTTTGTGTTTAAGGAAGTTAAAAGTTCAGACGGAGGAGTTAGTAAATCGTGATCCGACAATCAGAGCCATGCAGACCTGTTCTCTGAGAGGCGGGGGTCGGGTCGGTGTCACGGTCATGCAGTGTACCTGAGATTCCACTCAGTGGAAAGAGAGGCATGTATGACACAGGAGATCCTGGTCCTCCATGCTGGAAAGACGCTCCAGGGGACAGAGGAGCAGACAGAGCGGAGGAACAGGAGGAGGCATTAGGAAAGTAGGGGTTGAGCGTCGGTGGAGTGGAGGACAGAGCATGACTGAAGGAAGATTGTCTGTGATAGAAGATAGACACGGGCTGTGTGTATGGTGAGAGGAAGCCAGGTTGAGCAGGGGAGCACAGGTCTACAGGAGAAAGAGGGACACTGGTGGCAGGAGAGGTGGGGCACTGTACCCCGGCTCCAGCTGGGTACTGGTTGACCTGAGGGTTGGCTGAGGGTCACACAGGAAACAACAGAAACGGTTAGAGAACAGAGTGTTGAACAAACGGCGGCATTTGGTGGAAACAGACAAGAGGCTACAAATGAACATGCATTTTACAGAACAGTGAACCTAACATGCAAAGAGACTGACAGAATAAAATGTGATCAGATCAAGACAATGTGTGGAGAAAGACCATCCACTCTAACAGCTGACCGTTCAGCTCTACATGCAGGAGGTCCAGAAAGAAAAGACATTAATAACAACACACTGTAAAGATGCACCAAACTCCCAGTCCTGTGTACGGTTGTTGTGACCCACTGTGTCAATGCGTCTTCTTTTTGAAAAAAAAATGAACAAAAACCTCAACCCATGACAAAGACATAACGCTAAAAGTTGACGAAATTGTGGAAAATCCTTGAGAGACGTTTAACGTTCCATGTTTTAGTTAATAAAATAAGAGAATCCTGGTGCCAGCGTTCTAAAATGATAACATTGATCTTAGAACCTTTTGACTTTTATCCCATAAATAAAATAAATTAAAACAGCACGGTCTATAATCCTGGTATAAAAGGGACAATTCCTTCACTCTGTGTCCAATCAGATACTCACGCTGGTACTGATGGGAGAGCATGTAGGCAGGAGTGGAGGAGGCTGGAGGAGGAGCAGCTGAAGAGGAAGCTTTCATGCCATACATGGGGTTCGGAGGTTCCGTCTGCAAAACAGAAGTGAAACACAATTAAAAAAGATAAAGAAGAGGAGAAGACATCTGGATTATCGATGCTGCTCGTTCAAACCAGGCCGTCTCCTCTGCCAACACTGGGTCAAAGGGGCATTTTTAAAATCTCCTGTGTTTAGGGGCTGCATGCAGGGAAGGAGCGGCAGATTTAGAGTCATGCACAATCGCTGTTGGAAAAACAAACAAGGGGCCTGTATGAAGGAAGGTGAAGCAAATGGACAGAACATCAGATGGTAGTTTGGATTAGAAGCTCAGACGCCAAGGTTACAGGCAGGACAGTCAAAGAGGTGCAGAGTGAAAAGCCATGCCTGATCATTGGAACAGTCACGTGACATGCGTCCAGCTGAGGGGGCGGCGTTTGTACCTGCTGCTCTGAGGCGTTCCCTACTTGAAGAGGAGGAGGGACATTGGGGAGAGCTGTGGGACATTGGTTACTCCAGGAGGTGACAGTGGGGGCAACCCTCACCTAAAGCACATAAAGACACGTGGCACAAACCAATGATGGCTGCAGGACCGAACACACCACAACAGCACCACAACAGCACAGACAACAATTGGAGTTTGTGTCTCCAGAATTCTGTCCAACGGTGTCCAAGAAACACACGTGTTAATACTTGGAGAAGAACAAGACAGTAGATCCCTGGCTAGAATGGAAGTCCATGTGACGGAATGTTGACAGCACTAGACAGGTCAGTTAGTATGAAGTGGTCACTGTCACACAGAGGACAGAAATGAACAGACAACAGTGGTTCAGTTTAAGAACCGCAGACATAAATGCGTGTCAGTCGTAACGGTGGACAGAACAAAACATTGTTGAGGACAACGACGTCACAACAACAACTTTCTACAAGGCACCATCACGATGAGCATGTTGAGTTATACCTCATTTTCTTGACATTTTTCTATCGTTTGGATAACTGGAAACACAGACCTGCTGTTATTGGTCTTTCTGTTCCTGCCGTTTACAGATTTGTTTTGTGTCATATTTGAGAACGCTGTTTCATCTCAACTAATTCACAGTCTGTGATTAATCACATCAGAAATAGTCATCTTTTGTCAGCTCTTAATATTACAAAAAACTACATGGCTAATGAATGTATCATCGTCCTGTGGTTCTATTTGTTTCAGAATTATTCTTCATTTAAATGACACACGCTCTGTAATTTAAGGAACATACTGGCTGGTAAAAGTGCATCTGGGCTGGTGCAGGGGCAGAGGGAGGCACCATGGGAGGCTGCACTGGTGTAAAAGGATGCTGTGGCAGCGAGGAGCCCTGCTGAGTCTGCCGTTGTCGGGACTGAGTTCTCTGGGTTTGCACGGGAACAGCGGGAGCCGTGCCCTGCTGTCCCAAAGCTCGACTGAGTCGGTCGCGGAGCTGCTCTACGGCAACCTGAAACAACAACAACAACAACAACAGGTGAGGAGTGAAATGAAAATGAAAATGAAGCAAAGCATTTGTTTCTTTTTTATACGAGTCAAACGTTGCGTTAAAAGAGTTGTTTTGACATTTTAAATCATCTCCACTTCCAGTGTTTAAACGTCTTTTATTTTCAGTGACTATTGCACCTTTATTCATGTGAATCAATGCGACCAAGTCATTAATGTATAAAACTGTAATATAGCTTGAAAAAAGGTTCTTAATCACAGCTGTACTTCCTACCTGGTTGGTGTTGTCAGGCAGGTAGGTGATGGCGGTGGACAGACTGCCCTGTGAGGCCAGCAGGTTGGCATACTGGCTCATCTTCTCAGCCAATAGGACGCCAACAGTGGTGGAACTGGAGTGCTGGGTCTGCTCCACTGCACGACGCAGCACAACCACTTTCTCCACAAGGTCCTGAGTGGAAGAGACCCGACAGCTCAATAAAACTTTTATACAAGATCAAATAGTATCTCTCTGACGTCACTGTAACACATGGAAATATAAAGCTAATTCTCTGTCACTGCTGCAGGGATAAGGCAGCATCCCTGGAGCAAGTTAACTGCCTGCACAGCATGCTATTTGATTCTGAAAAAAAAAAAAAAAGCCAAAAAAAAAAACTCACAGAGATGAAGGGAAATCAAAATCAAGGTTATTGGAGAACACTTTTTAATTTAAATTTATAATAAAAGTACACCCACCGGTTGTCCAAAAGCAAAGATGAAAAAAATATTTTTTCTTTCCCAGGAAAGCAAGTTAACTGCCTGCACAACATGCTATTTTATTCTGAAAAAAAAAAAAAAAAGCCAAAAAAAAAAACTCACAGAGATGAAGGGAAATCAAAATCAAGGTTATTGGAGAACACTTTTTAATTTAAATTTATAATAAAAGTACACCCACCGGTTGTCCAAAAGCAAAGATGAAAAAAATATTTTTTCTTTCCCAGGAAACAGCCTTATTTTTGTCTTATTTCCCGGTTTATGACCAAAACTAAACTAAAATAATGATGATAAAAAATTCTTCTTTCTTGATATTAAAAAAATACAGTTTTTTTAACTGAATCAAAGTTCAGTAACACACCTGGAGAGACAGGGGGCAGTGTCTTTCTTGACCTTTCATCCAACAAGCTACCAGTTTTTCCACATTGCCAGCGCAGATGTAACACAGACAGGCCTGAGCTTGCAGGTCAGCGCCCTCTGCTGTCTCTAGTCTGGCACCAAGAAGGTCTGGCAAACAAGAAGGTAAGATTTAGGTTTAAGAAGACATAAGAAATCAATCAGAGACAGGAGTCCCTAACACAGCATTAGCAACATTGAGCGATGCTGGGACAAAGTATGAAGTGTAGTGATGTTTGTTTTCTGCGCTACTGTTCCTGACGTATTACTGTAATACAGCTGCTGCAGACAATGACGATGGCTGTCATGTAATACTGTAGTTCGCCGACTGTCTCAGTGGGTGTAATACAATACTGTGCTGTCTGTACACATATGTACCTTGGTTTCACTGTGGCAGTTGATGATTGTACTTTAAGGCTAATGTTTGGTGTATACTTTAGTCAACATCTAATTTTATTTTGCTTGTGTTGAGCTATGTTGTTTTAATTTGATAAGGTTTTCGATATTCAGAAAAAAGAGCTTTTTAAAACAAACTTGAATGGAATCCTTTAAAAACTTTTTTTTTTTATCTAGCTCTATATGATTTCAATTTTTCCAAAACTAAATAAAAATGAAAGAAACTTCAGTCCTACATAGAGGAAATTCTGAAAAATGTTTAGAATTAAATAAAAAATATTTAAAGAAAAGGTTTTGCTATTTTTATCAATTTTTTTGATTGTCAGAACTTTTTCCCAGAATTACAACACACACCAATAAAAAAAGCAAACTGACCACAGAGAGAGGAGAACTCCTCTGGCTGAGCGTAGGTCATGACAGCAGCTAGAGCCTCCTTCCAGTTCTGCAGGTTGCACGTCTTCAAGATGTGGTGCCAGTCTTTCATCACCACGGCACTGATGAGCTGCAGAACAGATTGTTAAGGCACTTTAAAATGACCCTGTGGTTGTTGAACGCCCCGCGCCCCCTGGTTGATGCACACCTTGGTTATTTTACTGTGTGTTTTGGCAAAATATTTCTTTTGGGTTTTCTCCAGGAGCTCAGCTCCTCCAGCTATGGCCAGGATGATGCTGTCTGCCATCCTGTTGTCATGGAGACAGAGGTCCACAGCTCCATCAAAGTCTCCAGTCAGCAGGGCCTGTGTGATGAGCCCGTCCACGTCTGGCAGGAAAATGACAAGTTTCATTGTTTTAGAAAATAAACAAGCCTGACAACAATCACATGAAGTGATTTGAATAAAACTTATCAGTCTTCAAATGGCTAAATATTAATTTGATAAGCTTTAACAGTCAACGTTTCCTTTTTTCCTTTGTGACCTTGATCTATTTTTACATATTAATTTTTCAAGTGAAGTGCTGCTTTAAAGTCTATTAATTTATCTTTCCAATCAAAATCGTTCCAGATATTGTCAATATTGATTCTGCTAGTATTGATACCTTGACTGATGATGAGGTCGACTCCTTCATCAGAGGCTGGAGCTGTGACTTGAGTGACCTCTGATGTTGTAGCTGTGGACTGAACTGGACTGGGCTCCTTCACTGGTGCTGGGGTCTCCTAAAACACCAGCAAAGAACATTAGAATGTTTTTTTGGTTAAGTCTCTTTAGCCATTTTAAAAACAGGTGTTTGCAGGTGTAAGCTTTTATACAAGTACAAAACTACATCTTCAAAATAGTACTGATAAAATGAGTCAAACCTCATCTAATGCAATTTCCTCCTCGTCGTCCTCCTCCTCTTCCTTCTCATCCTCCTCTGTCTGTCCCTTTGGGAGAACCACATCCTCCTCTGGATCACTGGCAAGAAGATCCTCTTCTTCATCGTCATCCTCTGCCTTCTCATCGTCTGCCTCGACAGGGGAGTCCAGATCAAGGGTGTCAGCTGGTTGGATGTTGGCAGCAGCGATCAGGTCAAACGCTGCTTCAGGATTGTCTACAGCTGCAGCCAGGCTGAGGTCAGGTAAAGGGTTCTGAACGACCGAAGGAGGTTCCACCGGCTGAATGGTAGCAGAAAACACAAGAGTGGAGGCAGGAAATAGAAGAGTGGAGGCATATACTTTCTTGGCCAATAGAAAGAAACACATGTAAAAAGACTTAAAAATGAATTGTATTGGGGCTGACAACAGGCCACGGAAAAAATTAGGATGAAAAACGTTTTCAGATTCATGAAATGACTATATTCAACCCAGAGAAGGTGACGTGTTAGAGAGTTATGGAAATCTCAAATCTCAATTTTTGAGTTTTTCATAGGGTCATTAAGAAATTAAATTGCCTGTAAAACATAACATTGAAGGATGAGGATTTCAAGCGACCGTATAAATCCTGAAAAGACAATTAATCAAAAACACATCACATCAAAAATCCATTCAGAGAAAGTGGAACACAAGTGACAGTGACAGACTGATCTTCCATGTTCCTCTGTGCACACAATAAAGGGGAAGTAGAACATGAAGGGTGGGGTCACTTATTGTGACACTTCAACAAATAAAACGCAAAGAAGTTGCTCGTTTTGTGGTGTTGTCAATCACAGTGATCAGGAAGTTAGATGCATATCATTTGAAGCTGTTTAGCAACAAAATCCTACTCACGTTTTCACTACAGCTGTACTGATCCGTAAAGAAAATATTCCACTAAAATGTCAAATCAGTTGAACTTACTTTGAGAGAATCAGGTTTTTCTTCTAGGGCTGCAGAAATCTGAAACATAAATTGATGTATTTAATACAAAATAAACCCAAACCAGAAATTAAGTTATATCAAATTAACAAGTCCATAAAAAGAATCTAAGTAACAAGAAAGAACGTTTCACCTTTAAGGCCAACTCTTCTTTGTTGTATCCCAGAAGTTCAAGAAACTTGATGCGGATATCGCTTTCAAAATTAGCCTAAAAAACAAAAGATACACAGGCAAAACGTTTAGGAAGTATTTACTTCTTGTTTATTAAATACTGTTTATTGTTTGTTGGGTTGTTGTTGTTTTTTTTATTTCTATACCTTGAGAAAAGACCAGAGAGTCTTTTCAAATTCATTTTCAGCAGCACTGATTTTTCCCTGGCAGAAATCCACAAAGGTGCCTGCAGTCAGAGTGGCCTGCAGCTCATCAGAGCGCTTCAGAAAGGCTGTTTCCGTGACGACCTGACTGATATGCACCACATGGTGAGTAGGCTGCTGGGGCTGCTGAGGGTTTGGCTTCCCATTCTCTATAGTAACCATCTTCCCACCAAACTGTAAGTAGAACATCCAGGACAACCAATGTGAATAAAACAAAAGCTGAATTCTCAGAAAGACACATGGAACAGAACTCACAGCAAACGTAGCTCCAACAGGTCTGCGGATCCACTTGGGCGGTTTCTTCAGAGGATTTACTGAAGCTGGGGGCACAGTGGTCTGAGGCAGCTGCAGCGGAGGCAGCGTTTGGCCTGTTCCAAAGGGATCCATGTTCCCGAATGAAGTGCTAATCTGGAAGGATGGTGAGTTAGAGGAAAAAAAAAAAAGTCAAGCAGCAGGAGAGTGTTTAACAACCATTTTCTTTTCTACAATGACTGAAGTATATTAAAAAATCTGTCCAAATATTTAAAAAAATAAGACAATATGATATATTTATCACAGAGTGACAACAAAGATAACTGGTGTATTAGACGAAGCTGCACCATGGGTAAGCTGGGGCTTAACATTTCACATCAGGGAAATGTACACAATACATAGAGATGTACAGTAATGCATGTTTTTTAAACAATAATCAAAATAAAATGATTAAGAGTGAGTCATTTACAAATGAAAAAATACCCAATGTTTAATGAAGCACTGGCATCATTAATGATATAAAACCACTGGGGTTTAAGCACAGATCAGATAAGGAAAATATATTATAATAAAAATAATAGGGTACCCACTTGAACATTGCATTGTCAGAAACGTATATAAACATGATTTCTTTATAAGAGTTAAGTGATCATGTGATTGACAGCAGAACAGAAAAACACCGGCCGGGCGTTTCCAAGCTGCTACACCTATAATTTAGGGTCCACTACTTAAAACATGGAATCCAACTTTGACTTTGCATAACTTGTCTTGCCTTTGTCTTGCCTCTTTGCCTTTGACTTGTCAATCAAAGGCACCACTGCATGTGCAGGTTGCCGCTTTTGTTCTTATGTCTTTGGATCCAAGCCAAATAGATAAGAGCGTTCTTAAAAACATTGTTCTCGTGCCTGTGCTTGATTACAGAAACCGCGTCTTTATCTCCTGACGTTTGAACCTCACCTGGTCAGCATTTCTCTGGTTTTGCGCTCGGTCGCTGCCTCCCATGATGGAGTAGATGTCAATGTGTCCATCGAAGCTAGCGGCTGACAGCACGGCAGGGTTCCTCGGGCACCACTGGATGTCGAAGCACCACTGGCTGCTGGTGGGTAACTCGTACAGCACCTGCAGAATCACACACGACACTCACAGTTTGTTGATTTGTAAAGTGGTGTTCTGACGTGTGAGCGAGTGACTGAACAGTGGACTCTTACCTCTGAAGTGTTTGGATTCCAGCACAGGATCCTGCTGTCCTTACCACAACTCAGGAGCAGCTCAGGATCAGCCACGCTCCAGGCGATGGACAGAACACCTCTGAAGAAAAGAGACCAGACGGTTCTAGGATTAGTTTGAACTTTTTCACAAAAATTAAACTGTGGCTTTATTTCACTTTCACAAAGTGTCGAGTCATGAAACAGATGTCAGTGTGAGAAGCAATTCAGCCGACAGTGCTGCAGTAATGAGACAAAAGTGCCAGCACTGTGGCCTGATTTTGATGAAATATAATTATTGTTTTAAGGTTAATTTCTGTGAACAAGATGTCTCCTAATAATTTTAAATGTAAAGCCTTTCAGACGGAGTCTAATCAGAGAGGTTGAAGACAAACCATTTTTCAGATATAGATGGCAAATAAACGAGTGTGGGTAAAAGGGCTGAGTAACCACCTGTTTGTATCAGATAAACGGAACAAAGTCAGAGTCAAACGCTGACCAGATTCCACCCGGTCTATGACTTGTTTTTTAAAAAAAAAATAAATAAAAAATATATATATATGTTTAAGTTGATCATACAAATAGTGACACATTGACAACATTAGAATTCAAGGACTTATACATATAAGTGCTGATCACGATCAAGGTCCAAGAACAGAGCTCACTCCTCAGTTTTTGAACACTGACACTCTTTGCTCAAAAAGATTGCTTAGTCAACAAAACCTTTCCACCCATTAGTATCAATTATTATGGGATATTTTTGGTGTTTTCTTTTGTTTTGTGTGTCACACTCAAAGCTCTGCCTACCGTGTGTGATTCTCTAAGATCTTGAGAGGAGAGGTAGCGAAACGCAGGTCCCACATCTGGATGACGGGCAACCGATCATCCTCTGAGGCCAGGACCAGCTGAGTGGCCACCTCTGGGTTCCAGGCCAAGCCAGAACAGTGCATCTAACGACCAACAGAGAGAAATGTACATGTCATGTATCAAGTATAACGTGAGAAAAGCGGAGAAGGATCGTGACAAAAGCAGACGGGGAACCAGGAGAAAGACGTACTCTGTTACTGTGGTCGCTGACTTTAATAATGAGGTCATTCTTACGAAGATCCCACACCGAGGCTCGGCCACTGGGGTTGGCAGAGGCCAGGATGTGCTGGACCTGTCTGTTCCATGCCACACAGCTTATGTCCTCCACAGGCTATAGGAGAAAAAATAAAAAATATTCCACTCAGTAAATATTCTCATCTTCTGCCCAACAAGGTGGAGTGTTACAGGAAATCATTAAACAAAGTATAAGATTTGTTTCACAGCTGACTACAGACTGAATGTCTGGGAGGGTTGCCCTCTCCTTCAGTTTAAAAAGTAGAAGAAGAAAGTGGCTAAATGTAATAAATCTACCTGCGTCTTAGGTCCTGGTGTCATCGGAGAACCAAAGTTGTTCATGTCCCAGATAAAGATTTCAGACTCATTTCCACCTGATGCTACCAGATTTGGCTGGAGGGAAGAAGATAAAGTACACGTGAGATCAAGACCTGAATCAAACTGCACGGTTAATGAACAAACAGCAGGTTAAATAGTTCGTACTTGGAAGGGGTTGATGTCCAGAGCCCTGACTGGCCCTGTGTGTCGGTCACTCTCAGCTATGATCACATCGCTCTCCCCAGCCATTATTTTTGCTGGGTCATACAGAATGACGTTGCCGTTCTCCCCTCCTGCAATTAGGACACCAGAGGGGTGACCCTGGTCATCCATCCCGTAGGGACCCCATACCAGTTTGTGATATCTGTAGGGACAGAAATGTGTGACACACACACCAGCTCAAAAATTAAAACAATTAAGTGCTTTTAACCTCCAGGTCAAACGCAGTCTGGTACGATGTGACGTTGTTGAGGAACTAAGAATAACCTGTGAGTTGAGGAGTAGTTGCCACATGACTTCATATCCAGAGATGGATTAGCCAGATCCAACTCAAAAAACTCCAAAGACGCATTGGTGCTAAAGGAGGCATCCAGCTGCTGGGCTGATGTTCCTGAGAAAAGACAGAGAAAAAAAAACACCAACAAATGTAGGAGTCAAACTCACTTCAAAGATTCAGTAAGTGCTGCTGTTTGAGGTATTTAATGACCAAATTAACAACTGAAGCTGCTCTAAGTACCGTATCCAATAACCACTAAAAAAGTTACATTCGTATAATGTCTTTTCTTATTCTCATTAGTCTATGTTTACTTTTAATCCCTGCAGAAAAGTCATCAATAACCTATGGATGACGTTATATGACATATTGGTCAGAAAATATATTGATTAATGGTTTTCGTACGTCTAGAAAAAAAAAAAGCATTTGAACTTTGTCAAATACGTTTGTCTTTATACAACACATTACAGGTCTTGATTGTCACACTAGCAACTAGGAATGTTAACGGCCAGGCTGACAATCTGGGATTAAACCCACATAAACAAGGGCTGGATCTGGGAATGAAAAGTTTAGCGTGAGACTAAATTTCTTGACTGTTATATAAACAACTTCACACCCATTGTTCTTCACTTTTCCACGAACAAGGGTTCACAGCAAAAGCACCCTGTTGTTTTTTGTGAAACTAACATGCACAATTAAAATGTACAATTCAGATAATGATGCAGAATCCCTTTCACCGACATTTAAAAGACTGATTATGGTGGCCTTGGTAGCAGACGTGTGCAGGTGTTCATACCTGTGGCCAGGTAGATGGGGTGGTGCTGAGCAGGACTCCAGCACTGGATGGCTGTGCGGTTGATCTCTTTGAGTTTCATCCTAAAATGATGGGGTAGATCGTGTAGTAAACAGCTGTGGAATAACTTGTAGAAAAGCCACAGTTAAGAATCGACTAAATGAATGACATGTGACCAATAAACAAATAACCCTTTTAAAAATATGAATAAACATGAGTACCTTTTTCTGTGACATTTATACAGAGTTTGCCCTAAAGCAAAACATTTATGCAATTTAGCTTAATGCCAGTAAATCATTACAGTTAAAAAATTAAAAAATGAATCTCTGGTGTGTGATATGTAGATAATTCAGCAGTACAGGCCCAGTCAATCAACCAGTATGTAAGGTTCATACGGTATGTACTTTTACAATATGTAAGCAGTAAAGTTAACATGAAGTAATAAGTGCAAGGTATATACAACGCATACTTTAATACTAATTTGTAATCACACTCGTTAGTACTGCTACACCAGAATAACAGGCTTCTTGCAATACTTTTCGAAATATGGCAGACTGCTATATTGGCAACTGATGCAACCTGAGTACAACAATGCATTTCTTGAGATATGAGGTGTTAATGTGTTTTTACAGCAGAATAAACAAGACAGCGAGTGCACGAATGAAACAAAAACGCAGCATAGGTCAGAGGTTTGTAGCAACAGCAGTGAGGGGTTTTCATTCGGTTTTTAAAAGGTCATGGGTGAATCAAGTGCTACATAAGACTGCGGTGTTTGAAGCAGTTTAAGGAGTTTTAAATTGTTTGTTTGTGATTTTACACGTTTTCAGAGCAACAGACTGTCAGACTAGGGTCGTAAATTGATTAGTGTGGGATCAGTCCACTGAAGCCGGTGTTTCACGCAAATGTAGAATTGTAGCATAAAGCTAATCATTGCGTATGCAAAGCATTTGCTAAAAAAGGGGGTTCTATGACAGTGTAAAGACATGGTACTGTGTGTACTAACAGAATGCTACTCACTAATGGGTTGTGTAGCTCGTTCGCTGGCTGAGCAACATTCATACAACACTTACACTGTCTCGTCTGTCCAAAGCGCCTTACCTTGTCTCTTTTGCTCCTTCTCACATAAACGCACACATCAAATAGAAGACAAACAATGCCCACACTCCTCGGTGGAGTTCAGCTCAAGGCCAAAAACCAGAGAAAAGCCACGGACAGACACTACCGGGTACCGGCTGCGGATTGCAGACGGCTTTCCACGTCCACACTGGTCTCCATCAACGTGGCACAAGCTGAGCAACCACCTCCCTCTGCCGACGAAGAAGAGCGACAACTTCCGGTGAAAGTCTATGCATACGGCTTTAAAACTCCCGATTTTCGTAGGTCAAAGTAGTTATACTAATATTTTGTGTAAATAAACGTGTAGCAGACACTGCAAACAAAACACATTTTGCATAGTTCTTCTCCGCTCTCGATAATGACTAGACCCGTGTTTCTCTCCACAGTAAGGCAAAAATAAACACGAAATAACCAAAAACAACAAAGTCCCCTTTGACGCAGTTTTATTAAAAATCTAAAAAATATATATACCAAAATAAACTCTAATAACTGATGGCCTAGACTCGTGGACAGCAGGTTGTTTTTAATGTTTCTTACTCATTCAAAAAAAGTGCCCTGTGTTTGCTGGATGTAGCACCACCTAGAGGCAAAATTACAAGTTTAGTTTGAATCACCTTTACTTCAACCTATTGTCTTATCTGTGCAAATTCCTTGTACGTGTAAACAAACATTTGATTCAAGTATAAATATATTACAATGTTGTATTAATTAAAATGTACAATCTATAACAATCTATTTTCTTTCTTCTCAGATTCAACACAATTGTTATCTTAATCCATCCATTTTATATTTATTCTCATTAATCAATCTTGTTTTTATAAGGATATCTAGGAGACTACGCTTTGAATGAAATAAAATGTTTTTTTTCCCCCCTCTAAGTGACTTTCCTTGTCCCTCAGAGTGAAAACCCTGCTATTATGTCAGGATTGATGACCATCTGTCAACTCTCCATAATCTTAATCCTGACCTCACACACTCCCCCGGCACCACTTTACAGTCTCCTATCTCTCCGCTTGTATTTCCCACACAGAGGTTAACCACCTGTGCACACATTAACATCAACGTAGCTTTGCACAAATGAAAGTTAATGTGAGTATGAGACCTATTGTCCATTCATTAAAATGACTCAAAGACTGACAACGGGGCCCTCTAATTAAATGTATTTTCTCATGATTGTATTTATTGACATAAGAGCAAATGAAGCACAACATAAATCAGTGAACAGAAATGGTTTTAGATTAAATGCAGCCTTGTAAAATAAATAAATACATTTTTAAAAAACAACAATTGACATAAACATGTATTTTTGGATTGTTCAGTCAATAACAAAACCTCATTGTCACTAAAATGTTGCCTTAACTTTAGCTTAGAAAATGTCTGACACATGCGCAATAACCAGACGAGTGTTTAAACTAAATTACTTAACCATATAATGGTATGTAATGAATGATTGTTTTGCAATTAAACTGTGGTTTGACAGAACATTGGACACTGTCCAAAATGTTTCTATGAAATTACTACTGATCAATTATGTGAAAGATTAAATATTTCAATAATTCACAAGTTAATAAATATAATAAGATCAGATTACACACAACACATTTGACCCAGGTTTTCAAAAACAGTTTATTGAAATTCCAACTGCCTAAAAGTTCTGTCAATCATCACAAGAAGCACAACTCAACCTGTCAAACCTGAAAAACAAAAATCACAAGTTACGTCTGCATTCACTACTCACTACATCTGCAACATGCATGACGAGCAAACCCTCATAAAAAAGTTTAGACATAATCTTCCCCAGACATAAGTGTGGGTCAGATGGGTAGTGATTGACATAATCATTGGGATTGTAGTTTTTTGTTTTGTATTTTTTAAAACAATGATAACTGATACATACACATTCAGGGTCGATTCACAAACTTTACCACAGGAAAACAGTTGATCTGCAAATACAGAAGATCATGGAATTAGTATAATATAATAATGGAACTTAAACAATTCAACAATGTTCACTCTAAATGCACAAAATACCTTTACAGTTAATTCTTATAACACGGAGATTGAATAGCAGCGGAAAAACTGAGTTTTTTTAATGTGCAGTCGTGTTTAGCATATCTTTTTAACAATAAAACAATTGTAAATTCCAAACTGTCATTACGTCACATTGTCACGTTTTCCGGTAGTTGTGATTTATTTCGACCATGCCAAGACATATATGAACACATAAATATACACATATATATAAAGAGTGCTGACTTTAATACTTTTAACAAGTTTTTAACGAAGACTTCATAAATGATCCAGACACGAGCGTCGCCACGTGGCAGAATATACAGAGCTAACTGCACATTATAAAGTTATACCGAAGTAACTTTAAGGGGAAAGTTAGCAACACCCGATTTCTTAAACATAAGCTTGACGTATAAACAGGCAACAATGAAAACAATTTAAAAAGAAAAAAACAAACAAACGTACGTTTCCAAATCAGTGCGACATGAGTTCTTCTTCGTCTCCTGTTTCTTCCTCTGCTGCTGCGCCTTCTTCTTTAGCGCTTGGCAAAAATCTAATTGGTGCACTACTGCCACCATGTGTTATTATTATTATTATTTTGCAAAGCCCCAACAACTTCAGCAATATTCTAGTTGACCCTATTGTTAAGTTGACATTTGCCTTCATTTAAAAACGCCCTCCCTTAAAAAAACACCTTTTCAGGGAGGGCAGGTGCAGGCAGTTAAGTAATCAGGCTTGTGATTGGAGAAATACAGGGTCCAAGTCCAGCCTCTGCCAAGTGTTGAGCAAATGCCAACACTTCATATGCATTTATATTTTTAATAATTTAATTAAAAGCCATTACATAATTCTAATTCAAAGACTATTTTCTAATACGACTCATTTTAGTACAAGTTTTATTCCAAATTGTTGGCGATGGTTTATATTGATATTTTCTTGAATCTGTGTTAAAATGTGAAAAAAGAAAGACACAAAAGTCACAGATATAAGAATGACAAAAAAAATAAATAAAAAAATTGACACAAAAGCAGAGGCATGCCCTTTTCTTTTCCATGGAGAGTGGTCTCTGTCCAGGATCTCCATTTAAAAATAGTCTGATTCAATTTATCATTATTAAATTATTTATTACAATATTAAATAATTTATCTGGGACTGATTTACCACAGAACACACACAGCCCTGTGTGAACACCGCTACAGCAGTCACTGCTAAGGTAAGACTGATCTGATTTACAAAAAATAATAAAAAGAAATGATTTGTTCATGATCCATGGACCTGCTGTACTGAGAATGAGACATGTTGCTCACAGTGAGACAAACCAAGAGACAAAGCACTGTCAGAAAGACAACCTCTGTGGAGAAGTCATTTCTTTCCAGTTTAAGACATTTTTAATGTACAAAAAACCTGTGAGTGTTAAACAGAAAACAGCGCCAGTGTCACTTTTTGCCAGTCTGGTCAAACGATTGGACCAGAGCTATACATGTTTGTTTGTAATGCATTTTGTGTGTATGTGGGTGTTCTTGTGTGCAATCCATGTACACTTGCATTTAGGATTGAACCCCAAACTACCGCTACTTATCTTCATTGAGACAATTAAGTCTAAGCGGGTAATAATAATAATAATAACAATATTAACATCTGTTAGCTGTACTGTAAGCCACACATATTGGCGCTGAAAATGAATACAAACACATATGAAAATAAATATCAATGGATACATCTTCTGCTTGTCTGGCCAAAAAGCACAAATGCACTGATTACATACAAGTTTCTTACCAAAATGACAGACATGGAAAAGACAAAGTAAAAATAGAATATAAAAGGAAAAGAAAAAGTGTGAGAAACAGATTGTTTTATGGCCTGGTCTGGAAAATAAAGTGAAGACAAGTCTGTATTCTGCCAGGGCACAACGTCACTCCGTCACATCTGTCCGCCACGGTCAGATGAACAGGTGTGGTTAACACTTCTGAAGGCTGACACACCACAGTGTCCATCTGTCCTTCATTTAAGGACAGTGCAAACGACTGTTTATTATTCCAGCTGTTCTCAGCTCAGCACGGACACACTCCCTTTATTATCAGGTCACTGTTCTGCCTTCTGATGAGGAGAAACTCCCGAGGGTGTGAGAGGTCAGCGGGGGGGAGGGAGAGTCTTCAGGAATGGTCTGCTCAGCAGTTAATTGAGGCACAGTCTGCTTTGGCTTTCCCCGCCGAGCTGATTATACTCATGAGACAGTGTCCAAACTCCTCCAGGATCAGCCTCTCTACTTCAGCCTGAGGCTGGTGAGTCTGTTCCGCCTTTTTGGCCTGCTCCAGTAAACACTCACACGTTGCCTCCAGCACCTCCTTTGTGACGAACGTATATGGCATTCTGTGGAGGAACAAAAACAAGGCTTTAGGAAGGCAATACCCTGCAGACAATTTTGTGACATGGTAGTAGCTGTGGTGACGACACCAGCTGTTGTGTGGGCTGAGGAGCCTGATGATGTCAAGCTGCAGGAACACCAAAGCCAGCTCACAGTGCTGGCTAGAGCTTTTGTCTAACCTTATTCTTCATTTGTTCCACACTTTAATCTAACACATTTATCCTCGGTGGCACTTTAGGTGCTGTGGTATCGAAGCCAACTCCTGAACAGTTGATGTATTGACACAACACAATCACAGGACCAGCCACTGAAACTCACACTCATTGGTGTAAAAAAACAAATTCCTCAGACAACAAATATTGTACTTAGTTGTTGTAGAAAGAAAAAATCAACACTTAGAAAGTTACCATATAAAAAAAAGATTTCAAATGAGTAGTTAGCATCAGCTGACACCTGCAGTTTACTGCAGTCGGGCCATAGTGGCACCGCCGTAAAAAGTTAAATACTGACCCAGACTGACAGTCTGTCCAGAAGTGTGTTCACTAGTCTATTAATATATATGTATTACTCAGACAAAAAAAAACAGTTTTATCCTCAGCTTATTCCATTCACTTAGCTGATGTACCTTCCACCCCCACTTGAAATAACAGGCGTCGGCCGCATCAACAGGTCTGAGATCTGCGAGGACAGCTTGGTCTTGGCTGCAGTTTGCTGTTGCACTCTCACTTCTGCTGCATCTGCCAAATGCATCAGTGTCTTCCTCTCTGGGCTCTCTTCAAAGTTTTTGCAGCCAATGCATTTACAAATGGATGAGCACATGATTTTCGCCTTTGAGATGACACAAAAAAATAAGCCATTTGAAGTTATGAATAAGAATACAGTCGATGACCTGAAGAAAAGAAAGAGGGATGCGTTAGCCCACCTCGTAGCACTCGCAGTAGTTCTTTAAGCAGCCAGATCGCTTGCAGTTGCACCCTTTGCTGTGCCGGCGCTCCGACTCTCCTTCTTTCCCTTTACCAATCTTAGGTTTAAAGGCCTCTGGGTTCCGGTCGAGACATGTCTGTAGAATGTAAAGTTCGTCAGGTATTGATGTATCCATCTTAAAGTCACGCAGCCAACATGATGGAGTTCTTCCTCACCTTGATGGCTTTGAGACGTTCTGTTTCATGTTCCAGATTGTTGAAGCAGTTGTTGCAGTTACAGTTGTTGCAAAATTCACCGTTTGCAAAGCAGTCACAGTACCTGGAGAAAAGAAGAGACTTCTTTACTGAAATAACCACAGACAGAATATTTTTATGTCAAAAAAAAGCATTCCTATCTTGGTTTATAATGAACAATTTGTTCATTTATGTTAAATTATAATTGTTGTATTCCTAACAAAGTCTGACGATATCTACCTGCTGCTGCATTTTCTACAATCTATTAATAAAAAAGCCTAAGAGGAAAAAGAATGAAATTGAATTCATTTAACATCTGTTTTAGTTAAACATGCTTACTCCACCCATTTGATGAGCAACAATAACACACATGCACACATGGTAGTCTTGGGCTTCAGTCTTACTCACAGTTTGAGACACTGTGACTTTGTGCAGTTGCACGGTTTCCTTTGTCTCGAAGTCGATTCTGCTGGCGTCAAACTGAAGTGACAAAAAGATTCCTCATTAGTTGAAAGATTTCCATCTGATTAGTCAGTCTCATGATTCAAATTATCTAGAATATTGGCTTCTGTGACTCATTTCATCAAGATTGATTACAGTACACTATTGACATAAATTGTTCAATTCTAGTATACATTTCAGTAGGGTCTTAATAATGACAAATCTAAAAAAAAAAAAAAACATTGTATCTGCCAAGGCAACCAAAGGAATGTAATTCACTGAATCATGTTTTTACTCTTTATACTGCAGAAATCTATTCAGGGCATTAGATAAAAATCAAGACTTTCAAAAGCGCTTCAAGACTGGGGTTATTTTGTATTGAAGTCTTGTATCTGTGGCTGCTGATTTATCTTACCCATTAAGTGGAAGTCTGGCTTGAGTCTGGACTGAAGAGGAGGTTGTAAAACCAGAACTGGAGAGGGTCACAAACTGTGACTGCTGTAACTAAACAACGGCAGATAAAAAACAACAACACAGAGTTAACCAAGCCATACCTGTACCAGACTACTTTACATATACAACACTACATCCTGTCTTACCTGAGTCACATATTGAGCAGGCACGACTGCGTAGCCCACATTTCCACTCCCTGGAGCTGGTGCTAGGACGGTGCCTGGAGGGAGGTTGGTGAAGTTGGGCTGGATCTGTTGTAACGGGGTTGCAGGCATGATGAGGCGTTGCTGGGTCTGCGTGGTGGTCAATACTTGTGCTGAGGATGTCAAAGGCTTAGGAGCCACCTATGTAAAGTACAATTCATGTATAATTAAGAGAAAAGTCACCGAAAATATCACAGTAACATCTCGCACAAATACAGTGATGGTATACAGTACCTGTTTGACAGTCTGTGCTGGGACAATGGGGACAGACATCCTGACTGGTCCTGTACCAACCACCACAGGTTTAGCTGTGGAGCATCGGGGACAGTGAAGAACATCAGAATAATATTTTAGAAGTTTCTACCAAAAACGGTGAGTCACTGACATGTGTGAATTGTTGTGTTTGGCGCGAGTTGAACTTCGATATAAAAACACTGCCTTTAGAAGAATATTAGACCAAAGCCGGTCAATAAGTAAGATGACTTCAGTCAATTCTAATCTATATTATCAGGTGACATCCCACAGTCTATCTAACTTGGTAAATCTATATCTACCTATATTTCAATATCTAAAGATAATTTAAATACCGTAAATATAGTATTGTCAAATACAAAAAAGATTTAAAAAAAAAAAAAAATCCTCCACATGAACGTGTGTTCATCAGCTACCTGTTTGTATGGAGCTGGTACTGGGAGCACTGGGCTGTCCTGTGCTGCTCGCTGTTGTTGCTGTTACCAGGCGCACATAATGAAACCTGCTTCCTGGTACCTGGATCTGCTGCACAGTAGGCTGAGTGGCCAAGGGGATTATGGTCTTAAACTGAGAGCTGCCGACGGTCACGGATGGAACAGGTTTAATATTCTAAAAAAAAGAAAGGAAAACACTTTCACCACAGTGGTGTACTCATATTTGAAATGAAATCATGTTGAATATGTCATCATTTTATATGTATTTACATTTCTCCAATCTTAGTTTCTAGGGTGAAGACTAATAGATGTAATCACACATTACCAACAGTATAAATTCACTGAGGATTTACAATCCAAAAACAAACTATTTAATATTCACTAATCTTTCACTGACTGAAGATTTACAATCCAAAAACAAACTATTTAGTATTCACTAATCTTTCACTGACTTTACTTATCAGTTGATACAACCAGGCTGGTGGACCCAAAAGCAGAGACAGGAGAGGACGTCGGGTTAAGGTTAAGGTTGAACTATTGATCCCGTACTGGGGAAATTGTTGTGTTGCAGCAGCGTAGGGAACAAAAGGAATTTACAAATTACAACACAAAAACAACTACATTTAGAAAGATCTAGAAGAGTTCAAAATATAAAGTGCAGGAAAAATATGAATATGATACGTGATCATTTGACTGTTATTGCACTCAAACTTGTAATACCAGAATGTAGTATGATAAGGAGAATGCTAAGAGCACCTCAGTGGTAACTTGGCAGCTTGTGGACTGAACCTGAAACCTTCCGGACCCAGGTCTGCTTCCTTAACCACTAAGCCACCACTGCCCCTTGTATATGAGTATGTGTTCCTGTGAAGAGCACTGAAAAATAATACTAACAACAAGTGGCTAAAATAAACAGATTACTTTCACTCAGCAGTAGCTTTTTAAAATATCAAAGTATACTGTTTTACAATTGATTTCTGGTTAAACCTGTGAACTTTCTCTGTAAAACGGTGGGAGCAAGGCTGTAAAAGTTCCTCAGAGCTGCTGTATTCAGACCTGGGTGGCTCATACCTGGACAGTGGGCTGGCTTGTGGCCACCTTGACTGGAGACACAGGCGTGGTCTGCTGGACTGTAAGGATCTGCTGGCCGAGTGCTACGTTGACAGGTAACGCCACCGACTTCTGGGAGGAGTTGGATGTAGGTGAAGCCACAGATACAACAGTGACCTGGCAAAGACCAGAAAAGACGTAAGAAAATATTAGATATTTAGCCAGTGTAAATGACCCATTAGCATTACCACAAGGCATCTGGGCTTTGTTCACATACACAGTCCAACTGAGCAAGGTGGTAGATTCATTTTCCTGTGATATATTTACTGAACCAACATCATAATAAAGGTAACTGTAGTATTTACCTTGCTGGGAGTTTTAAGCGGTGAGATGGCGATCTTTTTGCCAGGGATGCTCTGTAAGCTGCTGTTGTGAGGCTCAGACAGAGTAATGGTCCTCGCAGGCACCACCGGGGAATTCTGCGTCACAACCCGTCCTGTAACAACACAAGATCTGAAAACATTTCCTCTATACACAGAGAACAGATCGCATTTCAATCTGTTATTAAAATAAAACAGATCTTGAGAATGTGAAATAGTTCATAGTGTCTCACCAGCTATAACTGGAGGAACTGACGTCTGAGGACTGAGGCTTTTGCTGTTAACCGTTTTTGTGATGATAAACTTGATTGGTGTGCCTGAGGAGACTGGAGTTTTCTTAGCAATCTGAGGAAACAGCCCAATAAATCAGTGCACGTTGATTCATTCAACATAATGTTAAACAGCATTGTCATTTGATAACGACTTTTTTTTTAAATGTTCCTAACTAATGTATTACCGATGTGTCATCAATACATCAAAAACACATCAATAATGAAACAGTTATAGTAGTTAATAGTACCCATTAGTAACTTTTGGTCACTAAAGGGGGTGTTTTCAGAGCACCACATTTCACACTGTGTAATTAATTTCAGTATGGACTTTGCTGTCGTGAAGAACAAACATGTATTTAATCCTGACAAATGAAATATTTGAAATGTGGGATATAAAAAAAATTGCTAATAATTGATTCTTAGGGAGAAATGTTATGATTGTATTTAAAAAGGTCACATATAAAACAATATTGTTTTGTTAACCTCCTTCTTAAATCATACATTACAACAAATAGAACCCCCCCCCCCAGGAAATAGTGAGGGTTTTTGCATAACCAAAAGGGAAATTATACATGCAATAATAATCATAAAGAGTGAAAATTAAGAACTAAATTATTTTTTTTGTTAAATGATACTAATAATACCAAATTTAAATATACAGCCCCCATTTTAGATTTCTTTTTTCACAGTTTTTACCTGTACAGCCTTCAGCTGCTGGGCCTGAACCGTCGTCAGCTGGTTTGCAGGACTGCCCACCACAGGCTTCAACTCCGACCTTCCACCAATCGTCAGCACTTTAAAATGTGGTACCGGAGACTTTAGGTCTCCTGAAGTCTGTGAAGCGCCAGGCTTGCTGGTCATGTGAGGTAACTGCAGCACTATAGGCTGCCCTGGCTTTCCTATTGTTGTGACCAATAATTTTTGTCCATCTTGCTTGATGACCTGTTGCAGAGTTTCTGCAGGCTTTGTTGCTTCCGTGGCCTGTGATGAGGCTACCTTGTTGAGGATAATTTGGTGGTTGGCAGGAGAAATGGTAAAGGGAGCCTGGAGCTTCTGTAGCCCACTGGTAGAAACAGTCGTGGCAGTCACACTGTCTGTCGTTTTAGTGGTGGCTGTGGATATAGACAGCGCTGGTTTTAGAGTAAGAAGGGATGATGGTGAACCTGATATTAATACATGACTTTCCGAGCTGATTCCGAGTGCAGAGTCTGTGGGTGTGGGTGTGGATATTGATGTGGAAAGAGTTTGAGCAAGTTTAACTGAGGTGGCATCTGGACACACTTTCAGATTTTCTGCAGGTGTATCCGTTTCCATGGGAACTGGCGTGTCCACACTGGCTTCTGACTGGACCATGGCAGAGACAGGTTGGGAGTGAGGGACAACCTCAATGGCCTCAGTATCCATGATCTCATCAGGCAGAAGGCTGTTGAGCTCTGGTGACACCACATCCATGCCTGAAACGTCTCAGCTCTCTCTCGGTCCTGAGAAGAATAATAAAAAAAATAAATAACAGTAGTACGAATATTTTTCCATTGTCACAATCAAAAGTATATACTGTAATTACTCAATACTAGACATGAGGCAAGAACACTAACCACTCTTACATTAACCTGCCCTAGATCAGTTATAGTAAGTTAAAACATACCAATTATATTTATTTATAGTTTAAAATCTCATCAGATGTGTTTTTTAAAGATTTTAGTACATGTTGAACAAAAAAAGCACTTAAAACATAGTAGACATTAGATTTGGCTGACACATTAGAAATTACTGCTGGTTCTACTAACATGTGTTCTCTTCTTACCAGGGAATCTTTCCATCTTCAAGTAAACAGAAGACAATGTATCACGTACAAACTAAAGACTCACCTAGGGAATATACATGTACAAATTCCATTTGTTCAAAAATAGAACTAGTATTTGGAGAAAAAAAGAAAAATGCATTTATCACTTCTTTTAAAATGCTGAGAATCAGAAACAGCAGAACTTTGTGAGAAATTACCTTAAAAGCTGCTTTTGGTCATTCATGCTAATCAGAATAATGAACCTCCCACTTTATGACAATAATTATGTGCCATCTTTAGCAGTAAGAGTTTTTTTTTCCTAAAATGACTGGAAGACAAATATAAGATCATGCTGCCAGTTAGGACTTTATGGCTCTACTCGCATAAAAAACAAAAACACACCTCGGTTTTATACTTGTGTATACTGTTTTAACAGTCAACTGTGATTTGATTAAGAATCACGCGTGCGTGACTTACATTTAACTCTTACTGTTTTGACGAAAGCTGACAGCTGACCGCAGATTTGCTAGGCCGCAACGATCATGAACACTTATCTTTATCCTGCTGCTGCTCTCTACAAAACATAATCCAGCCATTGTCGAGACACGCATAGAACCACGGTCAACAGCTTCTATTGTTTACTTAGTTAAATCTGTTCTGTACTATTTTCCTCAACAAAGCACCATATAAGATACGGATGGGATCAAGAGAGAGAAAAATACGCCGTACTGTTTGTTGGCTGCGTTTCTATTTCAGGCCAGGGTTGGATTTCGAAAGATCCGCCATTTTTACCTCGTCATCAGCTCGGTTAGCTCCCCGGCTAACTATCCCTGAGTAGTAACGGTGAGGTGTTACATGTTATATGCAATTGGCAAAAATAATAACCGTGCAATAACCGTTCCGTTAGACTACTGCTGATTAAAACTGTCATTCCTAGGACAGATACTGACAGCTATTAGCTAACAATAAACTCTTGCAACATAAACAATGCTAGCATTCACTAATACCCCATACTAACACAGAAACTTAGTTACGAACATGACAAACCCAATTAAACCGCCGAGTTTACCAGATTAACTATTTATTTGGATAAATAGTAAACAGTTTCTAGTTCGCAAGGTCCAACTACACATAGTAAAAAGTATTTTCTCAGTAAACGTTGCCAATACCCAATATTTATATACAGGTTTAGCTAAGGATCGTGGAAAAACTAAATACTGACACTTTTCAATAGCACACGGAGACAGTGTTACTGTTTGTTAGTCTCACCAAAACAACTGTCAACTGAGCTTTACTTTACCGTTGCAGCGAGTTGGCCAAATGTCATTAAGTCACCCATTGTAAACTTTATTTCTGCGCAAACAATATTACATTGGAGCGGCTGCAGTAAAATTGCTATTCTTGTGTGAATTATCTACATATTTAACATAATCGTAGACATCACCCCTCTCATCATCATCATCATCATCATCATCATCAGCCTCCTGAGCGGTAGTCCAGTGACCACTACAACCGTAGTAGTGAGCTTGCTAACCCTCAGCTAGCTAGCTACAACAACATTATAACTCCTCATTTAAACACATTCGCAAATATGTAGCATTTCACTGAACACCGCGTGGTGAAGTCCAGAACGGGGCAGAAGACTGGCGAGCTTACCGGAGATTTTTGCGTTGAGCAACGTTTCCAGATAAAATGAGGAAAGGAAAGGGCGATTGTTCAAAATACCGCGCCGAGCGCCATTCTTCCCTGACATTTCACAGGCCGACCACGCCCTCACGGGCTTACGTCACAACACGTAACACTTAAAGCCAAAGGCCATCAATTGCAAGACCAACAGCCGTAACAACAACAAAAAAAAGATTGGAAAGGATAATTAAAATGATCGGTTTGTCAGATAATGTGATATGTTTATTACGGTGGCCGTGAAGGTAATAAAAACCACAAGGATATTTTCAGGAAATAAAGAAAATACAAAGCCATTTCAGAAAACAAATAAACATTACAGAAAACAGCGACATTTCAGATTACGGAAAGGGACAACATTCCATGTTTCTGGTGGAACAGAACCCTGTGCTGAAATGTAAGTTGATGTAATGTGAAGTTCACAGGAATCTATTTGATTTCAAGAAAACTGGGAATTTTTTTTAATATGCAGTACATTTTCCAGGTCCTTACCAAAACTTACATTATTATTTTTTGCAATAATAAAAGCAAAAGTTTACTTTACTACATTTTTCAAAATGTAATCTAAAGCCTTTTGACAAAATGATGGCCACGACCAAAAATCAAGAGATGAGATGAGAGAGATGCTTAATAATGCCTACTAATTAAATGATAAGAGCAAAAAACAAAAAGTTAGTTAGTTGTTTGTACCTTCTTTTTTAGGTATTTATTATTATTATTATTATTATTATTATGTTGCACACAAGATGTATTTATATATGGGCTGCATGTCATGGTTGTTGGAGGACCGGCCTACGTGAATCCTATCGCCGCTCTTGGCAGCAAAAGCCGCCTCTTGCTGACACTTCGTTGAGGACAATGGCAACCGAAGTAAGGCAGGAGCTGTCTCAGCTGATGAATTCAAGCGGATCCCACAAAGATCTTGCAGCCAAGTATGTAGCACTTACTCTATAGCAAGATATTAACGTGATCACATGTATTAACAGAATTCGTATTTATTTAGATAATAATGTACAGTCGGTAACAGTGAGTTAGCAATGGTAGACTAGCCATGCTGACTTAAGTTAGCCGCCTAGCTTTGTTGGTGTCTACAGAAACAACATTGAACGTCCAGGATTAAAACGTATCAGTTCACTAAAGCACAAGGACTTTAAAACATTGAACGTATTCTTCTCTAAACTACAATAACACGAGAAAGCTCTGTTTACCATTAATAATACAGTTATAACATGTTAGCAAGGCGCTACTGTTTTGCTACACAGGGCATGCTAAAAACTGACATCGTTAAAATGTCTCCATTGAAAGTTAAATGTGAAGTCAGCGTCTGCAAATAACAGCTGCAAGAAACACGAGAGCCATAAAAGAGCCTTCTATGTTTACAACCTGCTTGTCTTTAAAAATAGAGTTGTTTGTAAATTATGTTTACGATTTTGATGACATTTGAATGTAACCCTGGACATGATAGTGATTGGACGTCTATATATTTCTGTGTCTGGTTGATGTTGTGCTTCTTTTATGATAATTATTGTTTCTAGTTTCAAATATAAACTGTAAGATGGACATTAAATTGTCATTTCACAAGGCTCTTAAAAACATTTGGAAATAGTTTTACCATCTTTGAAATACATGTATTGTCATATATTTATATTCATTTATATTTATATATTCCTTGTCAGTTGAAAAGCCAATATTACGTGTCAGTTGAAAAGCCAACTTTTTTTTACCTGTCATCTTTCCTAGATATCGACAAATTTTGGAGAAGGCCATTCACTTTACTGATACAGATCAACTGGAATCTTTGAAAGCTTTTGTTGAAGCAAGTATGGTGTTACCTAAATTTTCTCTTTATTGTGGTCAGAAAAAACTCTGAATATTTTGCTGTGAATATTATTGGAGGTCCACAATTTGGACATTACAAGGACATTCCTCAACAATGATATTTCTCTTTTCACAGTGGTCAATGAAAATGTTAGCCTTGTTATTTCGAGGCAGCTGCTCACCGATTTCTGCACACACCTGCCAAACTTACCTGATGCTACAGCTAAGGCTGTGTACCACTTTACTTTGGAGAAGATTCAGCCAAGAGTCATTTCCTTTGAGGAACAGGTGAGTATTCATTGTGGATGATACAATCTGCAGCTTATTCACACACTTAGACTTTATAGTGATAAATATTTTCTCTTTTTAAATCTAGAATTCTGGCAGAATAGAGATTACACATTTGTTGAAGTACACCATCCAATCTTTCTGTAAACTTACTTTCTTTTCTCATACAGCACAGGCTGTAGTTGTATGCCAATGGTGATTGGTTAATGACTTAGGGGCTACTTACTAAAGAAAGAATGTAATTGGAAGAGAATGAAGAATATGTCACTCTAAACTCATTGTAGAACCTTTACCCAAATGATAATCAGCTGCTGATTCAGCATCTAGTAAAACAACCCGTGAGGGATTGTAGGTCTCTCTTGGGGAAACTACTACTTTATTAGCTTGTGGACGATATGGTTCTTATTAGATTGTCCTGCTCTATTTCAAATCATCAGCATGGATTTCTTTTTGTGCTTACTGTCTACAGGTAGCTTCAATTAGACAGCACTTAGCAACCATTTATGAAAAGGAGGGAGACTGGAGGAATGCTGCTCAAGTATTAGTTGGTATTCCTCTGGAAACAGGACAGAAGTAAGTAAATGACTGCCAAATGAGTTTCTTGATCCTTCACACTGTTTAATAATATAGTATCATTTAACCATCTTTCTATAGGCAATACAATGTCGACTATAAGCTGGACACATACCTGAAAATTGCTCGGCTGTACTTAGAAGATGACGATCCAGTGCAGGCGGAGGCATACATCAACAGAGCCTCACTGCTACAGAACGAATCCTCTAACGAACAGCTGCAGATACATTATAAGGTATGGTCTCCAACAGAATCAAGTTGGAAAAGATACAGGTTTCAAAGTCCTTAAAATGCCAAAGACATAAAAAAAAAAGATTAAAATAAAATCTAAATAAACGCCAATATTCATTTTTTTCAGGTTTTACTGTAAGCATCTGGTTATTGCTACACAAATGGAAAGAGCAGTACCAGCAGCAGTTTCTGTTTGTTGCCGTGGTCTGGAAACACACAGACATCTAGCTTTAACACATCTTAATGATGGGTTAGTGCAGACAAAACTAAAGTTGGCTTTTTAAGGGGATTTTGAGGCTTTTGGATCTGGCATTAAAAAAAGCCCTAAAGAGTGTGAAGTTTCTCCCACATTAGACTGCAAGAAAACTGAAGACCAATCAACAGCGGTATTTAGAGCCTTTGTACATTTCACCCACAGTTTTTTCAAACATACCATAGGATAAAGTCTGTCTAGTTCTTGAATAAACATGAGTAGGGTTTAAAAAAACCAGACTGCAGATCATACCATAACATGTCATACAATGTACCAGCAGCTGAGGATAACCTTTCATGAATATTACTGTATATATATTTGATTGCATAAATACTTCCTTTAATACTCCTGTCTTAGGTGTGTTACGCAAGAGTCTTAGACTTCAGGAGAAAGTTCATCGAAGCTGCACAGAGATACAACGAGCTGTCCTATAAATCCATCGTACATGAGAGTGAACGTCTGGAAGCACTAAAGCATGCACTCAACTGCACCATACTGGCCTCTGCAGGTACGGTCATTAATAGAGAGATTCACAGTCCTTAAACCTCTGGAAGGAGTCTTTATATTAACCATATAAACCAGTGCAATGTAAAAAAAAAACAATTTCTTTCATCCACTGACTAATTCCACCATCTCCCGTTATGATGGGTGATTCACAAATTATATTTCTTCTGATGATTAGGGGTGTGTGTTGGCAAGAATCTGGCGATTCGATATGTATACACGATACGGGGCAACAATACTATGTATTGTGATATACTGCGATACTATAGGCATAACAATATATTGATGTTTTTTTAAAGCTATTTAATTGTAGAAAATCTGTCGCACAATACTGTTAAATGAACTATCTTGATGTATCGGATTCAATATATTGATATTTTCTCATACTCGTGTAGATTTTAAGCAATTTAAATAAATAAATAAAAATATATAAATGTCATTCTGTAGAGTGTACAGTAGTAGTTTTTCTTTTGCAGTTTAACTGCTTAATTGTAAGTGTAGATAAAAACAGCTGCCCTGTGTCGTTGTTTTTTTCCTAGGTCAGCAGCGCTCCCGTATGTTGGCCACACTCTTTAAGGATGAGCGCTGTCAGCAGCTGGCTGCCTATGGGATTCTAGAGAAAATGTATCTGGACAGAATCATCAGAGGAAATCAGCTGCAGGAGTTTGCTGCCATGTTGATGCCTCACCAGAAAGCCACCACTGCAGATGGTGAGTAGCAATAACTGCATGGTTTCACAGTCTTACCGAGTTGTTTTTCTATAAACTGTCTTTTTTTTTACATGTACAGAAACCAGAGTGCTTCACTGTACATAAACTATTCCCTCAGTCATATGAATATTTCACTCATCAATGTTATTTTGTTCGAATTTGACTATTCCCTTGTGTCAAGGTGGTAGATTTAACCTTTGAGGTGTTTTTCTAACACATCACATGATTATGACGCTAATGACAGCCGTAGTACCAATGGTGTTGCTGCAGTGCCTGCCGCTATTACATTAACATGCTCACCATTGCTCTGTATAGCCCTTGGTCTTTTGTTTTAGGTCAAATTTAAAGTTTGACTGATTAGGTAAGAAATACAATACTTCAAATATTTTTTTCAGTTAAGACTGAATTGCTGTTACCTGAAAGGTCCATTGGCCTGGCAGAGCATGATATTGTTTTTTATTATTATTATTGTGCATGGAACCATGTGAGAGAAACTTGGCTCTCACTTAGCAAAGCTACTGCATTTCTGCTTCTGAACTTATGTGTAAGTTCTGTCAAATAAATGTTGGCGTGAAAAAATGCACCAATAAGTCCCGTTTTGCGAAACTGCAAATAATGTTGGATTTCCTGTGGTAAATTGTATAACAGTGGTGAAAACTTTACCTTAAAGCTTTATGAGACCTCATGGCTATAAATTGCTGTGGATTTCCTGACAAATGTGATATTTCACTCTAGTAGTCCTACTTCTTGAACCAGGACTGTTTCTCAACAGTGCTGTATATCAAAAACGTTTGCTGTATGAAAACCAATCAAGACAAAATTTTCCTATGTCTGTCCTTTCATCTGACTGCAGCCAAAGACATTCGTTGTTTTCCACTAAAACATTTTTCTTAAATGACGTTGTCATACCATATCTGAAATACACATTTCTAACATTTCGACGTCACTCACCAACCTGACATAACTGTCATGTCACTATGTTCCATTCTACATTGTTCACTGGGACTGTCTGCATCCCTCTGGTGTAGCAGGGAAAAGAAAATCCTAATAATGAGACATTTAAAATTAATGGTGGATCCAGCTTACAGCAGTGAAGGTCAACCTGACTTGACAAAAGTAAACAGGACTACTCTGCTGTCATTAATTATGGAGTCAGGATGATTGATATTGGGATTACTCCTAGCTATCAACTCCTTGCCCTGAACACAGTGTAGGACCACCATGGGAGGACCCTTGATGTGCCAGAGAACAACAAGAGTTTATTTCAAGTCTCCCATGTATGGTCATTGAACAGCTGGTGTCTTCAGATTGGCTCCACAGTTCTCTCACATATACAGGGTTAGGGGAAAAAAACGTAGTGGGAACGATCTTCAGCCGTGCTTCCAAGAACTTTGCTATTGTTTGCAAGATATTCCCCCGAATGAGTCAATGTGCTGCAGAACACACCTCAATAAATCATACTGAGACCCAAAGTTTGGAAAATGTTATTTAACTTTGAGCTATCTTTTTTCCCCCTCTCCCAAACTCCTCTGGCTCCAGGCTCCAGTATCCTGGACAGAGCTGTGATTGAACATAACCTGCTGTCCGCTAGTAAACTCTACAACAACATCACGTTTGAAGAGCTAGGAGCTCTGTTGGAAATTCCTCCAGCTAAGGTGAGACGTGACTACGTAGATCAACAATTTCATGCAGCCCACAACAAAGTCATGTTGGTTCCATCCTGTACTTAGAAAACCAACATGTGTGTGTGTTCCTTTAGGCAGAAAAGATCGCCTCCCAGATGATCACTGAAGGACGCATGAACGGATTCATCGACCAGATAGATGGCATCGTTCACTTTGAGAGTGAGTGATTACATTTTTTTCCGATTCAATAATTATCGTCATTCAAAGCCATAGTTTCACACAGTGAATGTAATTGCACCAATAAGTCCATCTTGAGGCAGTGGTGGCTTACTGGTTAAGGAAGCAGACTTGGGTCCAGGAGGTTTCAGGTTTGAGTCCACCAGCTGCCAAGTTACCACTGAGGTGCTCTGAGCATGGCACCGTCCCCACACACCAGGGGAGCTCCCTGGTCCTTAAAGCTGCCCACTGCTCACTTTGGTGATGGGTTAAAGCAGAGGTCACATTTGGTTGTGTGACACTTTCCACTTTCCCTGTGGCTAACATACAGCTGCTTCAAGTTGATGAACTGTGTACCTTTGTACGGCCAGTAGGGGGAACCCTCTAAAAAAACATGTTGTTTACCCTTTTGATGAAACACAGATCTGTCTGTTCACCGTCTCCTCCTTTGTTTTTGTTCATTTCTTTTGGTCTTTTGCAGCCCGTGAACCTCTTCCTACCTGGGACAAACAGATCCAGTCATTGTGTTTCCAAGTAAACAACCTCCTAGAAAAAATCCGACAGGCCGCTCCAGAGTGGGCCGCACAGGCTCTGGAAGCCCAGATGACCCAATAAACATTCCCAACAGTCAAGTTTTGTCTGCCTGCTCGACCACATCACCACTTTTTTTACTGCAGTGCAGTGGAACGCTCTGCTCTGGTCAATCTGGAATCTGGAAAATCTCGATCATCTTTTGTTCACTCAGATGAGAGTTGGCTGTGTGTCTCAATATTCATTATCTGTATCAGAATCAATTATACAGATAATTACTGAAGAGATATTATTAACCTTGGACAATGACTTTGGACACTTTACATGGTTGTCATGATTAAAATAAAATAAAAACCCTGAAGTTTAATGTCCTGTCAATGGTTTTTGTGTTCTCTCACTTTTGTTTTTCAAATTATGTATGAAGCTTAGTTTGTGTCTAAGGACCCCTGGTTTACTGAATTGTGTACATTTCTCAATCCACCTGTATGAAAAGAATTAAATTAAAGGTTGAGAGAAGTTGTTCAGCTCGCATTTTCTTTATTTTTACTTAAAAAGCTGTTCGACACTGACAGTCTTATCAAACACGACTTTTGTTGGTTATTTTTTCATGCCAGTAATCTCAACAGCTCCACACATTGGTGGCCAACCAGTCGGGAGGCTCAGGACATTGTCATGCACTAGTCTCCCCCAAATAAAAAAGTGAGAAACATTATGACACTTTAAAGTTTTATACCATGTTATCTTTTAATCATTAACAAAGTGAGTATAAATGGTTGGTTGTCTCAATTGGTGATCATAAATGTGGTGGTCACCTGTGCTCTGGTTTTTGTTAAATGTCAAGGAGGCTTGGTAATGAAAGATTGAATACACACCTCAAACACAGGGATGATTTTTTTTTTGTTTTCAAGAGTATTATTCCATCAATCATCAGTGTTGACATTTAAATTTATTAGTTGAAGGTCTACAGTGTTTTATTGCCCTTCCATATTGATTTGTCGTACCATAATAATCCATTAGGTTCTAGCATTGAACTTTGAGCATCACCACTGATACGGTACCTGTGTGTTGATAGACCCAACTGCTTAGCAATGATTTACATCAATTAATTTACAGTATGTGTGAATTCAGCAAGTACTGGTGATTTCTGACAAATCCGATTGGTTGCTTTGACACAGAAACATCGGTGAAAATGTTTGTTTGTGTTCTCATTATTCATACCAACGCACATTTCCTAATTAACTCAACACGCAAAGGGAACTGGATTTTATTGTCACTAGTCTTTCTTCTCGGAGTGTGTGACAGTCCCAGGGTGTGCATGACTCTCTCGCAGCATCTAGAAAGCATTGAGGAAGTGTGTTAATGGTCCATCCTTTCCGACAGCTTCATAAAGTTTCAAATATAGCATCTATTCTCTCACAAACTTTATATTGTCCGTGGTTAGCTCGGTGTGTGTGTGTTAACAAGCTCACTCAAAAAATGCCCTGGTCCTTTCTACGGTCGATGTCTCTCTTCAGTTGACAGGTGGCACAGATGGTACAACACAGGGTCACCATGTAGTCCTTTAACAGTGAGCCCTGGAGAGGCAGTAAAAGGTGAGGCTGCGCTCAGTGACTCACACTGAATTACTGCATTTATACAATCAGGGATAGACCTTCTGTTTGCCAGGGGAGGTGTTTATGACATTCACCACAGGATGTTGCACCTTTGTTCACTGTGCACGAACAAAATCTTTCTAAGAAGTCACCTAGTGACATGCTAAAACTTTTATTGAGTAGGTAAGAGGAAAAATAAAACATTAAAACAAGAGAATTTGTCAACAGTCAATATGAGAAAGATCGTGCTAAACCGACACGTATCGTTTCTAAAAGTCAGTACACCCAACTTTAAAATCAGCTACACAGATATAGTAGTATATAAATAATTAGACTACAGTATTAGCCAAAGCCTCACTGTACCACAATGTAGCAGTACAACTACTTCATACAAGTACTTCATTTATAATCCACTCACATACACACACTAGTGCTCAGCTCGGTGGGTTCACTCCTGCCCATCACCACTGTCTCCACTCACCTCGATGTTGTACCGTGTCCTGTAGACACTGCGTATGGCCATGCTGTGACCACACAGACAACACTCGTCCATATCACTGGCAATGGAGCAGCCCATACATGGGAAGCAAAACATGCCAAAACAGCCTACAAAGTGAGATTGGGAAAATATAAATGAAAAGTTGTGATCCGCTATAAGAGAATTAAAAAATATCTGGAGGATCTGCCTCGCTTTTGACCCCCCGACCTTTGACTGAAGTCATTGCTGACAGCAGCAGTCAGTGTCTAATTGCAATATGTCTTTTAAATGAAAAATAAATCAATAACACATCCAAAAAAATACTACATGTATTTGCTGGATAGGGATGAAGGTGGACAGGAAAGGTAGAGAAAACCAAAGGTATTTCGATTTGGTTTTTCAGATTTCAAGATTTGAAACTGGAGAGACCGGAGACTAGAAATAGTTAAAATTTTGAAGTATATTTTGGACTGTCGTCTTCTTGGAAGGCGGTCCGTGGCGCCAAAAAGTTTGGGCACCGCTGCTCTATCACACCTTAGAAATCAAATGACAATATCTTCTAAACAATGTAAAAAACAATTAAGAACTTTAATGATGGTGTAAAGATGTGTCTTGGTATAAAGTCTGAAAAATCTTCTGTGTTAATTTTTTTTGAACATTTTGAAAAAAAAAAAGAGTGAAAGCGTGAGCGTTGTTTGTGGTCTTACAGGTTCCACAGTCATCGCAAAAATCACATAGGCCCGTCTGAAAGTCGGACGGTTGGTATCGGCCTGGTTGTGTAGTGACAGCCATAATCAGGATAAAAACTGTACGTCTGTAGGAAACAGAGTTGGTCACTGGCAGAAGGTCTTCTGAACAACCATTAACTTTACTCTAAAGAGCGGTAGACTCTTTAAATCCAATATAAATTACAGGTAAATATAAATTACATTGGTTTAAAACTTGTTGGAATTTCTACAAACTTGTGTTAAAGAGGTCAAACTTACCAGATGGAGGGAAAGTTGAAGAATAACAGATTTGAACAAGGACAGAAGGAGTCTGTATAACTGACCAAAGCCAGTGAGTCACATTTTTATAGGTATATTGTGTGTAGATCACGCCAGCAAACACCCCCCCACACACACACAAGGTGTGGTTGAGTCACAAAGATTAGGTTTTATGAACACAGATAGAAGATAATACTGCGGACAATCCAGAGTAATACGTATGAATCAATAATATAGGTGACATTTACATAAAAAACATTCAACTTTAAGTTTTTACATACGTATAAGAGCCTTGTTATACTCTTGCCAGACACAAGGGGGCAGTGCATTCCACTGTCTGGCGGCTGCCCGCACCGGTCTGTGCAGAAGGAGCGGTAATGACGACCTGACTGTAATGATATGGGCTACTACATAATGAGCAGCTGTAACTGTAGCTAAGGAATAAGCATGATTTTCAATTTCCGACAGACTAAAGATAGACTAAGGGTAAATTATACCGAAAACGCATGGGGTTGCTATTAGCCTACACTAAAGCAGACCCTTTAGTTCAGCGTTTCTCCCGCCTTCAAAGTTAACCCCCGAGTGTTGTTGTTGTTTCTAGATAATGTCATTCAAACCTGTGTCTGTTGTTTTGTAGCTAGCCTCAGCTTTCACTGGTTTCATTAAGGCCACCATTATAAATCCCGCTGTTCTGTGTTCTTGTTGTGTTGTTGTTGTTAGCTACTGTATATTTTCTATGAATCGCCTGTTCCTACTTGTGGCCGCTGGGTGATTTGTTTAAATTGTTTTCTTACCATATTGCATTTCAGGGAAATGTAGTATTTAAGGAGTCCGAGTTATATTTGGGGTTTAATTGGCATCAACATATAACGAGAATCTAACTGAACAGCAAAACAATACAAACTAAAGAGGGAAACTGAGACAAAGAACATTCAGTACTGCACTTCATTATTAGATCTACTTTTAAAATAAAGAGAGTAAAAAATTCAATTGAAGAAATGAATGAGTTAGATACCAGTAATTACCAAAGGTCTGTGGAAGAGGGTCTTCTGAAGGAGGGCTACAGAGATCATTGAAGTAAGGATAAAGAATGGAAAAGGAGATGTTTGATTTTGTTTGTCAGAGTTAGTGTCTTATCAGTTAATCCCCAAGACAGGAATTGTGATGTGTGTGAAGTTCCCGAACATCTTAGATAAACATCAGACACGTGACCCTAGAGCTGGACCGAGATCTTTCAATGATGGAGTCTCTGAGCAAGTCGGAGAGAACGTAGAAAGTTCGCATGTCGTCTCATTTTAAAGAATCAATAATTTACTCTTTACCACAGTAAGAAAGGTTTAATATCCATGAAACTACATGGCATTTATATTTAAGACATGTGAAAGTTGTTGGCTTGTAAACTTGTATCCACGGCAGTTCTTTTACTCCTGTGGTGTTTTTTTACAGTGTGGTACAGCTACTTCTACCAATGAAAAATCTAAATACATGTGCACGTCGCATGTCCAAAGGAAGAATCCACTGGTTTCATATTATACTGTATATACTATAACTACCATGTGTTTTTCATATAAAGCTGTAACTAACTGTCAGCAAGGGAAATATGAAGCACAAGAATTCCCTTTCAATTGAGAGAAGTGTATATTACAGGCGAAGCAAAGAATGTGACATACTGGCCCTATGCAACACTCTTTAATATATATATATCTATATATATGTATATATATATACATATATATATATCTGTTTTTCTTTTATATATATATGTGTATATATATATATATATACATATATATATTACAGGCGAAGCAAAGAATGTGACATACTGGCCCTATGCAACACTCTTTAATATATATATATCTATATATATGTATATATATATACATATATATCAGTTCCCCTTGAAGGGCCGAAGACTGCATAGCTGCAACTACTCCATAGCCTATTAATATATGTTTCTGCAACTGAAAATTATTTATTGAAGTTAAATTGTTTATCACTGTGTTATAAAATAAATGTATTACTTACTCATTATTAAATGTTTTTTTAGCTCACACGGGCCATACAAAATGACTTGGCGGGCCGCATTTGGTCATTCGGTTTGATGCACAAATATATTAAAGCTTATTGTAAAAATGTAAGTGAAAAAACAATTTGAGAAGACAAAGGCATCCATTATGTGTACACACAATAGCAATATTGAAAAATACTATATCCTAACTGGGTTGACATATACCAGAGTGGAAATACTTAATACTAATTTAAGGTTCTGGTCATGATAGTGTGGGAGTGGTTACTGCTCTTGCCTTAGAGCACAGAGATCATGTGTGGGTTTTCTCCTACAGACCCAAAAACATAGAGAATAAGGTAAAAAGCTCTCTCTAACTTGAGCAGATTCAGGATTAGGATGGAGAGGATGAATGTAGGTAAGGTTTACACTGAATGTTCTTCATCAGTTTTGTGACAGTCAAGAAGACAGATCATACACATCAGTGTATTTTTCCCACATTGGAAAATAAATAAATAAATGATTTTAATTTACTGCGCCCTCCCATGCATGCATCTCACTGCCCCCTGAATAGTGTCTGCCCCCCACTTTAAGAACCCATGGTGTAAAATGCGCTATTTTACACCATGGGTTCTCAAAGTGGGGGGCACACCCACTTAATGGTTTTCTTCATGTTATTAAAAATTGAACTGTGGACTTCTTCCTGGCAGTGATGACGTAGGTAGTATTGATAATTCAGTTTCCCTTCCTCGTCTGATGTTAAATACTGACTTAGTGCTTAGACTAGATGCTCATGTGACGACCTATGGCAGCAGACACGTCAAACCGTTGACTCACAGCATGGACTAAACACATGTGTAGGTGTTCCGTTCCATTACTCCGGGCCGGTTTCCCCTCGCCTACTCTTTATGGGGATTTTCTCGAAGGGCTGAAGAAGTTAAGGTGTTATTTCAGGGCAGCTCTCAAGATAGACATGCGCACAGCTGATGGAAGAGTGAGAGGCACATCTGCACTGACGTCAACCCCACTCTCCCCCACTATTTGCCCCCCTCCTCCCCCCAGCCGCAAAAAGCTGCCAATTTGAAGCTGTCCGAGTCTAGGACATACCCGGTCTGTGTAGTGTGGAGCAGCAGCAGCAGCAGCAGCAGCAGCTCCAGGCCAACTTTGGTGTTTGCATGCACTTTCTGTCAGGCGGTTTGTGAGGTGGCAGAACAACCCCCTCTGCACCCTCAACTTTTTTGCGCCAACTTAAACCACCTACAGCAGCAGCAGCAGCAGCACATCTGCCACCACCACCTCCACCACAGAGCAGCACAGAGCCCAGATGATAAAGACGACTGATTAGGCTGAAAATAGACCTTGGAGGAAATCCAAGACTGTGAAAGGCTGTCTTTTCCCCCCTTCCCGTGACAGTGTCTCTGGTGTGAGACAATGCTGCTGCTGCTCTGAGTGGGAGACTCACTGGCTGCACTGTGTTTGAGGAGAGGATGGCACAGTTGAGGAGGAGATGAGGAGAGGGGAGCTGAGGAGGTCTATGTGCGGAACTTCACGGCCCTTTTGTCCCGAGCTCGAGCTCTCCCTGCACAGTCGGAGCGGAGCTGACAACATGAAGATGAGCATGGTAACTTTATCTCTCCCATTACACTCCCCCTCCGCTCTGCGGCTCAGAGCAGGACGGTCTCTTTCCGGGCACTTTCTCTCTTCTTCTTCTTCTTCTGTTCCTTCTTCACCTTCTTCTTTCTTTACTTCTTCTCCTTCTTTTTCCTCTTCTTCTTGACTTTTTCCTCTTCGTTAGGGACAGATTAGTTTGAACATCAGTTTGATATCGTTTAGAAGGAAACCTTCATGTCAGACAGGAACTTTTGCACACGCGTAGTTTGAATGTTAAGTGTAGTTTTGGAGACGTTTACGCACCATATTGCGGTGCAGTAGTGTCACTCCTGCAGGACGTCCACGCTACTCAAACTTTTCCTGATGAACTTTCTTTTAAACCCACTCACTTCCCTCAGTGAGTGCAGACTCACAGGCGGTTCCCGGGGCCGGGAGTTCTACGTTTTTGACGTACCGGTGCAGCGCTCACAGACTGGCAGCTGCAGTCTGGATCTTAGTGGCCAAGTAGGTAGCGCCGTCTGACTGTCCGTGTGTGCCTGCAGCTCGGGAGAGTCAGTCAGCGGGTACAGGTTTAGCACACGCCGTCTGTCATCGGTGTTTCCACTGGGCATCATCATCATCCCGGAGCCGCTGAAGTTTGTTTATAATTCTGCCCTTTTAGCGCACGCTGCGTGTCAGACGCGCCACAAATGAATCTACTGGTCTGTGTGTCTGTGTCTGTCCTTCTCTGTGGTTCACACGGTCTGTTGTAGCCCGTGGTCATTTAACTGTCCGGCAGAACAGAGCGTGATGAACTCAGCACTGAGACTTGTTCTAGTTTAATTCATTCACCACACAGGCTAAACCAGATGACAACATCACATTTCATCACTGACTTTCAGCCGTTTCCTGCTTAAGTGAATCCTCAATTTGTTCTTCCGTTGATTTGATGTTTTGGGTTTCGACCTTTGATTTAGTTTCTCATCTGTTTTTCTTTATTGTTGGTCATCTGAAAAGTCATTGGTGGATTACTCTGAGGTTTCTATTTGGTTAACATGTAGCCTTATATGTTCAGAAAAAGCCAGGCAAGATATAGGTAATAATGCTAATAATGCTAATAGTGCTAATGTCTTGTTAAGATATTATGAGAATGCAGTGAGTGATGAGAGGCCACTATTTAGTTTTATTTTCTTTAATATTTGTTCTTTATTCCCTCCATTTCTCCTCTTCGTGGAGGACAGTGTTATTTATTTTCACGTCAAATTGACGTGAAAATTGAGATGTAATTTATGAATTTTGTCTGTACATATGAATTCAACGTGACATGAATAAAAACATTGGTGAGAAATTAATAGTTTAAATACACTTTACAGTCAAACAGTGGTTAATGTTGATACTTTTCTGAACTAAAGGATATTCACGGTGAACCACGTGTTGTTATGTAAAATAACGTCTGCAGCAGATTGAGTTTAAGACCAAGTCTGGAAGATAAAAGGTCACTTAACCTTTGATTGATTTTCTCCACAGGAATGCAGATGGATTGGTCAAGACAAGTTCCCAATATAGTGCTTCCTGTTTGGAGTTACACCTGAGAGTGACTGTGTCTGATGGATTAGCGTGTTTTCTAGGAGATGCTGACGTGAATTCAGAGGCCAGGGAGATGTGGCAGCGCTCGCCTTCAGGAGAAATCTGAGACTCGGATGAGTCTTGGGGCAGGAGGACATTTGAGTGAAGAGACAAACCATAGACTTGTTATGGTGTGGCATCAGACTGGCCGTGCGCTTTTAACCTGACTGTTGCACCCTCTGCTCCCACCCCATGTCACATCTTCTCCTGAATTATGGAAATTTTGTGGAAGACACTGACTTGGACTCTGAGCCTGGTGGTGATGGCTGCTGCTGAATTTCAGAGTGTCAACAGACTTTCACACAACTCTCAAGGTATGATGTAGACCAAGCATGGGCAAACTAAGGCCTGGGGGCCGGAGGCGGCACGTTCAGCTTTTTAATCTGGCCCATCAAACTTTTCCAAAAAATATATAATTAATTTATATTATCATTATACTTCTGCCTTTTCCCTGCAATACCCGCATTTTCCCAATAGATGGTGTATAAAACGATAAAAAGCATTTTTAGCATTTTAGCCTTAATACATGACCACGTTCACATGAATGTCTATCTATTTGCTCCCGACTCGGCCCCCTGACGTAGACAGACGGACAGGATTGTACTTGTGATCGTGTGTTCGTTGTCACAACATCTCTTTTAATGATTCATTCTTTTTTTTTGTTCACCTGCAAAAGAGGAGTTCCTGTCCTACGTGCAGCACTACCAGCTGACTGTCCCAGTGCGGGTGGATGAGAATGGAGAGTTCCTTAGCTACACTGTGAAGCACCACCGGCCCGGCAGACGGAGACGGGGGGCCATGGACCCTCTGATGGGACCAGCGCCTCAGTTAGACTCAGACCCTCCAGAATCCCAGCTCTTCTACAAACTATCAGCCTACGGAAAGCACTTTCATTTAAACCTGACGCTCAACCCCCACCTAGTGTCCAAACATTTTACCGTGGAGTATTGGGGCAAAGAGGGGCTGGAGTGGCGTCACAACACGGTAGACAACTGTCACTACGTGGGATTTCTACAAAACCAGCACAGCACCACCAGAGTGGCCCTCAGCAACTGCAGGGGCCTGGTGAGTCCTCTCTGATGTTTCAGTTGTCGTCATCAGGAGTGGGGGTCAGCGCACGCTGACTCACAGCCATTCACTGCCACACAGTTTACATTCCCAAAGTCAGACAAAACCATAATATTACTACTATCAAAACATTGACCTAAAACTGATCTGGTGTCAGCTGTGACAGTCTTTTTAATGCCGTGCCAAAGGATTAAAACAAATCGTAGTCTGCTTAGCATGATCTTGGCCTCCTTCCACTTGGCAGGCCAGGACTGAAGACAGTTTAGGACGAGGTGATGCTCATGCAGAGAGACCACATTTTCACAATGATCAGTTTTTTTAGTTCCAGTTATTTTGTCATGTATCGTACTTCAATAATGTAGTGAAAAGCCTGCAGCGTTCAGATTACCTTTTCCTCAGCCTGTCTATATCATAGGTATGACCTCATTTTAAAAAAAGACTTTGTTCAAAAATACAACTCAGCGCAGCTAACAAGGTGTCCAATTATTCTGCTTCAATCTTTTGTCCTTGGGCTCCTGTCCACGGCCTGTGTCACTGTCTAGTCTTTCACTTTTCTAATCAGCAGAGTGGAAGAAACTTTTGATCGCTTTTGTCC
>NC_024320.1:17420348-17443251 GCF_000523025.1 Cynoglossus semilaevis
GGCTTCTTATTGGCAAATGCAGTCATGTGGAGAAAGCATTTAGCCAAATGTGTTGGCACCAGCTACACGGCATATGATAAATTGAATTAGTGTTTGCCCCTTTGTCTGAGAGAACCAAAAAAGGACAAAAGTGTCTCATACTGTCTTTTAATAGGTAAAAAAACTCCAATGTGTTTCTGTGTTCTACAGCGATCGACTCATCGTAGAGTTCAGATCACCTAACTGGTTCCACGGCCAAACTAATATACATATTGTTGTACGACGACCTTTTAACCCTTGCAGTACATTCTTTATTGACACAACTTAATTACACTTGAAATATTTTAACCCAGAAGTTCAATTCATTATTTATTTGAAAATAAATATTTGTAGTCACAGACCACAGTTGACATGGTCAGATGGCCAAGAAGTGTGATGTCACCAGGCTTGGGCTAAAATGAGTCTGAAGATGACGATGATACAGTCATCTCTCCACTGATATAAATAACTTTTCTTTCCATCTTGTACATGAACAATCCCAGGCCATTTCCCATCCTTTGAAAAAAAAGGCTGCGGTTTTAGCTGCTGATCTCACTGCCCGACTAATAGTGCAGGATTAACATGGTTTCTTTAGCCCCGCTATAATTCAAGAATAATATAATAGATTTTAATCTGTATTTTCCACAGAGGACAGCATGTCTGAAAATGTGGTCATCATCTTTTTTATCTTGTTTTCTACTTTGAATATCTACTATTTTGTGCCTACTGTAAAAAAAAAAAGAAGAAGAAGAAAAAAATCCTGGTCCAGTCTCTTGGGTTTTATGACATTTAGATCCTGAACTTTTCTAGTTTAGTAGAATCCAAGTAGCCAACAAATCATGTAATAGAACATAAGCTTCTTCTGTTTTTATCCAAATGAATCATGTTATTTTCACGTTTCTGTTTTTTGCTGTGATCGTCAACATCTGTATGTAAACCTCTTCTTTTTACTGATTTGTTTTTTCTCTTTTTTTCCTCACAACAAGCACGGTGTTATAACAACAGAGGAAGAGCAGTATTTAATAGAGCCGTTAAAGAACATATCCTCCACCACCTCCAGTCAATGGAACCTGGAAGAAGCACAACAACATGTTATTTATAAAATGTCTGCCATTCCCTCAACACAAGAGCATAACCAGGAGTTCAGCTGTGGCATTTCAGGTTGGTGAGCCTCCATTTGGGTTGGACCCTGTGTGGGTGGAACTGACGTAAAGTAATAACTATACATAGCAGGTTAAAGGAAGTGCTGGTTTGGTTGTAGGCCCAGGTTTTGGTAGACAAGACCGGGCCTCTTGTGTGTAATAGTTGCTTCTGGCCTGGATACCTTTCAGCCTTTTAAAGGCAGTCTCTCTACAGCTTTTATGAAAAGCCTCTTGCTGCATACAGATTGCATGGATCTGGATTTAAATGAGGCAAAAAAATCCTATTTGTAGAACCAATAATCGCATTTGGACCTTAAAAAACAGACAACTCAAATAGTTTAGAGATAAGAAGAAGAAATTGGAGAAAAGCACCAGGTGGATATTTAGGTATTTGGGCCACTGTCCTATAAGAAACAGCAAAGGCTGTCATCGCCAGGAAGCTAGCATGCCCCAACATGTAGCACCTTATAGCTTTTTCCCAGAGCATCTGGGTCATAAAACAAAGGCTTTAGCCGCGAGGTTCAAAGGGGCAGATTCTCTATGTGCATAAAGCACCCAGCAGCCAGCCCTCTGACAGAGATGATGCATAATGTTTGTGCTGTGGATTGTTATTTCATAATATACTGTAACTGGCCTTTGTCTCCCTGTCATTGGCAGACCTCAGCAAGAGCGGTGCACCTTGCCAGTTTAACACACCCTCCCCCGGCCACTTGGCCCACCTTCCTCCAAACAGCAGCAGGCATTCGAGCAGCACTCACAGACAAAAGCGCTCTGTCAGCACCGAGCGCTTTGTGGAGACACTCGTGGTCGCTGATAAAATGATGGTCGGTTACCATGGACGCAAAGACATCGAGCACTACATCTTGTCAGTAATGAATATTGTAAGTTTGATCCCACATTTTGGATATCTATTGTATTTGTCTTTTTTCATTCAGACGACACTTACTGATCCAGCATGAAGTGCAATCAGCAAATATTTAGCATTTGTGCTTAAACATAACTAGTTGGATAGACTTTTAATGACCTTATAGATCAGGGATGTCAAACTCATGTTGCTTCAGGGGCCACATACAGCCTGATTAGATGTTAAGTGGGCCGGACCAGGACAAGTATAACTTAATTACCCATAAATACCAAAGTCCATGTTTTTCCCCTTTGTTTTCATGCTAGGAGGTACACGGATATTAGAAATTTAATAAAATATAATTTGAAAAAAACTTTAGGACATAAAGTGTCTGTGCATTTCTTTACTTTCAAAATTCATCAAGTGGGCCGGATTGAACCCTCTAGCGGGATGATTTTGGCGCAGGCCATATGTTTGACACTCCGTTACAGATTATTCAGTTTTTATTGTCCAAAAATAATGCTTTTATATGACACAAAAGCCTCTGCCCACTTGACATCTAATTAGGATGTGAACCAAAATTGGTTTGACACCTCAAGTATCTCCACTGACCCATTTAAGTAGTCTCCATCACAGGACTTCTATTAAAAATACTGAATACAGAAATATTCGTTCAATGTGGAGACACCTGGTGGACATCATTTGTCTGACTTTTTGTCTTTTCTTCTTTTCTGGAGGTCAGGTTGCCAAACTTTACCATGATGCCAGTCTAGGAAATGTTGTGAACATTATTGTGACACGGCTGATTGTTCTCACTGAAGACCAGGTAGGAAAAAAAACACTCACCTACAGTAACACCACAAATATTATTAATGCAGTACTAGCCCGATTTTTTTTTTGGGGGGGGGTGTTTTTACGCATCTGGATATGGAAGCAGAGGCAGAGAAGACATTTGAAAAACAGACTAATTCATCTGTGTACCAGCGTACAGTGAGCTCAGTAATGACATACAGTGAACAACACAGCTGTGAATGTAAAACTAAAGAGTCTGCGTCTGGCCTGAGCACCGTACCGCAGAACCATGGATTCTAGGTTTTGTCCAAAGTTTGTTTTACGGACAGTGCAGTTGGTTTTTTTTCTGCTGAACTTCCTGTCTGTGACTGTGTGTTTAATTGTAGACATTGAATAAATTAGAGGGCCACAAGGTGCCCTGGCGGTTAGTGGTCTAGCCTTACAGCAAGAAGATTACCGGTTCAAGCTCAAGCTCCAACTGATGAGTTGGCATTTTCTATCTGTTTATTAGGACATTTTCTACAGTTTCCTCAGCTTTAAAAAAATCAAAAACATGTAAAAGTAGGTAAATTGGGAACTCTTAATTGATCATTGGCATGAGAGTGTGTGAAGAATGGTAAAAAATGGTCTCTACATGTGTGCTCGTGATGGACTGAAGTGTCCAGGGTGTAGCTTCTCTATGACCCTAAAATGGATGGATGTCATCGTGTCATAGAACAGGAATTACAGGCTTACTTTTTATTGTTTTTCTACATGTATACAGCATTAAACAGCTGGTCTGGAGGTTGGGAATTTAAAAAGAATCCAAACATCAGATCTGGTACTCGAGGTCAAATACGGGATCCTCTTAGGACCATTATTTATAGTGACTTTAAAGCATTATCTAAATCCTAACGACTGATTTCACTGAGCTTCTTTTTTTGATGTGATTACAGCGATGAAAGATGAAAGAGAAAATATAAGAGATCTTTCATCATGTGGTCACCACTTAAGATGAAAGATTCTGTATTTTCTTTTGACCTAGGGTTTTTACATGCTCTGTACGTATGTTAGCATGTGTGTAGTAAACTTTTTCCCCTTGCATTTCTTCAAGGGATCATAGAGGAGTTTTATCTAAAACCAGGTCTTAAAGAGAAGCTTCATGTTCCAGTGGAGCTGCACTTTGATCTGAACATCATTCTGTCAGTACTATAATTACAGATAAACCAAACATGTTGCTCTTGAAAGCACATAACTAATCAACTGTAAAAATGTATCAGCAGCCAAGCTAAGCTCAGCTCAGCAGTCTAATTTTTTTTAGTGTTTATGAGCACCAAATCCAGTATATAACTCCAAAGTTATTTCTCTTCAGATCCATCTCTTGGTTTACCTAGACCTTACTAGAACTGTGTCTTTGCATAAATCAAATACTAAAAAGCTCAGGCTGTTCCAACACCGTGTTCTCCAAACTCCCTCTGACTCTTGATCAGTTGTACTCCAAGTAATTCCCCCAGACAGCTTTGCTGCAGCAGCCCTTTTGGAGCTTGTCAGCGTACGTCAACACTCAGTGTAACGTCTTTGATGTTACCTTAATTGGATTGTAAATCGTTAGACTAAACGTTAAACTGGAGCGGAGAATGAGCTACTGCATGATGGGGATGTTCATGTATCAGAACATTCAGTTGTGTATGTTGTGGCCTCATAATCATCAAAGTTTAAACAGCAGTTATAATGACAAGTACTTTTATTGGTTTTGCTTGTGATTATAGTGTTTCTGCAAAATTTCGTTTGATTTCAATCAGTAAATACGTTTCTTTAAAAAATGAACTGCTAAATATTTTGTGATTGTAGCACAATGTTACACAAAATAACAGCAGAGGTTCAACTGGATGGACGTAGGTTCGATTCCAGACCCTGTTAGTTCACCTGTCAGACATTTGGTGACTGTGCCATCACAGTGATAGGTAATATAAGAACTCTTACTGGTGGCATAATATTATGGGCAATGGTCCATCCATCCATCCATCCATCCATCCATCCATCCATCCATCCATCCATCTGTCCATCCATCCATATATTCAACCTATTAATCTTGTCTTTCCATTATCCAAAAATGCGACATAACTTTAATTACTTGAAATTGACCATAGTCACTTCAGATCGTATTGTATAATATCGCATCGTATCAAGCACGAGTTTCAATTCTTATGTATAATGTCCTGGACATGGACTGGTGAACAGTTCAGGGTCTAACCCTCCACCCAGTGGCTGCTGGGTTCATTTTCAAATTAAAGTGAGAAAAATGAAGTGAGATTAATGACTGAGCTTTGACACAGTAGGATAAGTATAAAGTCCAAATCCAAACAGACTTGATCAATACTATCATTTGTCATGTAACAACACTCTTGTCCCTAATTGCTTGTGTGTTTTTTGCAGCCTAATCTGGAGATTAACCATCATGCTGACAAGTCTCTGGACAGCTTCTGTAAGTGGCAGAAGTCCATCTTATCTCATCATAACGATGGCAACAGCATTCCTGAGAATGGGATGGCGCATCATGACAACGCCGTCCTCATCACCCGGTGAGTGAGAGCGGACTCGCAGGACTGAACCATGTTTTCTTTCTGCTATTTTGGACTAAACTATAACAACATTTGTTTGTTTGTTTGTTTTTTAACCTATTACTTCAACAACACTATATTTTAATTCAAGCAAACAGGTTGTTGGTTTCTCTCTCAACAAGCTCATGGTTCAGCCTTAGACCCTGTGTGTGTTTGAAAAGTGCAGATTCAGCAGTGAACCTCCACATGTCCACTTCTTGTGCACACAAACTCATCCTGCAACCGTTAAAAATGTCGGGGAATAAACATCGCGGTACGGCAAATAAATGCTGTTTCAGACTTGCTGTACCTGTCATGCAGCAATTTATGTCAAGGGTGTTACCGCAAAAACAGCAAACCTCTGTCATTACCTGGAATAGGCTTTATTGTTGCCAGAACTGTTATGGCCACATAGCCTAGCAACTGAAGAGCACAGTCAACCCACAGGTTTTGTTTAGAGAAAGGGTGATTAAGCTAAGACCAAGATTTTGACTCTGTGGGCTTTACACAAAACAGCCTTCTATCAGCCTTTCTATCATTCCAGAGCTCAGCCTTGTTCTCTGTCAGATGATGTTCTCCAGCTGATTTGGCTTAGCGTTTTACCTTCAGTGTCATGTTCTCCACACACACACACACACACCGAGTGCTTAGTAGTATGTAGTCATGGCATTTATTTTTAGTTCTTTCCTTTTTCCTTAGGATGTGATTACGAACGTCTATTGTCTTGGTTTAATTGTAACAGTTGCAAAAAAACCTTTGGCATTCACATTTAGAAAGCACATAGAGAGAGAGAGAGATGACGTCAGTGTTGCCTCCTAGCTCATCATTTAATTTTGCTAAAATGTACATTTTCATGTTTTATTATTAGCATTCAATGAGACCAACCTAATACAAACAGCAATGTTAAACCCAAATGTCCTGTGCATCGATGTCAGCTGGATACAACACAGGGAAAAATAACAGGAAGTCACAGACAAATGAGCTAAAATTGGTCCAACTTAAGTGATTTGTGCAAATATAAGCCACGCCCCTGCAGTACTGATTTAATATGAAATATTTATATATTGTATGATGTGGTGAGCAGCAGATTCATTCTGCCTGCTCTAAACACCTGATACCTGATCTCTGCCTCCATACAGGCCCATTATACAGAAATAAAGGTAGTGCAACAGAATCAGAATAACTCACTTCAGGGAAGTCCAGTTGCCTACTTTAAACTGCTTTTGAGATTATGATGATGACTGAGATTATCCACAAACACACCAAACCTAAACCTCAAAGTTGTTTAGTATCTTCAGCTGTATAAACGGCTACATCAAAGCAGTCGGCCTGGATGATAACTTAGAAACAAGTCACGATAAATGTTATCACAATAAATGATAGCAACATATAATTGTGACTCATCCACTGATGCAATCATGAATAAATGATTAGCCTGTGAATGTGAGGTAACACAGCGGAGTGAATCAGATCTAACATTATCATCTGATAAAAGGGAATGACTCAACAAGTGTGGGTGAATAATTATCACTTTAGGGTCAGCAGTGTCACTGCACAGATTGTTAGCCAATTGAAATCCTGGGAATCCTTCTCACTAAATGTTTATAAACATAACTTCACTCCCCTGCGGGTGGTGCTATGTTTGCGGTTACGACGCAGTGGTTCATCTGTCGTATTGTTAGACAGAATTTGAGTACGAATTTGAGAACAAGTCATTACTTTTAGATTCAGAGACCATTGGCTGCCTCGTCTGACGCAGATGTGATGTGATTGTGTTCTGTGGAAAACGTACGGCTTCAACAGAGGTGGACATGAAAAAGTACTGTATTTTTACACCTCTTATTTCCAACCAGGAGCCTCCCTGATGCTAATGTAAATACAAGTAAATACAAATAGAGGGAAGCATTTTTGCAGCTAAACACAGAACCAAATTCTTTGTGTTGAACACAAGAAGGAGTCAAAAAGTTCAAAGACAAATTTAAAAAGTCCAACTTTAATCACTATAACACGTTACATGTCTCTCAGTCGTCTCTGTCAGCAATGGTATTTTTTATTGTTGTAACTTTGTCAAGTGACTCACAACTGACGATTGAAATGTTTTGATTTGGTTTGAAGGATCTCGATACCAAATAGATCCTAGATGTCTTGATGGAGTGATGGGCTGTTACCATGATGATGTGTCTGATGATACATTATTTACCTAATCATGCTGTTCATCCAGTCTTTATTTATGTCGACCTGTGCAGCTGTGCAGGACAATACTAAAAAATGTCATTTACACGAAACACTTTTCACTAAGAACATCATCATCATCATCATCATCATCATCATCATCATCATCATCATCATCATCATCATCATCATCATCATCATCATCATCATCATCATCATCATCATCATCATCATCATCATCATCATCATCATCATCATCATCATCATCATCATCATCATCATCATCATCATTGTCTTTATCTTAACACAAAAAGCAATGATTGACAGGCATAACAACAATCAGACATCCTCAGATCACGGCACTGGTCGTACCTCACTACTCCACTAAGAAAGAAAATGATAGAGACCGAGACAGAAAGAGAGGAAGAGAGGTAGAGGGAGGGAGAGAGAGAATAAAATGACCCACTGAAGGACAATTCAATTAAATATCCTTTGTCCTTGGTTTTATTAGATCAAAAGCTCTTGGAGATATTGCATCTGAATTGTATGATTTTATTTTGGAGAGCTGTCGCCCAAATTGCACCGCCACCACTGACTGACCCCTACCCGTGTAGGAGTCGTGTAGTTATCAGTTATCTATTTCGTGGACATTTTTTGTCTTCTTCTATCAGTGGGACAATCAAAGCAGGTGTTTTCTTACTGTCATGTTTGTCGTTGTTATTCTAAAGGCAGGGATGACTTGGTCCCTGCTCTGTGTGATCACATGTGGAAAGAATGGAGTGGCCAGAGCCAGTGGAGGAGAGTACACATACTGTAGAATATGTAAGGTTAATTCAATGGTGTTCTTTTTCCCTTTGCTCAGGTATGACATCTGCACCTACAAGAACAAACCCTGTGGTACCCTGGGTGAGTGCACCTCAAATGAAAACCTACACTTTCATGGTACTACTGTGTGTGACTTCACTCTTTGCAGTTTTTTTCTACTAACTCCTTGTGTCTCGTGCTGTCTCTGTGTGTCTTCATATAAACCGTGCTCAGTATCCTTCAGACGAACTCCATACACATCCTGCGAGACATAATAAAAAGGATGTTTTCATTTGTGTTGTTATGGCTCCTCAGTGACTCGCTCTTTCTTCTCCTCTGGTCAAGGCCAGGAGTTTTCAACCTCCTCAAACAGTCAAACAACACAGAATAATAAGTCCTGCTCTGTGTCTATTCTCTGAGTTTGTCTAAGGGGGTTTACACTTGGACTAGGTCAGGGGGTCTGCACCTCCAAACACCAGGGAGCATTCAAAAAAATAATTTTACCACCTCAGAACAAAAATTCACCAAGAGCTGCAAAAACTTTTTGACCATTTTAATAATAGCAGAGTTGCAGTATATGGCGTTTGAAGTACTGTAGTTATACTACAGATTTATATAGAAATACTAAAAGAAAGATAAATACTAAAAAAAACCCAAAACAATACACACATTTTTACTGCACACAATCAATCAATTGTTCAATCTACCCTAAAATTGTACACTTGACCCTAATTTCAGGAACGACGGTGACATTATGGGGATTTGCTGTTAGCAAGAAAGCAAAAAGTTTATTGTCGCGTATAAAAATTGTGTAACCTATAACCTTTGTGTAACATAAAAAACTCAAAGAAATATATATATATTTATATATACATATATACATTTTTTTTCTTCTTTTATATATATACACACACACACATATATATATATATACACATATACATATATATATATATATATATGTATATATATATATAAATATATAAAATTCAAAGGCCCCTCCTCTCTGTTACCTTCTTATAACACTGGTCAATTTGAGTCAAATCTGATCTTGAAGGGAGTTAATGCAAAGATGTGGTTCAGGGCCCAGAGCTCTCCCCTGGACTAGGCCTCAGAAAAAAGACAAAAGGTGTGTGTAGCATAGACTAGGTGGGAGACCTGGACTTGGCCGTGTGGAGAGCAGCGACCACAGGAGGGGATAGAGAAGAAGAGGAGGAGGAGTTGAAGAGAAAATGGAAGGGGAAAAGGACAATTATAGAGGGAGTGTTGTAGAGTTTTGCGGGAGGCAGATAGAGTGGGTGATAATGCTAGTCGTGGAGGCAATGGGGGTGGAAAAAGGACAGCAGTCTGTGGCACAGCCCATTCTCTCCTGCCATGCAGTTCCCTCCTCCTCCTCTCTTTCCCCTCTCATCTTCCAACCACCCCTTGCCCCTTCCCAAACCCCCTACCGACCCATGCAGGCTTTCTTCCCTCCTCATCTTATCTCTGCGAAGGCCCTGCAGGCACCACAGTATATCTTGGAGGTAATATTGTGACTTCAGGGGTGGTTTGACAGATTGACCGCATTCGTCACATTCCCCCAGTTGCTTTAATTGCCCTGGCATCTGCTTGGCTTCCTTGTTGTCTCAGCCCCCACCAACACATCTTCCTTTGAGTCCTTCATTTCCCACCTCTCCTCTCCTCTCAGGAGTCAGGTTCCTGGGGTCAGATGACTGGCCTCTGGGGGTCACAGAGTAGTCAGGGTGCTCCAGTTAATGCACCAATCATCAATATGTTAGGAAAAACTCTGACCATGTGATTTTTGTCTTGGTGTCTGCGCACAGACACACACACACACACACACACACTCAGCTCACTCGCTCTCTAACACACACACATTCTTAAACTAATCGTAGAGTAGCCACCCTCCCTCTCCTCCTCCTTTCTTCACCTTCGGGCTCCCAGTCTTCCCTGCAGTAATGGTTTAAGTGGCCTCCTGATTTGCGAGTCTATTCTTGTTCAACCTCTTAGTAAAGAGGATACAGAGCGTTGCCACTTTAGACACAGAGGCAGACCTTAAACTGTCTGCGGCAACGCTGACCAGCGAGGCACGGTGTAAGTAGAGGGTCTCTCGAGCAAAGACAGGTGTGAGGTGTGTCCCGGTCACCGACATGACGCTCTGTCTGACCTTATATATTGCACGCTGTACATTTACACCAAAACAGAGAGTAAAAAACTGCATGTGTACGATTTTTGTACAGCAACGGCAGCAACGAACATAAATGTCACAAAAGTTTATATGATGAAAAACAATGACGAAATAAGTCAGTGTTAAAGCCAGGCCCAGTTTAGTTGAACACAATGCTGATTTACTTGCAGGAATTGAAGAAAGTCTCATCTTCTTCAACAGCTCTGTGTTTCTCCAGTGTTAGTTTATATAGCCATCTGCTGCCACCTAGTGGAAAAGTATTTAATTATTCTCCAAGTAAGCAGTAAATAAACAACAGTTTTCAGACCAATCAAGAGAGAAATGAGATCATTGTCCACTGCACCGGGCTGATTACATCACGCTAATGTGCCGCCGAACAGTAGCTGAGAATCATCATAGTACAGTTTTTGTTTTTTGCTTTAGCTGACGGAAACTTTTAATCAGTGTTTTGTTGTTATAATATAAAAGAAAACAAACTAAGAAGAAACACTGACAACAGCTTCAAACAAACTTCTCAATTTAAAAAAAAATTCAATCCCATTTCATCGAATCAGTGCTACTGCCACATGTGGCCCTTTAATCACTTCATTAATTTGAGCCTTTCCAAAGTCGTCACCTGTTATATGTATTTCCCCTCTGAGTCCAGTGATCACCCACTCGTGTCCTCTGTTTTGATTCGCTCTTTCATCTGTTTAAATCTTTTCTCCCCCCCCCTCTCTCTCTCTCCCTCTCTCTCTCTCCCTCTCTCTCCCCTACAGTTCTGTTTTCCTTTTCTTTTCTTGAACACCTCCCAGGTCTGTGTCTCCACCATGCACCCAGTTGCTATGGCTGAGCTCTGTTAAACCAATCACTGTTGGATGATGTTAAACACAAATCACTAGTGGTGTGCCAGTGCGGGAATGCTGACATGGAGGCCAGATTTAAAACTGCGGCTCGTTCCAAAAGCACAGAGAGATTTACCTGGCACTCGTCGGGCTTACTCAGCATTTTTTGAATTTTTTATTGTTCGAACACTTTGGTTGAGGCCAGCAAGGTAAGATTTGAGTAGCGGTTCTCCTCCGCACAGGCAGGTGAGGACACTGTGATAATCTGATGACAGGGTTAGCGATCGTGTCACAATCTTCACAAAAATAATTGTCATTTGAACTTTAATGAAGAGCCCTGAAAATAGTCCTAGCTCTTCCAATGCATGCTCATTTTCACTCAGAGTGGTAGGAATTACAGTTGCCTTACAGCTGGTTGTGGGTTCGATTCCACTGACTATGGCAGTAGGTCATCAGGACACTTAACTCTTAGTTAATCTTTCACAAAGTGGTTCAAAGTCTTAAGAACTTCAGTCTGGATCAGACAGTTTAATAGAATTGTCTTTGTCTTAATGTTAGAGACGTAGACATCAACATCAAAAGGAAAATATTGTAAATGTTTGTCTTTGAATATTTCTTTTTAATTTGTCACCAACTTAAAAACATACTTCTCTGGCAGAACCTAATTTTCTTTCCCATCACACTGTTAACAACAACCACGGCCTAGTACACACCGTGACACACAGACACACACACACACACACACCTGCTTTGTGCTGTCATATGATCCACTTTGCAGTCACCTGTAGATGTAATCTGTGAAGAATTACCTCCTGTCTGCCTATCTGACCTGTCAGGCTTGGGGAAAAAGGACTTGCCACACCTGGATTGTGGAGAGGTTTTTAACTTAAAACACCCTCTCCTCTCCTCACCTCTCCTCTGCTCTCCCTCTCTCCCTTTCCCTTTCTCTCTCTGCCTCTCGGTCTCCCCTTTCGCTCTTACTCCAGTTTGGAAAATGAGGAAAACATATATTTTTTTCTGACAGGTTTCTGCAGGGGCACAGTGTTGGTGAGGGGGTTCTTATATTCCCCTCCTTGGCTCGCAGTTTGGCGACCCCCTGTTTCTGTAAATTTATATGCATAAATCGACCCCATGTCTAGACGTTTTCCACTGCTCTCTGTAGTTTGCAGGATGTTGTGAAAAAGAAAAGCGAGGCCTCGTGGCCAATGATGCTAAACTCAACACCCCGACAGACCAGACCGAATCTCTGAGCAGCAGATTGTCTTTCAGTACGGCTGCAAACAGACCGATCATATGTGTGGAATCCTGATTTTACGACTAAGCCTCCTAAGAATGTGTGTTTGTATGTTTATCTGGCATGCGCGTGTGTCTTTGTGTCCAGGCTTGGCCTCCGTGGCTGGAATGTGTGAGCCAGAGAGGAGCTGCAGCATCAATGAAGACATCGGCCTCAGTTCTGCTTTCACCATTGCACACGAGATTGGCCACAAGTGAGTTTTTAGATTCAGCAAAAATAAGAAACACACACACACACACACAAGTATCTATCTATCTATCTAAAGAAGAATAAAATTAATATTAGTCAACCTTCCCAAATATGACAAAAAACTGTTTCCCTTTGGTATATTGCCAGAACAGAGAGACAAATGACAGCAGGTACATGTATGTCAAGAAAAAAAGATGCCAAAACTCAAACTTTTAGTCAGTACTGCTCATCAGTGGGACGAAGAACATGTCAAGATTGCAGCATTGTTAAAGTTATCCTCTTAGCCAAAAAGTTTCAGGACAAATTCTGTAATTGCCAATGCTATATCTCTACAAATCCTCCATTTAGATTCCTTTCTTGTAGAATTCTGGGGGATGTCTTGTCGACATGAGCTCTAAGGAGAATAACTAGTGTAGTTACCTGGTAATGACCAGAGCAGTGTTTCCCAGTGTTTTTTTCTGGGGGACCCATATTTTAAAAGTCGCAAACCTTCGCGACTCAACTTAATAGACATTATTCTTAAACTCCAGAGAAACATGATGTGAGACGACCCAAAAAACAAAACAAACTCTTGTGACCCACCTAAGGGTCGCGACCCAGTCTTTGGGAAACAATGGACTAGAAAAGCGGGTGACACTGGTGGCCCCTGTTACCTCAAGGTCACCTGTGTCCCTGACTCACCTTTCCTGTTCACTGAGGTCTCTGAAGCCTAACTATTTAGTCATTTAGCTGCTAAACAGTAAAACCAGTCCATGGTGGTTGTCTTTTCACTGAAGAGCATTAGGTAACAACTGATTGGTCAGAGAAAGTTAGCTTACGTAATTGTGGGCCAGTAAAAGTGAAGATAGCCAGTTTCATAACTTGAATCATTTTCCTGTCTGGTGTCCTCACTGTTGTTGTTGTTCTTCTGCTTCAGATCCTCTCAAAAGCCTTTTTATTGCTTTTCATGACTGAGCGCTTTAATAATTGCTCTTAAACAAACAGCAGTGACTACTTGGAGACCTGCATGCAGCCCCTCAGAAATCCTGACCGTATATCCACATATTTCCCCATGTAAATGTCAGTGTCCACATACCTCTGGCTCCTTCCTCCTGAATATAAAGCAAAATAATGATGATGTATTAGTCCTCATATCCCTCTGGAGAGAGTACAGCAAGATGGCGATTTCCTTTATTATGTCTCATGTCTGCTTCTGTTGTGGTGCGGTTGTAAAAATAGTCTCCGCTTCTAGAGGATGTATTAAAAAAGCACAGTGCAGTGGGGTTTCAACCGGCGTGATTTATTTCCCGAGTAGGGTAAAATGTCATAAACACCAGCCTTAGAAAAACAGGTTCAGACGGTGCAATGTGGCTGGGTTTGTTATATACATTAGACCTGGACCTGAACGGTGCTCCTGGAGAGTAAGAAAAGAGAACGCTTTGACATGCCGCTGTAACCTGAGATTCCGTCTCAAATGATATCCAGACAGATAAGGTTTTTCTTTTTCAAACAAATTGTTAAAATGATTTATTTTCAGACCGCCATGTAAAATAAATTGTTGAGCAGCTTTCTTAACAGACCACAGAGTTGGGAGCTGTTTGGGTTTCGGGTCAGTCCCTGGGCTGTGGTGCGGGGATTGAGCTCAGAGACCAACAACCGACCCACTCTTCCCCCTGCTGCGGTGGATGGCGACTGCCACCACAGCCTGCTCAGACCTGCAGGCCATGATTGACAGGCAGGCATCAGAGTGGTCATTAGAACTTTTTCATTCCTGCCGTGCTCCAGACGGGAGCTGACCCTTGACCCCTGGCCCTCCACTGTACAGCTGTTTTCAGTGCCACAGAGCTTGAACTTTACAGGCAGGGCCACTGAGGAAGATGTCCTCCGGTCAGCATAGCTGGACCTTCTCGTGTCACTCCACGGCCAAAGACTTCAGCTTTGTCTGTGTCTGTGTCTGTGTCTGTGTCTGTGTCTTTGTGTGTCTAAGTTTTGGGATGAACCATGATGGGATTGGGAACGCCTGTGGTACCAAAGGTCACGAGACAGCAAAACTGATGGCTGCCCACATCACGGCGAACACCAACCCTTTCTCCTGGTCAGCCTGCAGCAAGGACTACATCACCAGTTTCCTTGAGTAAGTGGATCACACTGCACCGTCTGTTTGCCGTCTGTTTTCTGCCTGCTGCTGCAGCTGTCTCTTCTCACGACACAGTCCAGTGGGTCATGTTGTGACCCACCTTATATGGAAGTAATTCTTCACCTCACTTTCATGACTGACACCAAGATCCCAATGAGACCACACATTATACCTGGGTGTCTCCCACACCGACGTCACACTACTAGAGTTGGAAAGTCAACATCAACCTAACCTAAGAAACAGACCATGAACCCATCACTCCTGGTGGAGTTGCCAAAGAGTTGGAAGCATGGATTATCAGACCTGATCCTCTGGATCACTATTGGGTAGATCATGGTTGGACTGGATTGGCCTAGAACTGTTAGCCTAGAACTGTTAGCCTAGAACTGTTAGCCTAGAACTGGACGATTGAACACAATATACAACAACGCCATTTTCCAGTAAAGATGCCGTCACTTCTGGGTTAAGTTTATAATTATTTAAATCATTCGTCTACTATATTTACGTTTCATTTGGAATGTTATAGTGAGTATTTAAATGGTACTGTTGAGTGGGTTTGACCAATGAAGATGTAGCTGAAAGGTCATGTGAGTTTAAAGCATCTCATCCAGGAGCTCCAGTCCTTCTGTCAGGTCTTTTTAACTTAACAGAATATTTGGGGTTCAATTTGAACATGCTGTTTTTATTCTTAATTAAAGAAAGTACATTCATAAAAAGTTCTTGTATTATCCATGACTAAAGAGGAGACTGAATCCTCCAGGCTGCAGTATGGAATTGGTATCAGACATGGAAAACGCTTAAGGACTAAGTTAGAACGCTGAAAACCCATCACCGATAATGTGTCTAAGTGCATGACGTGTGTGCATGTACTATTATTATTGTCCCATTTGGAGGGCTCTGTCAGGCCATAATTATTGTTGCTCTTTGGTGGAGACCTTTGTTGCCATGAAGTGAGGACTGATGTAGTTTTACAGACAGAACTTTGTACTTTTTTAGGCTCATACGCTGCTGTAAAACAACTTCATTGTTTAGGCGTAACAGTTATAAAGTGGTCAGGAATGTGTTTGTACATGAGAAGCACGCTATTCTCGCTAAAGCAAACAAACGACCCGCCTTGCAGCAGCAGCGGTAGCAGCAGCAGATGTAAACTTTCGCAGAGACCTCCTGAAATAAGGTAAATCTGGGACAGAACCAGGTGGTTCTGCAAAATGATGACAAAAACACTGTTATTAATATTGCCTCAAAGGAAGAGAAAAATCACATTTGCGATAATAAGCCCTTTCTGCTGCAGGTGCACTGTCCTTATTACACAGCGCTGCCAGACAAGCAGGTCTGTATTACAGTAAATAAAACTGCTTCAGCTGCTTTTTTCTGTTTCCCTGCAGCCAAGGGGAATGTTGTTTAAAAATAACACCGAAGATTGATTTGAATCTTGAAGAAACTGGTTGGCTGATGAGAAAGACCCTCATATTTGGGACACAGTACTAGTGTATTAATTGTGACACCAAAACAATCGACCATTTACAGAATACAAATTCTCCTCTGATTTTTTTTGCCTGTTAAGATCCTATTAAAATACTGAACCCCCCCCCCCACTTTCTTATATAACTGGAATTTTAAACTTTTATGACGATGGAGTTTTGGTTGTTTTATTAGATGAACCTATGAACAATAGTAGGATCCAGTAAAATGTGGGTTTTTACTCTCCCTCCGTCACCCTGCATTCTTTCCTTAGCTTTGGCAGCTAATGTGACCTGCTGTGACCTGTTGACCCACTGACACATCGTGGTGTGGTAGCGTTTGAAGGACAAACAGTAATTAAACTCCAGGAATGTCACTTGGCTTATTAACTGCAGTAGTATAAATACTAAACACAAAAAGTACCGCTAATACAGTTATTTCTCACCGAGTAATGCTGGTGGTGTGTGTGTGTGTGTGTGTGTGTGTGACTCTGTGGGTTAGTGTTTGGTTAGCACGGCCCTCCAAGAAAGCGGATAATAGCAGCTGTGGTTGTCAGATGATGTTTCCGGCTGAAAGCTGTTAAAGCAGGGTTAGTGAACAGCACTTGTGACAAAGATGACAGTATTATACGCCAGCTTCCAGCTGGGACACAAAGAGCCGCTTCTTTGCCGCTCCATCAGGTTCCTGTCCATTTCTGGCTCGGGTGTCCGTCCGCAAAACTGTTTTACCTCATCCCTTCGGCTGAATCGCCCCCTCGCCTGGCTCATTATCCCTCCATTTGTATCTCATTGTTGCTCAGGCTTCTTCTTTTCATTTTGGTTTTATTGCCTTTAGCTTTTATGTTTCTGTACAAAAGGGTTCTGTCTGTAAACTCTAATTATCCTCCCTTTTTCTCCCTCAATCAGGGTTTTGGATATCGTACGTGGCTCTCCGTGCCAAGTAAACAATTTTGGCTGTGGTGTTGGCCTAGATTCACCGTCTTGCTCGAGCAATATGTGCTGCTTTGTTTGGGTTGTTCTTTTGGAGCGGCGAATGAATGCACTCACAGTTCAGTCATAGTTTATTCTCTCAGCTCCGCGCGCCAATCTGCTATAAATGTTAAACGGCGGGCAGTTTGTGGTGTGTTCAGCTCTGAGAGGCTGGTGCTTTATTAAATCTCATATTAGACTTTGGTGACTTCTGCCGTATGATAACTGTTAGATCGGTCCCATCCAATCATCCTCTGTTCCATCGCCGCCTTGAACCTACTGGGATGATTATGTATAAATGGAACGACCTGTGTCAGAGTCTGGGCCCTAACAATCGCGCTCCCTGTGAAAAGACATTTTCTTCGACGTAATACGTCAAAGTGGACCTGCCAGACAGGAAGCCTTTTGCAAATGATGTCAAATAATAGCCTTTATGTCTGAACCTTGACTTTCTTGTCTCTCTTCCAAACATTAAAAAGTGCAGCTCGGTCTGAGTCGACACGGAGTCTGCTCTGCTCACAGGCTGTGTCTGTGGTGAGAGGGTCTGCTGGTGAATGGCAGCCAAGAAACGGGATTATTCCATTCAGGTAGATGAGTGAATAGAGAGAGAGGAGAGGAAGGACAGGAAGAAGAAGAAGAAAAAAACTACTCTTCTTTCTGCTCTTCATGTGCGACACTCTTCTTTAATGAGTGCCTCTTTGGTAGGAACACAACAGTGTTTCAGATTTGTTTAATCCCTTCTGTCCAATATTGTCCTCTGTCTGTGGACTGTCAACTGCACTGAGAACAAGACTGCCTTAAGGTTTTCAATTAGGTCTGTCAGCAAATTTATTCAGATTAATTGCAGGGTAGCTGTGGAGATGTTATGATCAATCATGATTAATCATAAGGAATCTTCATAAACTGTCATTCCTAAATATGATTTTGCTGGAACAGAAAGACAAACAACAGCAGGTAGATGTCTGTGTTTCACACCTGTTCTTATTAGTGACTAATCCAAATGATGGGATTATTAATTAAAATGTCAAGAATAGCATAACTATGTTCCTAAGAATAACTTTGTAAAAAAATGTATTCTTCTTCAGTCATTATTGTGTATCTTAACAGTTAACGATTTTAAAAGAAACCTTCTAATTTGAGATTGGTAAAATTCAATGGGATGACTTCCACACCAGGTCACAACCTGTTTTGTTGCCTCGTCGAAGGATTAGATAGATAGAAATTTTTCAAATGTTCTTTTTAGTTTTGGGTAAAGAAAAAAAATCCTATGAAGCTAGATCAAAACCTGCTGGAGATCTACAAGGTAAGAACGTTGACAGGTTTTTATTTTAGAACTGACATTTGCGCTGACCTCAAAATCGTTCATTATTAAAGGTTGATAAAAAGGATCAAATAAAACAAATCAGGTGACAAAGATATAGTGATAAAACCCAGGGCTCCGCTCAGGTACACCTGGATTTGCACTGATTTTTAATTTGATCTCCTTTGTTAAATACGTAAACATAAGGGCTTTAAATAAGTGAAGTGAAATTCTGAAGCGACTGCTGTGGACATGTCCACGTTTGTGGGCCATATGACAGTTTGAGAACCACCGCCATAACCAGACGCAACAACAAGAGACACAACACTGACTTTCCTTTTTCTTCTTCTTCTACTGTAACCCGTGTGTGTGTGTGTGTGTGTGTGTGTGTGAACATGTGTTACGTGGCCTCTGAGAGTTCCCTGTGAGTGCACATATTTCTATCTGACAAAACAGACTAAACATAATCCTTGGCCTGGACGTATGACCGGTGGCCCACTCCAGATTCCTCTCTTCCTCTCCCTGCTCTGTCACTTTATTGGCTGCCGTGTGGATCCAGTGTAACCAGTGACACACACGGAGCGGTGCAGCGCACAGGCGTATGATCAGGGGGAGTTTGACTCTCTGAGACAGCGGCGGCCGCCGTCTGCCCGCTGCGGTCGCCTCCAGTCAAATGTCTTTGCTTGTGTTTCGGCGCTGCTTCTTGATTAGGAGGTGTTGAAGTGTAATATCAACATTAATAACATGTCATTTTACATCCTTGACAAGCTTCCTCCTGCAATGGTTAGGTTGGTGCTAAAATGAAATGAGTCAAACGCCGGCCAAGGCCCTAATAGAGAGGAGGAGGTGTTGAGGCTGCTTAAATGGTTCCTTTGTGTGAGAAACAATCCTATTGTGGGTTTGTTTTTTTGACAGCTCAGGTCGAGGGACGTGCCTGGACAACGAACCTCTGAAACGAGACTTCTTGTATCCAACAGTGGCCCCGGGGCAGGTGTATGACGCAGATGAGCAGTGTCGCTTCCAGTATGGAGCCTCGTCGCGCCAGTGCAAGTATGGGGTAAGAAACCAGCCCCTTTATTGCTGCTCTCTGCCACCAACACAATGTATGTGATCTAGTCAATAAATCAAACAACAAGAACCATCAGAGACCATCAGGAAACTAAGCACTGCATCCTGTCATATAACAGTTACAGTTAAGGTTCTTTTCATCTTTCATGAAGACGTTTTTTTCAGCACTGGAGACAACTTCAATGTCAGATTTTAAAATATTCTTTTTTCAGTGTTCTAACATTGTTGAGAACAGACAAAAAAATCACCATGAAAATCAACCTGGGATTCAGACTCTCTTTCCTCCATTAACAAGCCCAACCCTTCAACCGCTGGGCCACAGCTGTCCTCAAATTATTATTAGAATGTATCATTATTGTTTCCAATGTGTCCTTGATGAGGACATTCTGTCAGGCCACTGGTGATGCATTTTTATGACAGAAGCTGCGGGCTGTTCACCACGGGCCACAGTTGGCCCCAGAGCCCGACTTTGGACATGCCTGTTTTATAAAATATTAACTGGAAAACCTTACTCAAAATGCCAAACTTCATAAGTCACGGCATAGTTTACAATTAGAAATGATATCACAAAACATTACAGATCCCACTACGGCCTTAGTAATCTGCAATTTGTTGTGTGAACAACTTTGGGTATTAGCCCTGGAAAATCCACATCACAATTCACAGGTCTTATGTAAATAAAACAACTCAGAAGACTAAACTTCAGTCAATCTTTTTTTTTTCATAACTTCTTGTTGAAGCTCTGATTTATAAGGTCCATTACTGAATGTTAACTGAATCGTTCCCAAGGACGTTAGGGCCTAGACGTAATGGATGTGAGTAACGTCTTGTCTTGGCCGCGGCGTTATTGCGGACCTTACAATTAATAACTGTTTACATTTCTGAGTGGAGACTAAAAAGGAGATTAAACACTCAGGGGATAATTACCGTATAATTGTGTGACAACTGGAGGCTGGTGTGGAGCTCTGTTTCTACACACCTCCTCGTTCTTCTCTGAAGCGGTCATAAGAATGGATGATAGATTTATTTTTCTTCACTTCTTTCAGGCTTGTTATCACAATTAGTCAGACTGTTGCCCAAACAATGGGAAAACGTCAGTGCGTAAAGCGACACCAGCTGTGATGGATGGACAACAAGCACGTGGTGAAATAACAGGCTGAAAGGAACCGCGAGGATTCGATAAACAATAATGTCACACTGCTTAGTGCTGTGTAAATATTTGGACACAAAAGAAAGAGAAAGAAAAATTATTCCGAGCTAATGTCGTTGTTTTATGTCATTGAAAGAAATCTCTGACACCAAATCACACCAGATCCCTGGTGTTTTGATGATCTGTGGTCTTAAATTCAGCACGAAAGATACACCTTTATGAGACTCCTGAGCCGTCGGGGTTCCTAGATATTCTACGGGACTTGACTGGACACTAAAGAACTGTTTGATGGCAGAAGAAGAAATTCTGGTATTTATCCTACAAGGAGCTGCATGCCCGTAACGATGGTCGATGGAGAAAGGAGGGATGGAGGTGTGGTGGACCACACCCTGTTTTAAGGAGGGTGGAATGTAAGGTCACAAGGTCAGAGGTGTGAATGTGGAGTGGTACCATCCTTATGGACTGGTACTTTCACCTGAGTGACACTTTCCTTTGGAATGAAACTGAACTGTAGAAGAAGCCTCTTGGATAAGAGGTGAATCGTCTTCAAGAAACCTACTCCGTCCAGTTGCCCTTAGTGTAACTATTTTTGGATGTTTCTCCAGGTTTTTTTATTTAGAAATTTCAGAATCATTGATCGAGGCTCAGAGCAGATTGTCAGTCTTTAGACTTCTTTTTGTTTTCCCTCAGAAGAACGAGTCTCCATGCATACAGGAATACACTAGGAGTTCATTTTTCCTTTCACACGGGGTTTTAATTGATGACTAAACATTTCGGTTCAACAATCCTATACGTGAATCATTCTTTAGAAGTGCCAGCCACAGGGAACGCTGATGCAATGTCTGTCTTTGGATGCACCTCTGTAGGTTCTCTGGTCTGGTGTTATGCTGCGCCGCTGCACGTCTATCGCAATGCAAAGTAACTCCTTAACATGATTTAAAACATCAGTCATCATTTTTATGGCCTCATAACATTCAGAATTAGGAATCATTTGGACAACGTGAAACAGGATAAATGACTGTTTGGATGTCGCGTGTAAATGACAGCAGTGTCGTCCAACATTAGCCTGGTTGTAGCCAACGTATCTAAATAAAAGCTGTGGCCTTGGCCATGGTGCCCTTAAGGATCCAAAGTCTTTAAAGATTCTTCAACTACAAGGGTTAAACAGTGTTGAGTTACAGCACAAGACTTGGTGTCAAAGGTGAGAAGAGTTACACAGCAACGGTGAAAGAAATTAGTATAAATTATTTCACTAATTAGTTTCCTTTCCTCTGCCCAGTGCGGTGATTAGCCTGTTCTCAGGGTTCCAAGCACTTCTCAAACTTGAGCAACTGCGTTAGCTGAAGGTTCGAAAAATAAACAAGCTTTGATGGCTTTATTAGTCGGACCCTCGCTGCGCCTTTTATCGCCAGCTTGTTCTTGTTTTTGCGTAAATCAGTCAGTCCCTTATCCATGTTCGTTCAGGCCCCGGCCGCTGACCTTTCAGCAGGGTCCAGCTTATTGAAACCAGCTGGCAGAAGAGAGTCACTGCAACCAGAGAGTGGCAGTTTGCTGCTGTATTTAATCTGGATAGGCTCAGGGAGCTGCAGGGCTGTGGCATATTTACTGACCCGAGGGGTCAGATTCGGTGCGTGGGATCGTAACTCTTTTTCATGGGCCTGCTCTTCTGCCACACAGAATTGTCCTGTAAAAGCCTTTGAAGATGAGACGCCAAGCGACCCGGTTAGGTTTAACGGGGAAATCTAATGCAAGGTTGTGCAGAGCTGTCCTTTAAACATGTTTACAGATTGTGGTTTTATTTGTTTTGGGTCAAATTAGGGCACAAACACACAGACAGACACAATACTGCAGTTATGACCAGGTCGGAGGAGGGAGGTGCAGAAGACTGGGGTCTGATGTTTATTCAGACAACTCAGTAATACTGGAGATGTTTGTCAGACCTACGAGGCACCTTTATCAAAGGCTCGTGGGGGAGGGGGGGGGGGGGTGGCTCG
>NC_024320.1:17443288-17460430 GCF_000523025.1 Cynoglossus semilaevis
CATTAATACTGGAGATGTTGGTCAGCCCTACGGGGCCCTTTTATCAAGGGCGGGGGGGGGGGGGGGGGGGTGTTGCTCACTCTTGATTTCCCCTAAGCAGGAGAAATCATGTTCCTTGAACTGATGTCATGGTCTCGTGTGGTCCTGAGGTGAATGTTAGACGTGGTTTTGATCCAGCTCACTCTTCTTTCTTAATAGGAGAGCATTAAGAGCACCTAGTGACCCGTGGAATATTGCTCAAGATGCACTTTAATCCAAAGCATGTGGGCTCTTCCAGCTGGATGCCTCACAGTGCTCTTGGTGCAACTCCTCGTGCTCATCCTCTGCGGAGAAGAATATCGTCATTCAGTTTGGATTGTTAGTTTTGTAAGCAATAAACTTGTGAAAAACTAAGATGGTTTATGTGACCCCTGTTTGAGCCCCCCCCCCCCCCCCCCATCCGCTGAGTTACTATATTCTGATCAACTTGCTTTTGCCTTCTTTCCTAGGAAGTGTGTAGAGAGCTCTGGTGCCTTAGCAAAAGCAACCGCTGTGTGACAAACAGTATCCCAGCTGCAGAGGGGACGCTGTGCCAGACTGGCAGTATTGAGAAGGGGGTAAGTTATTAAAATGTTTTGAATCAAATGACCAAAATAACATTGTCTGTAGTTCAAGAGATTTTTTTCAACCAGTTTTGTGGTCAAACCCACATGTGGACATCAGATCGAAGCTAATATAAACAGTACTGAAAACCCTGGACATTTTAAATGACCAGGTCTCCATGTAATGGATCGACACATTTTCTTGTATCAAGTATTCTAAGGAAGTTTCAGGTCTGATACCAATAGTAGTATTGCTCTCAGTACATTCTTAGAGTATTTTGGAAAGTGGACTAGAACCTGGAGAATCTTCACAACAGTGAATTAAATTACAGACTCCACTTCATGTCCTTTTAGTTATTCAGTACTGATGTCATGAGGAACCCGAAGGACTTTAATGAGTAGATCATTTGTCTACTCAGTATGCGGTACCTTCAGCATGTCAGTACCTCACTGCCTCAGCATCTGTACTGCTTGGCCAAAGGACCCTTTTTTCCCTGAGTGTGAGCTCATCCATAGACTGCAGCACATACAGAGCAGGTTTTAGGTCGTCCAGCCAGTGTTGATGCCAGTCAGGTTAGAAGAGACAGTTTTAACACGGATTACTGCAACCATTGTCACTGGATGCTCTGTGGTCTAAAAGGGAAGAATACAAGTGTGTCATGAGCTGTCACCCATGATTACCATTAACTCAGTGGAGCCTTTGAGGGCAGGGGCCCACGGACAGAGTTCTGGACAACACAGGGGGGCCCAGGTTGAGCCCTGGGGGCTTTGGACAGCTTTCGGAACAGCTTTAGGAGAGCCATTGGCGTACCCCATCTGTCCCGAGCAGGGGCTGCTTCAAAGGAATATGAATGTCAGCCATTTCTCACTCAGCATGTAATGGAGTGAGGCATTTTCAACAGGAGCTGGGAGACCCAGAGGGAGAGAATGGGGGAGGGTGCACAGAGGGGTATGAGAGAAGCAGAAAGTGACCGGCAGAGAACAGACGGACACATATTTTAAGGCCGTTGCAGAAAGCAGAACACACCTTCCTGCCTTCCTTCACTGGCTTCACCCCCCTCCCCTCCCCCGTCCTTCCGCTCACTTTGTCTCCCATCCCTCGGGTTTGGTTTCTTCAGTGAGAAATCATGGAGAAAGGCAGTAGTCCAAAGTGAACCTTGACTGTTCCAGTGTCTATGGACTTTTAACTAAATGATGATAGAAAACCCCCGATCCCTTCTGCATCTGAAGACATCTTAGCATGAACATGACTTTCCAGAATACTTACCAAAGTATTCTGGAAAGTCATGTTACTTAACAATAGTCCTCTCTGCACCACTCAAGAACTGATTCTTCACCAAGACAGCTATAGAACTATGGAGTACGAAAGAAGAAAGAACATTAGAGAAGTCAGAGTGTCGTCTGCAAAGAATTGATAAAGTGATTCACAATCCGTATCCGTATGTTCGACTTTTGACGGATCATTCGCCTTCAATTTCACCCTTTTTCTTGCCTACTCTAATGTTATCCCATCTATCACCATGTCCTCTTTTCCAACTGTCCCTCTGATCTGCTCATCCTGGTCACTCCCAGTGAAGATCTCAGCATCTTTAGTGCTGTCTCACCATTGTCTCATAAACCTGTCCTCAGTACTCAACCCTCTGAACAATAACCAAACCTTCTTTCTTCTCTCTCTCTCTTTGCCCTTCTGCCCAGTGGTGCTACCAGGGGGAGTGTGTTGTGTTCGGTACCTGGCCTCAGAGTGCGGATGGAGGCTGGGGGCCCTGGTCGATGTGGGGGGAGTGCAGCAGAACCTGTGGGGGCGGTGTGTCCTCCTCCACGAGGCACTGTGACAGCCCAGCGTAAGTAGGCAAAGTAAGCCACAGCAAGCTGAACACACACATCCAGGTCCTGCCTATGCTTCAAAGGAATATGAATGTCAGCCATTTCTCACTCAGCATGTAATGGAGTGAGGCATTTTCAACAGGAGCTGGGAGACCCAGAGGGAGAGAATGGGGGAGGGTGCACAGAGGGGTATGAGAGAAGCAGAAAGTGACCGGCAGAGAACAGACGGACACATATTTTAAGGCCGTTGCAGAAAGCAGAACACACCTTCCTGCCTTCCTTCACTGGCTTCACCCCCCTCCCCTCCCCCGTCCTTCCGCTCACTTTGTCTCCCATCCCTCGGGTTTGGTTTCTTCAGTGAGAAATCATGGAGAAAGGCAGTAGTCCAAAGTGAACCTTGACTGTTCCAGTGTCTATGGACTTTTAACTAAATGATGATAGAAAACCCCCGATCCCTTCTGCATCTGAAGACATCTTAGCATGAACATGACTTTCCAGAATACTTACCAAAGTATTCTGGAAAGTCATGTTACTTAACAATAGTCCTCTCTGCACCACTCAAGAACTGATTCTTCACCAAGACAGCTATAGAACTATGGAGTACGAAAGAAGAAAGAACATTAGAGAAGTCAGAGTGTCGTCTGCAAAGAATTGATAAAGTGATTCACAATCCGTATCCGTATGTTCGACTTTTGACGGATCATTCGCCTTCAATTTCACCCTTTTTCTTGCCTACTCTAATGTTATTCCAACTATCTCCATGTCCTCTTTTCCAACTGTCCCTCTGATCTGCTCATCCTGGTCACTCCCAGTGAAGATCTCAGCATCTTTAGTGCTGTCTCACCATTGTCTCATAAACCTGTCCTCAGTACTCAACCCTCTGAACAATAACCAAACCTTCTTTCTTCTCTCTCTCTCTTTGCCCTTCTGCCCAGTGGTGCTACCAGGGGGAGTGTGTTGTGTTCGGTACCTGGCCTCAGAGTGCGGATGGAGGCTGGGGGCCCTGGTCGATGTGGGGGGAGTGCAGCAGAACCTGTGGGGGCGGTGTGTCCTCCTCCACGAGGCACTGTGACAGCCCAGCGTAAGTAGGCAAAGTAAGCCACAGCAAGCTGAACACACACATCCAGGTCCTGCCTACAGGTGTGTGTTTGTGTGTGTGTGTGTGTGTTGGAGTAGAAGAAATTAAAAGTATTACAAACGCTATCACTATTTACTGCAACTTTAATATTTTATTAGATATTATATGAAAATAATTTAACCTTTGTTGGGATTCCGTTCCTATTGCGTGAGGAAACTAAATTTTCCCTGTAAGTCGGAACTCACATACTGTATATAAGTACCTATGTCACCCACCTATGCTAACACAGTGGTAACATCATAATCTGAAGAGTGGGATTTATGCCTGGGAGCCAAAATGAAGAGCAAAAAGTCCCAAAAAAACAAAAACAAAACAAAACAACCGAAAGCCAATAAAACACAATCCAATGTACAGCGTTGAAGCATAACTGAACAACTGTCCATGTCCACGTGCAGTTTGACAAAGATTTAAGACGCACATGCAGTGGCTTTTCACACCGCTCACTCCCTAACTGTGGATGACAGTGTTGCATGGACTTCTAAAGCCTCCCGTGAGTCCACTCCAGACTCCAGACAAATGGTTATTCAGTGCATTTCTGTGGACCAGCGACATGTCTGGGAACCTCGTATCCATCTTCAGTGTTTGCATTCCTCAGTTTTGGAAGCTAGGTATTACGTCAAACAGATCATGGGAAGACAAAGGAGAGAGAGAGAGAGAGAGAGAGAGTGAGGGAGGAGGAGGGGGGGGGTTGAACCCAAGGGAAGGGATGGCAACAGGGAGAATTAGGGAAGGTGAGGTAGAAGAGGAGACTCTGTCCTAATATGGACCACCTGTGTGAGGTGAACGCTGACGTTCAGGGCTGGAGAACAGAGTCACAGCAGCAGTCTCTAACTCATTTATTACAAGTCCTGAGTTGATTCCAGTGAAATGCCGAAGAAGGTGGAAAGAAGGCAAGATATGATGGGAGCTGAAAAACCAAATCCTTTAGAGATGAAGTGGATGCGAGGTGGAGAGACGGCGGGGTGGGGGTGTTGTTCTGAGGTTACACACTCCCAAATCTAAATGTCATGTCACACCTCAGAGCTGTTAGGACATCTTGGATTTCATGAATGAATCACTGGCGTAGATGCTGAGCAATCTAACCAACTCAAACAGACGTCTGGCGTAGGCTTCTGTTTTTTTCTTTATTGCGAGACTTTCCGAGAACACTTGTAAGTTGTTTTTTTTTTTTTTCGTAGATTCTTCTTTGATTTGTGCATTCTGATTCTCGATGTGATGTGTGTGTAGAGGATGATGTCGCCACACATTTCTGTGCCATCTTCATTGGCTTCTCCTGTGTCTTTGTTAGACCCTCTGGTGGAGGAAAGTACTGCCTTGGAGAGAGGAAACGCTACAGGTCCTGTAACATCGATGTGAGTTTACTGCATGTTCTACAGCTCTCTACATATATTCTACACAGCGTACCTTCATGACCATAGTCGGTCTACAAGAAATTCACAGAGCCATCACAAAAAAAGCCAAATACATGTTTTTTAGGGCCCTCCCCACTCACAATAAGAGCTCAATAGTCCTTTTATTTGAAACGTATCTGGTCTTAATCATTAGTTTTCCATGTTTTGTTAATAATTGTGAACCACTTTAGAGGAAAATACATGCTTAACTACAATGGAGGATGCTGTATGTGAATGGATCACTGTGATCAACAGTGACACCTTTGATCCTGCTCCTGCTGGAGAGCTGCCTCAAACCTTTCTTTTTTAAATGTTACACTGGATTGGATTATAGTTTTAAAGCATTTGAGTTGAACGTGAGGGGGAAACTGTTCACTGACTGAATAACTGAATACAAAAGCATTGGCCTCAGTTCCCCTTAGACTTACTGTACAACTACACAGAGAGTCATGGAAGCAACCTGCTGTCTACTACAACCACAGCTGGTAGTTATAACCACTCATTTTGGTTTTGATCAATAATCAATAAAAATACAACGTATGTAGTGTGACAGGGTGGTAAATGTAAGTCATCGATTTCACTGCTTGAGTGATTTAGGCCAATGCTTCTCAAACTGTGGGGCGGGCCCCACAAGTGGGTAATGGAGACGTGGCAGTTGGGGCGTGACAAACAGGAGAGGACTTTCTCTTTTTTTTGTATAACTTTGTGTTATTTCATGTTTAATGATTTTGATTCATTATTAAATATGACGTTGTTAGGTCAATACATTTCAAATGTAATTTTTCAAGATTTTTGTTGGGGTGACGGGGGCAGGTGCCGGAAAAGACCAAAAAAGTTTGAGAAAAACTGATTTAAGCCATCAGTTTCCTTTGTATTTCAAAAAAATAACAATAGCATTTATCATAATGCTATTTATAAGTTTTATACAAGGCTGTTCCCTGGGAATGTTCCTCTGTCTAAGAGGAAGACACTGAGCAGTCACAGTGAGAGAGAGAGAGAGAGAGAGAGAGAGAGAGAGAGAGCTGCTGTTGCTCTGCCAAGGCAGCCCTAAGTGGAAAAATGGAAAGAGTTTGTACAATTATGCAATAAAATATGTGCTGATGTCCAGAGTGTGTTTAAGCGACGGACAGATTTCCTTCTGTCATCATCACCTCTGGTTTTTCTCTCTCATAAAGTGCTGCAGGAGAACGAGTTGTTCTGAAAGTGTTACTAATTTATTACCTGCAGGGTCAGAGAGAACAATCAAGTGATTTTTCTGAGTTAACACCTACTTAGCTTTAAATTCATGGTCTTAGCATTAGCATCGCTGATGACCGAGAGCACAGTACACTGTGACTATAAGTTATTCACGTTTTGTTTACCTTACATCCATGGATGAGGATACAGAATTCATTTGAACAGTGTGTGCGTGTGGTAAAACTCTAGTACATTTAGAGAAACTAATTGTATTTGCCCGCTGACCCTCTGATCATGTAGTCGCTCAAGTATTTCCGTCCAAGTGACCGTTACCATAGGTGAGAGGCGGCTTGGTGTAGGCGGCTGCAGAGTAACGTTACCGTGCGTTAGCACACACCGAAAAAAAAATACTGCCGACTTCCACTGCTTTCAGGGGACCTCCTGTGTCACTTGCTCGCACAAACTGATTTATCAATACCCTATTACAGTGTTTCCCAAACTTATTTTCTGGGGACCCATATTTTGAAAGTCACCAACCTCCACGACCTAAGTCAATAGACATTAGTCGTAAACTCCTGGGAAACATGATGCGAGACGACCCCAAAAAAAACCTCCTGTGACCCACCTGAGGGTCGCGACCCAGTCTTTGGGAAACAATGCCCTAATAGCAAGATTGATCGGATAAAATCATAAAAATTAATCACAATTAAACAGTTATATCATTTCCAAAAAAACATCTATCTATCTATCTTTTACAAGTATAGCTGCAACAATCTCCCAAGGAGACAAACTCACACACATACTTTTTGGAATTGAATGTTGAAGAAACTGTCTTTATGGACACTTGGGATTGTAAACCTGGGACTTAGTTATGGTTCTAGTGGTGCTGTGTTGCCCACATATTCTGGCCAAAGATCCAGTTAAGCCGTCACATCTCTGCTGCTGTGGGTTTCCCCTGCAGGACATGATCTCTTGTCCTGTGGAGAAAGATCTCTGAAGGGGACGCAGTCATCAGCTAAATCAGCATCACGCTGCCTGTTAATCTGTCTGCCATACTTTGTTCCTGGAAGCAGCTGCAGATGATGATAAAAAGGATCGTGGCAGTCACTTTATATTCCCCTGGCGACTTGGGGTCTCTTTGTCACTTTATAACTCACGTATTGTTTGTGACAGTTTTATCAAGGTGATGACCGTCTCAGACAGTATTTCACTGGGAGTGAGTTTTGCAGACCTGGGTTTTAGTCTGAAGCAAGGTTTGAAACAAATATTTACTGTGGGTTAAAATATAGGTCTTTTTTTCACAGGGTGAAAATTGAGAGAGTTAGGGTCCTAAAAATAAGAAGCGAGAGCAAGCAATGAATGTTGTCTTTGGAAAATAAATAACAGCTCTGACCAGATGCTATTTTATCACACTGACCACACCTTGTCTAGTGGTGTGTGTGTGTGTGGGGGGGGGGGGGGGGGGGGTAAGCTTTAATTCATATATTGCGTTTAGGTGAGGGCAGCACAGCAGAGTAAACCAACAGTTTGCAATGATGAGATAAATTAGACAAATATATTTTACGTGAGATATTTTGTAAATTCCATTTTACAGAGTTCAAGTTTCTATATTGTTTTCTCAGGTTACCAGGTGGGAGGTAATCTTCCCTAACTCTAACCATACCTTAAACTCCAAACTAAATCTTCATCCTCAAAATACCCTGCAAAATGTCCTCACAAGGACGAGGGGTATTTATTATTTTTATAATTTTTTTCTTCATCCTCAAAATACCCTGCAAAATTTATTATTTTTATAATTTTTCCAAATATCATGTTTATGTATTTATTGTTTATTTATTTTATAAAAAGAAGTTTAAAGAACACATTAAACATACTTTCTATTTTGTTTGTCTAATGCAGTGATTCTTAACCATAGGACCGTGGCCTAAACTTGGCCTGCCTGCACCACCTAGAGGGCCGCAAAAAAACGTTCAGTTCTGCACCTAGGAGGTTCGCAAGGACTGTGGGACCGCATAGGTTATCAACTGAAGACCACGATAATGCATCACTCAGTTCTTTAACTAGCTCCAATATTGGGAGAAGAAGACTGGCGTCTTCTGTATGCTAGCTGTAGCAAAAAATATAGAGAAAAATGGAAATAATGAAGACCAACGTCATGCAAACCCGCCCGAAATTACATTTTTGCGTAGGTACAATCCCGACTTCATCAAATATGGCATTTGGCCCTGGGCCACTTTGTGCTAAAGAAATTGGGCCTCATTGTCAAAAAGGTTAAAGACCCCTGGTTTAATGTGTTCATTTGTTGAGAAGACGTGAAGTTCTTTTAGAACTGAACATACACAGCAGATATCATTTTGCCCTTCACTCACATTTCAGCACGCACTCGTAATAATAATACTGTTCTGTCTCTTCACACACTCTGTTTGATGTGAACATTTTAAGCTGCCATATTGGCAAAACACTTGAGCGGTAATGAAGCTGCTCAGCCTCCCGTGGCCCACTCCAGCATGGAACACTTTCAGCATGAGAAATGCAGATTTGACCCAAGAGCTTTTATCCGTCCTGAGGGAGAGTACTTCGGGGGTTTCTAAGGACCTTTTCACACCAATAAAACGCTTCTTTGCAGCTTTTTAGAACATGCACTTATACTGGAGACACATTCGCACAGTCCAGATAAATCAGCCCAGAATCAGAGCCAGAACCAGGTCTGCACCAGCCTGTGCTGCAGAACTGGGCTCCTATACCTCCTCTGGCTGAGTTTATGTTTCTAATTACCCGGCCAAAGAAATGCTTCATTATCCATCGTAAATCCACACATGAAAACAAAGCAATTTCTTCAAACGCAAAACACACTGTTCTCAATAAGGAATTCCAGGGAATAAGTCTGCTTTAGTGTCTGAAAATACAAAGTGACATCTTGTGACATCTTTTGTGCATTTGTTAATAACAAAGGTTTCCATGCAAATAAAAGCCTTTCAGAATAAAGAAAAAGTCTAATGAGGTAACTCACTTAGCCAAAATGTTACCAGCATGCGAGGGTTTATGTGGACGTTTTAAAGGGCATTTAAGTACACATTGTTGTTTATTTATTTATTTGTTTGACTTTCAATAAGACACGCTGATTTATTTTTTGTTTAGAGCAATAATTGTTGTCTACACATTTATATTGAAATAGAAAGTAAAGATTTGGGACGTTTTGATCTATGTCTTCCATCACAGTGAGCATCTGTGGTTCCATAAATGCTAGGATTAACATCAGTTTTCTCCATTTGTTACTGTTTAACATTAGTTTGTTGTGAATTAGAGCAAACGTAAAAACTGTTTTCAGACGATTTCCAGGAATAATTTAATTCAAACACAAGCTTTAAAACTAAGTCTTTATAATTCATGAGATTGAATGAGTAATCTGATCATTTGTAATAGGACAGATGCTCTAAATGCTTTCAACATTTTCTGCTTGGCAATGTAAATATGGCATTATGGTATTTCTTTGCTGACGTAGAAAAGGAAAAAATTCAACTCATGGATCTGTGACAATCCTAAAGGGTAAAATTAATGAAAAATATAAATGAGTCTTGGAACATTGGCTTGGTTTTTAAATTGTAGCTTCAACCTGTAAAGATAGCAAAGCACCAGAAAATTGGAGTTAAGACTTTTTTTTTTCCTTTTTCTTCAGGCCTGTCCTGCTGGGTCACGTGACTTCCGCGAGAAGCAGTGCGCTGATTTTGACAACATGCCTTTTCGGGGGAAATACTACAACTGGAAACCTTACACTGGTGGTAGGTTTACACTGATACACTTTACACACATTTAGTTTCCTTTTGATTTTTTTTTCTTACTTTAAGAAAAGAGAAAAACATCTAACCCAGCTGGACGAAGATGATCAAACTTTTACTGTAAATGTTGCTGTATGATTAATACCTGGCACCTTATTAAATGACAACACCTGTCTTTTTGACTTGATACTTTTGAGTAGTACTACACAAAAACCAACAATCCGGCCGTCTCTTCCGTCTCTCCAGGTTTAGGATTTTACACGGCATTCCATCAGTACGTTTGCAAGTGCTTACAGAAGATGACCTCATAACCATTAAACACAAGATTGATGCGTTTAAGTTGCCAAAGTCTGTAAACAGGATGAATGTCTCCAAAACGGCTGTTTTTAATACTTTTTTTGTACTGCAGCTCACAAGGAACCAAGCAGAGACTTGACAGATGACAGTTAGATAAAGCCTGACTTATATTATCGTCCTGTTATTCTCTAAGTATAACGTCGATCTTTGTGGTGAACTGGTTGTCAGGTGACACAATGGGACCTCACTTTCAACATTCCGGTGAAACTGCTAATACAGTCATCGCTCGCTGTATCGCGGTTCGACTGTTGCGCCGTCAGTGCATCGCGGATTTTTTATTTTATTTTTTTTATATATAAATGTATTCTTGTATCGCGGATTTTTCGCTCTATCGCGGGTTTTTGTGGTATATATATTTTTTTTAAATTTCCAATATTTTCATAATTTTCCTAATACAATTAGCATTTACGACAGCTAACAATGAAATGCCGTTGGAATTCACAATTTCAATCCATTCCTCCTGTTTTTACGTCAGGCGGTGTGAAGCCTTGTGCCCTGAACTGCCTGGCCGAAGGCTACAACTTCTACACGGAGCGCTCTCCTGCGGTCATTGACGGCACCCGGTGTCTGGCTGACTCTCTGAACATCTGCATTAATGGAGAGTGTAAGGTAAGATGGAACAGGAGTCGGTTGTTTAGTTACTATTTAGAGTTGAAACATATCAAGGTTGTTGTTGTGGGAACTACTTTGATATATTGTTGATGAAATATTCACCAGGTTCAGAACAGACAGGTCATTAAGACAATATGTTTGGAGAGAAAAACAGAGGCTTTCACTCAAACTACTAAATGTTTTGATTTGTTTGTTAAGTTATAGAGATGTTATCATTCTTGCTAGCACGCTATTTCATTAGCAAAAGCATTATTAGCATTGGCAAGTCTGAAACAGAGGGAAATCACCTTAGGCCCAGTTATTTATATTTGAATAAGTGATTATTTTTACAGTAAAAAAACAAACATAAAAAGTGAACGTACAACTGAACTTCAGCTAGAACTGTATACAGTAGTATACATACAAATACGAACGGACTATATGACCAAGCAGACAGACAGACAGACAGACAGACAGATAGACAGACAGACAGACAGATAGACAGATAGACAGACAATCCCTCTGGAGTTCTCTTCGGGAAATTTAGGTCAACAACTGTGTTATAATGAGAAAACATTGAACGCTATTGACAAAAATGCTGTCAATAGTACTAATTCCAACACATGAACAGTTTGTCCAATCACCACACAGACAATCAAGTTTAGCCCCGCCCACTGCTGATTGACTCAGAGTGAAGAGTGAAGGCTTTCAAGAAAATAGAGGTTTTTTGTTTTTCAAAATCTTCCCCGATCATCGTCAGTAAAAATAATATATTCCAGGGCTGCCCCATAGAAGTCCACTGAAGCGAGTGCAGTTTGGTAACTCAGTGTAGTTAGTAAGAATGTGTATGTGACAGTTTGTTTAATGTTGTTGTCATCAGTATCTTTGTGACTTTGTTGCGCCCTTGACTTTTCATAATCAGAGCAATATATTTGATAAGTACAATGTAATAATGTCTGATGTGACTGATACCTAGAGCTATAAAAAGTAAACCGTTGTGATCCCGTAATAAACATTTCCTCATGTGGCCTTCAGACTGCCAGCATCAGGAGAAATGTTGGCAGTCCGACTTGGGATGTTTTAGTTTATTAAAAAAGACACAAAACAGGAGTAGGAATGAAAATCAGACAGGTTTCAGTGCGACTGGACAATTGAAACAGAGTGAGAGTTCAACTATTCACTAAAACCAACAAACTCCTCCGTTTTCTACTGGTTTTGACTCGTGGACTAGTCTCACATCTTGGTAGTTGACATAAGGATTGTTGATTACAGTCGCAAATCTAATCTTCACCGTTTTGTAATGATTTAAAAAAAGAAATCTCAACATTTTTTCAACATATGACTAATCCCTGGATATGGAAGTCATAAAATTAATATAAATACATTGAATTAATATAAATATTAATATATGAACCTGTGTATTATTTGATTGGTTTTTGGCTGTTTCCTCCATCTCCTGTCCCCTCTTCTTTTACTCCAACCATCTCCATGTCCTCTTCCACCACATCCACCAACCTCCTCTGAGGTCTTCCTCCTCCTCCTCCTCCTCCTCCTCGTCTGTTAACTCCATCTCCAACATCCTTTGTCCAATATATTCACTGTCTCTCCTCAACACGTGTCCAGACCATCTCCACCTCACCTCTCTGACTTCATCTCCAAACTGCTCCACCTTAACTGTCCCTCTGATCTGTCCATCCTGGTCACTCCCAGTGAAGCTCTCAGAAACTCCTCCTCCTCCTCCAACTCAGTCTTTGGTCTGTTAGACACAGACACTGCCTCTGAACCACACATCATAGCAGGTCTCGCTACTGTCTTATCAACTTGACCTGTTATTCTTCTGTCACAAATCACTCCTGTCCATTTGTTTTTGATTAGCTCAGTGTTGAATGTCAAATTCCTAGTTATAATTATACGTGACAGTAGACCTCATTTGCTCTAACACACAACTTCATACAGTGAATATGGTGTGGGGTCGGCGTTCCGTTTCTCTTGACCCCGGTCTACACAACTGCAGCCTTAATGAAAGCTGATGACGGACCGTTCTGTTCTTTTTGTCTGTCATTACGAGTCTTCAACTTTGACCAGGACTGTGTTATAACAAACAGCACAAAATAATTGTTTTTATTGAATAATGACTTTGATATATTTTTGCAAAGGCTGATTTAATAACAGATCAAAATAACATTTCAGTGAAAGGAGCTGGCAGCGAGTGCTGTCTTTGTTTTCCTGAGCCTAAATCACTGTGTGTGTGTGTGCGTGTGTGCGTGTGCGTGTGTTTGTCTGTGGCGATTTCTTTTTTCCTGTGGATTTTCTGCGGATTTTCTGTACTGCAGCTGAAATAACTTTTTGGTTCCTCACTTTAAGTATTTGCTTTGACTTCCACCTGACCGTACAATTTGATTCCTGTTTGGCTTGAAAATGTGGTGTCCGTGCCCAAGACATTATTTTGATTCTACAAAAAAAAAAACACAACATGATGTGGGTTTTAATGGGGGAGCGCTCAAAGAGGTGGAATAGTTGCTATCAAAGGAACGTTGCAGGTTTGTTTCCAGTCTGCAGCCAGTCTGTCATATTATTTCAAAGGCTGGCTCTCTGGGTTCACAGCCACGCTGTGATAAATCTGAGGAACACTGGCTGCTTGGAAAACTGTCCACACTACAAAACTGCTTTGTTGAGCACATATGTTGGACAGAGAAACGAAAAAGAGAGAGGGAGTTCTCAAAAAACATAGAGGGAGACGGTGATAGTAAGAAGCTGGGAGGTCTGAAAGAGGAGGAGGAGGACGAGGAGGAGGACGAGGAGGAGGACGAGGAGGAGGGAAAGTATCTGTGACACTGATCCTCCCAGTTCTGCAGTTACACAGTAGTGAGATGAAAACTGTTATCACACAGTTTAGAAATTGACTCTGTGTCTGGGTCGAACACACACTGTTGTCTTTTTCATTTTTACTGAGATTCATTCTCACCCTTATCCTACTGAGATGCATTTTAATTTAGACGTGTTATCATTTTATTTTAGTTTTACTTGAAAAAATAAGTGTTTGCGTCCACTAAATTGGATTCAGTCAAATCAAATGTAATGTGTATTGTTTTCAGTGTTTATATTATATATATAATTTCATGCATTCTAAAAGAAAACTGTTTTCCAGCAAAGACTCATATATTATCGTGTTATACTATTCACTAAGACATACACAGACATACGTATGCAGTAGTATTAAAAGGTTGACTAGACATTCATTCAGACGTCCCGCCCCTTAGCCCACAAACACAGCTCTGATTGGCTCCTGCCTTCATTTGCTCCTCCAGTTTACACGATGATTGGTCTTTGTTACTGCCAGTTTTTTTAATCTCTTTTCTATTCGTTAACTGAAGCATCAATACATTTCATCACCGTCGTTTAGCTCCACAGAACTTCCTAATTAGTCCTCGTCATTGATAACTGATAATTGATAATAACAATAATATTATTAATCCTCGCTCTCTTTTTTACAAAAGCATGTGGGCTGCGACAACATCCTGGGATCTGACGCTAAAGAAGATCGCTGCCGTGTGTGTGGAGGAGACGGCAGCACCTGTGAGGCCACTGAAGGGCTCTTCAACGAGTCCTTACCCAGAGGAGGTACAACAGTAGACAATACACTGTACCAATGGTGCAATTCTGTGTCATCCAATCATAAACCAACAATTTTAGTAGTCACCTGAACGTCATCTCATTTTTAAATGAACCCCCCATCATATGTAGAGAGGAAGCTATTCCTAACTCCACCTGTGGTTCTGAGCGTAGAGTGGAGTTGGTTAGGAGACGGGGGAGGAGGAACTGGGGGGGGGGGGGCTCTAGGAGAAAGCATCTTGTCTAAACCCATCCAGGAGAAAAGCACAATTTCCACCTTAGTAATTCACTAACACAGCCTGACTGTGTTATGGCTATATGAAATATGTCGTCAAACATAATATTTTCTACATTAATTGCATTACGGAGTGAAGAATTAAGGAGTGCAGACCGAGGCTGTGCATTGGCCGTAGCCTGAAGTCATCTATAGAGAGCAGGAGAGAGAGAGAGAGAGAGAGAGAGATGGAGAGAGAGAGAGAGGGGGAGAAAACATATTTCTCCTTCTATGGTATGGCCTGTAAACCCTCTAAAAATACTGTGTGTGGAAAAAAAAGAAGGAGGGGGTGTTTTGTCCTCCTGCTTTGTCCTTTTTCGGGATTTTGGAATTTCTTCTATAGGTACTCCTGCCTCAGATTATGTGTGACTTTCTGTCTGTTGCTGTCAATGGAAATGATGTCCCATGGAAATGAAAAGAACACTGTGGGTGTCGTTGTATTTCAGGATACATGGATGTCGTTCAGATCCCAAAAGGATCAGTTCATATCGAGATTAAAGAGGTTGCCATGTCCAAGAACTACATAGGTAAGAAACTGCCTTTGACGTCTAATATACAGTACATATAGTTATAAACACATGACGTTATATTAACTGTTTTTTTTTTCTATTACCCTGTTTTCCGGACTATAGGTCGCACTTTTTTTTATCCTTTGGCTGGGTTTGCGACTTGTACTCAGGTGCAGGTGAATAGAAGTGACTGACATTTTTGGTCCTCACAGATGTTTCAGTTTTCTGCCTTCAGACCAATATTCAGTTTTTGGTGTAAACTATACTGCAGTAGTATTGGGAGAAACTAGCACTGAAACTGCTTCAGAAACTGCAGTCTCAGGATGGGCCCAGACGTCAATCATGAGGCTGATACTGAGTCTTTCCAATGGTTTTATTTGAGTCTGTGGTCATAAAAACGTCAAGATATTTTTCTGCAGTGAAACATCTAATGTCCTGCCATCGGAGGAGAAAAAAAACAAAACCAAAAAGTCTGCAGTGACAGATGTTGTGACCTTAAAAATGTAGTTGAAAAGCTGAACTAAAGACGCAGTTGGTGACCTTTGACCTCAGAAGCAGATTTCGTTGATGGTGCACAAGTGTTTAGACATAGGTTGAAGACGTATAGAGAAATATATATTTTTTATTTTATAAGTAACGGTTTTAGTGTCACAGCATGGAGGTAGTTTGTGTTTCAGGGTTTTAGACAGATTAGCGTCGCTGATGTGTGTCCAAACGTGTGAGCACCAAGTTCAAGTTTAGGTTTATGTCTGAAGTGAGTTATTGAACACCATCTCATTATTGATGCATTAAAATGTGCACACGCTCTGTAATTGACTGCAGTGTTATGATTTGGCAGTTTGTAACATCTGCCTGTTTCCTATTATGTGTTTTGCTCTGTGTCAACCACATTTCCTGGGATTTCCTTGTCAAGAGAAAATTAGAAAGCGCCATCATTTAATCCTCTATTGCCTAATGTGAATCTATAAAACAGTCTGTTAAAACACAGAGAAGTGTAATGGCCGCCCTGGCACCGGACCCACACGTTCAGCTCCAGACTAAACAAAGACTGTTTGCAACACTGGCAGCTTCAGAACCAAAACAATCAAACAACCGGATTCAATTAAGTCAGGTCTGCATCTATTCATTAGCAAGAAAAAGACATGTGACAGCTTGTTGAATTTCCAGCAGATGGTGTTGATGAAGGGCTTAAGTTACACTTTGAATCCGAGAGCTGCATCAAATTTATAGGGCCTTGGTGACAGCTGCCTGGTCCACCAGGATTATGGAGGATATGATGTCTATATATCAAAGTTTAAAGAGTGCACTCTTGGCTGTTGTGTCGGACTAGATTTTCCCCTTCCAAGCAATTTGTAATTTGGTTATGAATTTCATATGTGACCACAATGATTAAGGTAATATTTTTCTTCTGTTGCAATATTCGAGCGGCTGCTCTTTAGGCCAGCAACGCGCTCTTCAAAAAGTGTTTGAAAAGTCAAACCCAAGTACGGAATTATAAAACAAAGTGTAATTCCCACTGAGACTCTTGCAAACTGGCCAGTTCAAAGGAACGACATCACAGAGCTTACAATCTGTGACAGATGAGCTAAAAAGGAATTTATTGCATGGAGGATTGTGATGCATTCGGGATGAGTAAACTGTTGCCCGTGTAATTTACGTAAATGCAGCACAGGGGAGTCTGGAGAGCACGAGCCAGGGAGACACAACACTGAGCGTTTGGATCATTTCTCCCCAATTTGGCCTCGTTTCAATGCAGAGAAAGTGGATATTTTCAGATCTGTTGTGCTTGGAGACCACCGTGTGTTTTGACAACCAGACAGAGTGGTTTTCATGAGGTTCGTCCAGGCTTTCACCTGAAGTGTGTTTTCTTTCTCCTCTTAAATTAGACGTGTCAGTGCACGTGAACGTCTTTA
>NC_024320.1:17460527-17470420 GCF_000523025.1 Cynoglossus semilaevis
TCTGAATACACATGCTGATGACGGTGAAGATGACTGACAGCCATGACATCACACCAAAATGACCGTCTCCACCTGTTCCCTCGACTACTGTTCCGGTCTGGTGTTCTTTCCAGCTTTCCCTAAAAAGCTTCTTGATTTCTGTAATTACCTAGCTCTGAAATCCGAAGAAGACGATTATTACATCAACGGTGCGTGGACCATCGACTGGCCCAGGAAGTTTGACATCGCAGGGACAGTGTTCCACTACAAGAGACCCTCGGATGAGCCAGAGTCTTTGGAGGCGTTGGGAGCTACCACTGAAAACCTCTTTGTCATGGTAATACACTGTTTGTTTTTATCACTGAATTCTGTTTTACGTCAGTGGACACTTGAACATCAGGACACCATGAAGCTGCAGTTAAAGATATCAGCCCAAATATCCTGACACCAACACTGATCCCTAGACTTCCCCTATGTGCAATCAGTATCACCATCTGACAGAGAATGAAGTAAAACAGGTTTGATTTGAACATTACCTGTCTGTGTTAAACTAAATTAAAAACAAATGAACATGTATCTAAAAAATGTTTGTATTGTTTTCAAGAAAAGTACACAAATGAACAGGTTTGTACGACCCTAGCTATCATCAGATGCCAAGTACACAAATGAACAGGTTTGTACGAGCTATCATCAGATGCACACTCTCTCTGCCATGTGTCATCGTTCTTCCCTGCTCTAGTTTTTGTAACAGTTTTTTCATTTGTGGAAATCAGGGAGCTCTTATTACGCAGGAAACTTCTAGAACTTAACTTTAAGACCTGGTCTGCGTTGACCTCACTGGTCTGATGCCAAGCAGTGGCAGCTCCCCTTGACATCGTCTCCACAAATTGCTGTTTAAGGAACTTTCGTCTTCAAAACTGAGACACGAGCGGTCAGATAAGGTCAGTGGTGTGACCAGATCGGGTTGGCCCACGTCTATATTTTCCGTTTTCTATACATTTCTTAGCGGCTTTTTATTCACTCCTGAGACAGTGTCTAGAGGAGAAATTCAAACTACTACTTGTATATTTTAGAACCTGGACGGTTGCTAACATAAAGCCTCACCTGGATGAAAACCATACGTTTTCCTGTCATTAAAATAAATTCACAGCCTATATAATGTGGGACACTTGAAACGCCTCCTCTCGCTCTGAGGCTTGTTGATGTTAGTGTCTTTCATTCCACTTTAGTACATCTGCATGCTAACCTCAGCTCACCCTAAAGCAGCGGTTTGAGGTAGAAACCACACACACACACACACACACACACACACACACACATATCACATACACAGTATCTGCACGTATAGTAAAAGTCTGTAATGATTTTCATCACGTGTTTTTTTTTTTTGCTGTATTAGCCAGGGCTTTTAATCTGAAAATACTGAGACCACACAGTGCAGCTGGAGTAGACCAGCCAGCAGTTACTTGACCACTAGCTATTTCTTTGTGGCCTGAAAAGCTGTGCTTTACTTCCTCTGTTTCAGACGCATATAAAGCCTCACTCATCTGGACTGAGGAACTGCATTTAGAGCTGTAATGATCGAAGAACTGGTCTGATTTTTAATATGGAAGGAGTCACATTTTCACACTTTTTTTTTTATTAATCTATATATCAATTTTATTGTTGTAGGACTCAGTGTATAGATATCAGTGTATGTTTTACTGTTTGAGAATATTTACCACATGATATAATCAACAATTTTTATGTAATTTCTTTTTATTATTGCTCGTTCTTATTAGTGGTTTTACTCAAAACTGGGAAAAAAAACATGTTTTTCTTGTGTTCATCACAGGGAAACATACAGAGACAAAACGTCCATTAAATAAACTATTCCACAATTTGCATGTTTTTGAAAACACTGGAGAAAACCCAGAGTCAAACTCTTCAGACATTCAACAGTCAGAAAGCCTTCTGTTAGAAATGCAGTTTAACGTTGTGATTTCCTGCTGTAAGGCATCAGCACTAATCACTCTACCACCGTCTGGCCCCTCAGTTGAAAATGATTGGCCTTTTCACAGGTAAAAAAAAAGTTAAATAAAGTATCTTATCTTAAACCTATGTTTGGGTTTCAGCTTATCTGGACAAAAACACTCTTCTAAACACACACGCAGTCAAAACAACTTTAATCATTTCATTATCTACTGGCAGCCCCTCACTGTTATTTCCTTTCTCTTCTTGCTGTGTATTCACAGGTCCTTCTTCAGGAACAGAACATGGGAATACGCTACAAATTCAACGTGCCCATCCAGCGCACAGGTAGCGGTGACAACGAGGTGGGCTTCTCCTGGCACCACCTGCCCTGGTCCGAGTGCTCAGCGACCTGCGCTGGAGGTAAAGTGAACACTGCAACAACACTGCTGTCATGGTGTCAGTCAGGTTTAGAGATTTGAACGGAGCTTCACGGTTCCTGCTCCACGTGTTGTTTCTCAGCCTGTGTCACCTGCAAATCTGAAACTTGAATTGCTTTTGTTTCTGTACAAATCTTCCATTGGACTTAGTGTTTGGTCCGTACAGTCTTTCTCCAGCAGCTATCAAGTGTTCTTACGGTAGCTGCCCACATGGGCCAGATTCCAAGTGGGGTTTTACTGAAGTGATGAACCTACCAGCATTACATTGGTTGTCTGGTACACACAGATATCATATTCTTCACCTCCTCTTCTGCTCTCATCTTCTTCACCTGGTCCACTTCCACCACTCTGTGACCCCGAAATGTCCCTGTTTCTGACTCTGTCTGTTCCTGAGTCGTGTTCTTGTCTGAGCCTGATCTTTGGCCCCCAACCAGGAGTTGTACCTCTTCCTCTGCACCTGTCAGCACTGTTGTCTTCATCAAAGCGTCCGTCCTCTGTGGCTCCCCCACCCCCAGCTCCCTCCCCTTCCCCACATGGGCTGTCCATCTGTCAACGTCAACCCATTATCTTTTTCCTGGTTGACGACTTCCTTCCTTCATCACCAGCCTCTGGTCAGTGTTCCCTCTGTATCTACTGGTCATATTTAAATCTCTGTCCTCACCTGTGTGTTAATCTTCAGCTCCTAAAAGTCAGTTTCTATCCCAATATCTGCTCCAGTTGGGAGTCCTAACCAAACACACAGCAGTTTTACTTCCATGAACTGTGTACAGAGAAGTTTAGAAAACTGCACCGTTGATTCCATCTGTGAGTCTCTTTAGTTGACCTTGTTATGTACAGGCACGTGTCGTCCACTCTCTCACACTGAGCACTTCCTGTCATAGAGAGCTGTCGTCTCTCAGGGACTGGACCTGTGACGTCATCTCCTCTGATAGTAGTTTCTCAGTTGTTTGTTAGCCTTAACCCACAGTACATGGTTGGTTCCATGGTTGATGTCATCATCGATCATCCTGATTGTCTGGTTGTATTCAGTAGAGCGATCAGTTTTCAGGATGGTGTTGAGCTTTTATCTTTTACTTCTTACGGAGGTAGAGGCGCGCAAAAAAACAAAAACCTAATTTAATCTAATCTGAGGTCTAAGATAAAAATGTCCACAACGTTGCTCGATGCACATGTTTGCAGGATATCTGCACAACAGCAGAATGCACATACACAGAAAAATGCATTTGACATTCTTAGATATTTAATACAGAATATTTGTGTGTTTTCCTTCTACGCGTGCATATGTGTGTGTGTGTGTGTGTGTGTGTGTGTTGAGTGGCTGTAAATCTTCTAACTAATAATTCCACAAATGCTGAGGAGTGTGTGGAAACCCGGGATTGTAACCGGAGCTGGTTTTCCAAAATCATTACCTGACAGCCTGGGGATTCAGCCCTGTCATAAATTGAATATGTATATTTTCCATATTGTTGCCACAGTAATGAATATGGTGTCATTTCTGTGAATGAGCTGCTCTTCATAGCTTTTGGTTTACCAGCAATGCACACAGATGCGGCCGCTCCTCCAGAGCGCTTCATCCAGAATCTCTAACCGCACTGAAATGTTGACCATGGCCTCAAGAATGACTAAACCAAACCTTTTAGCCCAAAAGCAATGGGTTTCATGTAACAATAAACAATGTTTCTCCCCAGATGTCAAGCCTGGCCTGGACGCGTTTGTAATATTTTGTAAAAGCACGACTGAATTCACATGTGGCTTCCTCGGAGAAGGGATTTCCAAGTGCAGAGCGGAGGCTTGAAGCCGTTCCTTAGATGGATAGGCACAAAGTGCCGTCCGGTGTCGTAAACATGCCTGTGCATTGTTGACTCAAATGATCTAATTTGTGTCTACCGTGTGTCTGCGACTGCACCGAGCTGTAAATCAACGACGCCGCGTTTAAACACGCAGTCAGCTCAGCCAATCATCAGGTGTTGTTTAATAATTCACCGCACTAATAAAACCCATGGATTTCATTTCAAGAACTGATAGGTACATTTTCTATACACACTCAACACACACACACACACAGATCCATATTTCATTACAGCTGCCAGACAAGTCTGCAGTGAGATCTGTCCCAGGAGGGTTTAAACAGACCATTTCTAAATTGCAGTGGCACACACACACACACTCACACACACACACTCACACTGAGAGTTGTGACACCGATACAGTAGCCCTCACTCCCTCCGTTAGAAGCCAAAGTAAAGAGCTCTGTGCTCTGTAAAAGTGATTTGCCAAGGTATCCTGCAAAGAATCAGGAATTTACATGTCTGGATTTGCTACAGACTGAAAGCGATACCGTGTCTGCTCAAACACAGCCCTCGACACGACGGCCGCCTTCCATGTTTCTTCAGTCATTTAATGTGCAAGATCAGCTGAGCTGCGCTGCTGTCGTGTTGATCAGTCTTCTTCTCCCTTCCCCTTCCATTCATGCAGGTTCCCAGGAGCAGGGAGTGGTGTGTAAGAGGTTGGATGACAACTCTGTGGTGCAGAACAGCTACTGTGACCCAGACAGCAAACCTCCAGAGAACCAGAGGGACTGCAACACCGAGCCCTGTCCCCCAGAGTACGTCACCATCAATCTCACTCACTGTCTGCGTCAACTCCAGGCTGTTTGTGTTTTACCAAAAATCTCCATTGTTGTTGTGTCATACACCATCGTTTACCACAGCCGCGACCACACCGCAACGTTTGAATAAGACACGGAGCAGAGACTGTACAGAAAGTCACCTTTTTCTCATTATAAATCTTCATTCGCTGCTGATGTTTGTTGTACCGTGGAGGACTGACGGTAGGAGCCAGAGAAATCACACCATTAGTCTCTACTTTCACTGCGAGATGACATTACCATGTAGTGGAACTTGGAAAAAAGTCTTAGGATTGCGAGATGACATTACCATGTAGTGGAAAAAAGTCTTAGGATTTTTTTGAGGAAATTTTAAGACAAAAATTATTTTAATTGAAGTGCAAACACTTCATTAATTCATTCAGAGAATTCTCAGGGATGTCTTTTACACCGAGTCATGAAACACTACTTTTCAATTCAAGTCCTTTTGAGATTTGGGGGAAGAAAAAAAATAGAAAGGTAGATCAAAACCTGTGACAAATTTTTTACAAGGTTTCCAGGTTTCATATATCTCTAAAAACCTCCACGTCTCAAATCTGAGACAGTAAAATATGCTCTTCCATCCTACTGTGGTATGGCAGAGTTACTTCATTTGGTCTGGAGTTGTAACGAGTTGTAATTGCATATTTTTAAAACCCAACTATAAAAGTATTGGTGATGGTATTGGTGAGCACAAAAATGAAAAAACTTGGTAAAAGTTAGTATTGTAATAATTACAATAATGAGCGTGACGAAAACCAAAACGTACTAAAGAAAAGCAAGAGAAAACCGCGTTAATTCTGTGTTGGTCCCAGTGACACCTTTGACACCACACACACACAGACTGAGTAAAGCAGCGGTCAGTTAATGTTTTCAAAAGGGAAAGTGTCCATAAAACCTGGCTGACTGCTGATATGAATTCACCTTCAATAAGCCCAGGTTGTAAAATGTGTTTGATAGAAAATAATAAAATAAAAACGTCAGTGATTTATTGCTGCATATGTTAACTATTTTCAAGCTTTGCTCGGTGCCAAAAATAAGAGCCTTGGAAATGACCACCTGTGTTTGATTGTTTTGGCGTCTCCACTGATCCTGGAGGGGTAATATACATGTGTACAGGTGGAATATGAACCTGGTGGCCCGTGTTGTAGCTGGAAACGCAGCCAGACTCAATCACACTTGGAAAAAATTAGAGATTAATCACATGGTTGTTAATTAGTTTCAGACCATCTAACAATTCTGTGTGCATGAAAGTGCGTGCTGTTGTCTTCCAGCCAACGTGGCTAAATAATAGTAAATCTAGCGGTCATTTGTTTTGGTTAGCTCACGATGCTGTCTGTGGGTTATTTATTTTCACATCTGTATTCGGTGGTCGTGCGACCATGATATTTCATTTGTTTTGATAATTGTTTGATTAATATTTGAAGGCTGCAGCGCTGTATACATGAGTCCATGAGAGGAGGCAAACGCACTGCGCAGTACCAGGGTCAACAGAGAGACTCCGTGTAAACACAGTGTTTTACAATAGCCCTGCTTTTACGAGCCAGTGAAATGAAAGCCAGCAGATGTTTGAATGCGGTGTTCAATCTGAATGCATTCTTCTGCATGATGTAATATCTCACAGGCTGGATGTGTTTAGAGAGGCTGTTGTCTGTGCACTTTTACGATGTCTGTTCTGACGGTGACGACAGAGGACAGAACCACATCAGGTCGGAATCTGCTGAGCTTAGACGCCTATAACGCCGCTCTACAACATCCACCGCAGGAGTTCCATCATTCATTAATGTATTTATGATCTATAAATGCTAACCCTCTGTGAGTCACAGCCAATCAGAGCAGAGATGGAATGACAGCCTGGTGGAGTCATAGGTCACCACGGGACGAGGACAGACTGAGGTCCTGGTGTTTATCTGGTTCACGTCAGTGTTTGTTGACTGTTGTTACTAGGTGAAACAGATACTCAGTAATCTGGACTACTGCATGTGTACTGATGTACTCTACTTCAGTGGTTATTACAGTTTAAACGCTGTATACATGTGTTATTTTGGACAGTTCAACTTTCATTTTAGTCCACATTTAGTCAATAGAACTATTTTAACTTTAACTGAAGAAGCCTCTTGGATGAGAGGCAAAACATCTTCAAAAAAAAAAAATCGACTTTGTCCAGTTGTTTTCAATGTATCTATTTTTGACCTGGATGACTGCGAACCTCCACAGGTTTTGATCAGAGGATTCCTTCACACCATCCTCTGTTTATTCTACTACCAGACCTCTGATTAGATGTCCCGCCTTCTAGGCAACAAACACAGCTGTGATTGGCTCCTGCTCTAATTTGTTTTTCGAGTTTATTTGACAAAATTAACATTGGTTTGATTTGTTTTTGTATTCATTATTTGACTACAGCGTCCATACATTTCTTCATCTTCATTTAGCCCAGTGTAACTTCCTGTTTAGTTTTTTATTTAGTCTTACAAAATAATGTCTTTGTTTGGAGTATTTGATGAAAATTGTAAAATTGTAAGTGAATTTTCGCTGCTATGTACCACACTGTCTGATGAAATAGTACCACAACTTCTGAAACTACACAGAGAGAGAGAGAGAGAGAGAGAGAGAGAGAGAGAGACAGCAGGTATATATAACAGCTGTATTAACAAGAGCAGTAACAGTTCAGTCACTCTCCTAATCCTAATGGGAATCAGATTCCCCGTACACCACAGACCTAATCCCTGCCCTCAGTGGGAAAGGCTGCGTCAGACAAACTGTTCTAAATCACTTATTACAATACCACAACAGCGCCCCCTTGTTGAAGGCAAAAGCTGAAAAAATACTATAAATAAAGGGACCATTACATTTGTCAGGACTAGTCAAAGTCACAGAGTGATGATGTAAAATCAGATCAAAGCTTAAAATAGTTGTATTATTCTATTACAGTTCCATTAGAATTATTGAAATCAATATTTGTATCTTTGTTTTGTTTTGCCTGAGTACCGACGAATACTGACAGTAACGTGTCACTCCTCTAGGTGGTTTATCGGTGACTGGTCAGAATGCGGGAAGACGTGTGACGGTGGGATAAGGACGAGGACGGTCCTGTGTATCAGGAAGATTGGCCGCGCTGAGGAGGAGACACTCGAGGACACCCACTGTCTCACTCATCGCCCGCTCGAACGAGAGTCGTGTAACAATCAGTCATGCCCGCCAAAGTGGGTGACTCTGGATTGGTCGGAGGTACAACACTTCACTTGGCTCTTTCTGTTGTCGGTGCCGTTCCTACTTTCCTTCCTGAAAAATCTCCTTCTCTGTCTTCAGTGCACACCTAAGTGTGGCCCTGGCTACAAGCACCGCATAGCCTTGTGTAAGAGCAGCGACCTGAGCAAGACCTTCCCGCCGGCCCACTGCCCCAGCCACAACAAACCTCCAGTCAGAATCCGCTGTAGTTTAGGACGCTGTCCTCCTCCTCGCTGGATCCCTGGTGAATGGGGACAGGTAGGACCGTTACACTCCTCCGAGGCCTCGGTTTGAATGTTGAATTTGTCAGGTATATTTGTGTCACTGGTATTTAAACCGTTTACTGTAGTTTGTTGTAGTGTTTCATTTGTCTAATGAGTCATTTTTGTAAAAATGAGTATTTTACATTGAAACGTACGTAGTTAACCCTTCAGACCCTGAAGGGTTAACAAGACCAGAACGCACAGTCATTTTTTGGGGTCAAAAAGTCGTGTGCTAAGACTGACGTGTCTGATTTTAAACTAAACTATGTTGACGCTCGTCCTCCACAACCGTTCTCATCCTACCCTTGTCATATATGAGCAGTTTTCATGTTTTAAGTCTTGTTTTTTCAACCCTCAAAAGACAAGCTTTTTTTATTTGACCAAACTTTCTTGGAAACCTGTTTTGAAACAGGTTTTGATCTATATTATTTTCCCCAAAACAGGACGAACATTTGAAAGGAAATTGGCTCTTCACGAGACGAAGAAGCAGGTTTGGACCTGGCATGAAATATGTCTCTGATAGAAACGCAGTGTTGAGACACAAACAAAACAATCAAGTCAAAAAGATTTTTGTTCAAATAGTCTCTATTACTTTTTTCTTACCCTCGTGTTCCAAGTTTAAGATAATCGTAAGAATAAATCACAGCCCCCCTCCCCCCTCCTGCGCCCCCTCCCCTGGGGTGAGTGTATCTGTGTGTGCTCAGACAAGCCTGCAGTGTGTGATCAGTGTCAGTAATACACTCCTGGCTCTTTGAAGTTTATCTCTGCCTCAATCACTTCCAAAAACACGATTTAGAAGAAAAGTGAGGAGTAGTGTTCTCGGGATCACCCTGACACGGCTTAGTTCACTTAGCATAAGCTGTTGAACTTTATAACACAGCTGACTCATGTTTGAGGAGGGACGCCAGCGCGGCGTGCGTCAGGGAAAGATGTGTCCACAAAAAGTACGGCTTGTTATTTCGCAGAGTTTAATAATTTTGTGTAAAAGTGGAATTTTTAAACACTGCACTCGCGTGTTTAGAAGACGGTCAAGTGGATTGCTCAACCCTCTAGCGCGGGGCGGTATCGTAGTGTTGGCCTGGTCTGGTTCAGGTCAGAGGTCGGAGGTGAAGAGTCAGGCAGTCTAGGGCTCTGATCTCCCTCGGCTCGCCCACATGTTTGGTCCTAAGCATCATTAAAGTGCTTTTACAATTCAATCAGTGCCAGTAACAGCAATAACAGAGCAGACCTGACTGATAACCTCAGTGCTGACCATCAAAGAGACGCCCCCCTGTCCCCCTCCCCCCCGATCCCCCTCCACCACCGGCATGAAAAAGCCACGTTAATACCTTGTAGAGCAACAGCTAGAGTCTGCTGTTACGCAGCACTTTTTCATGCACCGCCGAGCCC
>NC_024320.1:17470548-17480543 GCF_000523025.1 Cynoglossus semilaevis
GCTATAAACCTCAGGGCTGCCCATCAAAGAGCCGCCCCCCTGTCCCCCCCCCCCGATCCCCCTCCACCACCGGCATGAAAAAGCCACGTTAATACCTTGTAGAGCAACAGCTAGAGTCTGCTGTTACGCAGCACTTTTTCATGCACCGCCGAGCTCCGTGTGCACGCACGTGTTTGTGCATCTGTCCTTACTCACCTCTTTTTTTTGGCTGCAATTATTAGCTACGTCCTCGCCGGCCCTCGGCCCTCAAAGCATCAGAAAGAGGAGATTGTTGCCAGCTCCAGAATGACTGTTCTACAAGAGCAGTTCAAATCCAACTTAAGTCATGCCCCTGACATACACCATCTGTCATGGCTGGCACTGAGCCCCAATAAGGACTGTCTAATTAGAAAGGGATGACATGTGGGCTCACTGATCTGAGGGAGGCACCGCGGATCAGTGAGCTTTGGTCAGTGAACGCACCATTTGTCCGTGGCCAGTGTCAAATCACACTCTGCGTATGTGATGTGTTATATATAACATAGAATCTTGTCTTTTCAACACATGTTGAACCTCAGATTCATTCAGTATCAACTTTCTGATCTGAACTCTTCACACCTTCAAACTGTGGCAGCAAATCTGGAACACTAGACACCAGCTGACTGTTCATCACTGCAGCTTCACCATGTGTCACCGGACAAGTAAAACAGGGTCAAGAGAAATGTGTGTCAGTTTGTGCGCCTGTTGTTTTGGTCTGTACTGACAGTCTCTGGTCTGTACTGACATTCCCTTCATTTACTAGGTTATTTAAAACGTCTTCAGAGTCAGACGTCCACTGCAGTCGCAGCTGTCTGCACGTCATGGCTGCACAGTTCAGAGCAGTTGCCTATTTGTAATTAGTTGAACCTCAGAGGAGCAGCATTTGCCAAATGTGGGTGAAAGTGTAGAAAAGTGACACCAGTATTAGGTCTACATTATAGTGTTCCACACTTGTTACACATGCATAATATTTAGTCTCTTTGTGCCAAGAGAAATGTCATTAATTACAGTTGACCTCACAACTCTGAATTGGAAAAACAGTCCACACTGACAGCCAGCACTGGGAAAAACAGAGAACGGGCCTCTGCTCTCTGACGACTGGGTGACTGCTGCGTACACAAGGAATACTTAGAATAGCTACGTTTGTGTCAGACTCTCCACAGAGTCCGTGTGGTTTCCCCAGTTATTAATTTTTTCATTTACTTGAAAAATCATCTGCAGCAACAGCAGCATCTGCAATTCTTCTTCTGTTTTCTTTCACAGTGTTCGGCCCAGTGCGGCCTCGGCCAGCAGATGAGGACAGTGCAGTGTCTGTCGTACACTGGACAGCCCTCTCACGAGTGTCCAGAGTCCCTCAGACCCAGCACCATGCAGCAGTGTGAGAGCAAGTGTGATGCCACGCCCATTGCTAATGGAGACGGTAAGATGAGGACATGTGTTAGGAACACCTGAACACCGCTGCATGAACACGCCTGAGTCTGCCATCACGTCCTAACAGTCCTGGCTGGTGTCATCTCTGTAATGAGCTGTCGGCTGGCATTTGTCATCACGGTCAGTCAGAAACCGCGTGGTCACCAAAGTGACGCGGGTCTCCGTTTAACTCGGCAGCTCCTCCAAGTGCAAAGGCAGATGGTTTTTGTGAGCTGTGCAGTTTTTGCCGTGCGTTGAGTGAAAAACCTACAAACTGTCTCCATCTTCATCTTCATCTTCACTCTTCTACTATGACCTAAACACACTTGGATGACACACTCCTCTACACGTTGCCAGCTACATTAATCTTTCCAGCGAGGCTGGCTCCTGGTCAAAGTGAAACAGTTCAGCCCTCCATATACACTTACACATGATGGATGGCTATTCAGATGCACAGAGAAGGGCCTTTCGATTAGACTGAATGGAAAACGTGAGCAGTGTTTACAGGCTGGCTAATGCGATTAGCTGTAGGCTAATTGTTACTTTACGGACTGCAGTGAGGCAATGTCTCGTTTCATTTGGACCCGCGGAGGCAGGAGCTGAGGCCTAATAAGGGAAGACACTCTGATGGTGATAAGATATTCGGAGCACTTCCTGTCCAACGTCCAGCAGGAGGTTTGTGTGTGTGTGTCTATACTGGCAGACAGCCCTGTTTGTGAACAGGGCCAGATTCTGTCACTGCTACACCTTTGGCATCCAAGTGTAGTTTTATTATAAAGGCCCAAGAGAGGTAAGCCATCAGGTTCATGCTCTGCCTGTTTGAAGTCACAGTCTCAGACATAAGTCTTAGACCCTCACATTTAAAAAAAAAATTAAATATTCAAGAAAAAATATTTAGTATAGCTTTATTTCCTTATTCCTATTAAAGACATGCTTTGTAGTCAAAGAAGAAAAGAATGTTGATTAATCTGGATTAATTTCTGCTGTTTATTCTCTCTTCCTGTCGACAGAATGTAAAGATGTAAACAAAGTGGCCTACTGCCCGCTGGTGCTCAAGTTCAAGTTCTGCAGCCGAGGGTACTTCAGACAGATGTGCTGCAAGACCTGCCAGGGACACTGACGCTGACCAAGACAACAGCAGGACACTGCAGTGGCGTTTATACGGCCACGACACGACTACGGACCACGGAGCTGTAGCGCCGACTCGGCCTTGACTTTAGACAAACACAGAGTTGTGGAGCGGAGAACTCTCCAGAAACTGGTCCCAGACTGGAGAACTTTGAAAACTCTGGCTCTTGCATCTTTGTGTGAACAGAGCAGGGTGAGGCGATACGGTCAGCTCTCTGTAACCTATCAACACAGTAACCCTGTCCAACGCCACAAAATAACAACAATGGTGGAGGCCATGCTACTTCTGAACATGCTGGAGAAGCTAATCTGGCGCTAATCTGGTGAGCTCCAGTTAGCCGTCTACGTCTTTTCATGCTTCTCTTTTCAGTCTGCAGTTTCGTACCCGTGCTCTGTTGTTTTTCTTCCACGTTTCTGAACTTCTGCTACAAATTCCTCCGGTGTTACTATGTTAGAGTATGGGTGACACAGCGCTACATACAGGCCTGGTCTGTACTGACAGTCTCTGGTCTGTACTGACAGTCTCTGGTCTGTACTGACAGTCTCTGGTCTGTACTGACAGTCTCTGGTCTGTACTGACAGTCTCTGGTCTGTACTGACATTCCCTTCATTTACTGGGTTATTTAAAATGTCTTCAGAGTCAGACGTCCACTGCAGTCGCAGCTGTCTGCACGTCATGGCTGCACAGTTCAGAGCAGTTGCCTATTTGTAATTAGTTGAACCTCAGAGGAGCAGCATTTGCCAAATGTGGGTGAAAGTGTAGAAAAGTGACACCAGTATTAGGTCTACATTATAGTGTTCCACACTTGTTACACATGCATAATATTTAGTCTCTTTGTGCCAAGAGAAATGTCATTAATTACAGTTGACCTCACAACTCTGAATTGGAAAAACAGTCCACACTGACAGCCAGCACTGGGAAAAACAGAGAACGGGCCTCTGCTCTCTGACGACTGGGTGACTGCTGCGTACACAAGGAATACTTAGAATAGCTACGTTTGTGTCAGACTCTCCACAGAGTCCGTGTGGTTTCCCCAGTTATTACTTTTTTCATTTACTTGAAAAATCATCTGCAGCAACAGCAGCATCTGCAATTCTTCTTCTGTTTTCTTTCACAGTGTTCGGCCCAGTGCGGCCTCGGCCAGCAGATGAGGACAGTGCAGTGTCTGTCGTACACTGGACAGCCCTCTCACGAGTGTCCAGAGTCCCTCAGACCCAGCACCATGCAGCAGTGTGAGAGCAAGTGTGATGCCACGCCCATTGCTAATGGAGACGGTAAGATGAGGACATGTGTTAGGAACACCTGAACACCGCTGCATGAACACGCCTGAGTCTGCCATCACGTCCTAACAGTCCTGGCTGGTGTCATCTCTGTAATGAGCTGTTGGCTGGCATTTGTCATCACGGTCAGTCAGAAACCGCGTGGTCACCAAAGTGACGCGGGTCTCCGTTTAACTCGGCAGCTCCTCCAAGTGCAAAGGCAGATGGTTTTTGTGAGCTGTGCAGTTTTTGCCGTGCGTTGAGTGAAAAACCTACAAACTGTCTCCATCTTCATCTTCATCTTCACTCTTCTACTATGACCTAAACACACTTGGATGACACACTCCTCTACACGTTGCCAGCTACATTAATCTTTCCAGCGAGGCTGGCTCCTGGTCAAAGTGAAACAGTTCAGCCCTCCATATACACTTACACATGATGGATGGCTATTCAGATGCACAGAGAAGGGCCTTTCGATTAGACTGAATGGAAAACGTGAGCAGTGTTTACAGGCTGGCTAATGCGATTAGCTGTAGGCTAATTGTTACTTTACGGACTGCAGTGAGGCAATGTCTCGTTTCATTTGGACCCGCGGAGGCAGGAGCTGAGGCCTAATAAGGGAAGACACTCTGATGGTGATAAGATATTCGGAGCACTTCCTGTCCAACGTCCAGCAGGAGGTTTGTGTGTGTGTGTCTATACTGGCAGACAGCCCTGTTTGTGAACAGGGCCAGATTCTGTCACTGCTACACCTTTGGCATCCAAGTGTAGTTTTATTATAAAGGCCCAAGAGAGGTAAGCCATCAGGTTCATGCTCTGCCTGTTTGAAGTCACAGTCTCAGACATAAGTCTTAGACCCTCACATTTAAAAAAAAAATTAAATATTCAAGAAAAAATATTTAGTATAGCTTTATTTCCTTATTCCTATTAAAGACATGCTTTGTAGTCAAAGAAGAAAAGAATGTTGATTAATCTGGATTAATTTCTGCTGTTTATTCTATCTTCCTGTCGACAGAATGTAAAGATGTAAACAAAGTGGCCTACTGCCCGCTGGTACTCAAGTTCAAGTTCTGCAGCCGAGGGTACTTCAGACAGATGTGCTGCAAGACCTGCCAGGGACACTGACGCTGACCAAGACAACAGCAGGACACTGCAGTGGCGTTTATACGGCCACGACACGACTACGGACCACGGAGCTGTAGCGCCGACTCGGCCTTGACTTTAGACAAACACAGAGTTGTGGAGCGGAGAACTCTCCAGAAACTGGTCCCAGACTGGAGAACTTTGAAAACTCTGGCTCTTGCATCTTCGTGTGAACAGAGCAGGGTGAGACGATACGGTCAGCTCTCTGTAACCTATCAACACAGTAACCCTGTCCAACGCCACAAAATAACAACAATGGTGGAGGCCATGCTACTTCTGAACATGCTGGAGAAGCTAATCTGGCGCTAATCTGGTGAGCTCCAGTTAGCCGTCTACGTCTTTTCATGCTTCTCTTTTCAGTCTGCAGTTTCGTACCCGTGCTCTGTTGTTTTTCTTCCACGTTTCTGAACTTCTGCTACAAATTCCTCCGGTGTTACTATGTTAGAGTATGGGTGACACAGCGCTACATACAGGCCTGTTATAGGTACTACAGGTACCAGAGTCGAATTCAGCGGCAATTTCCTTACATCGGATCTGTTTAAAGGCTCCATATCGGGAGGGTCCGTTGTTGTGTCGTATCGCAGCCGTGTAAACAACAAAGACAGAGGGGAAGCTGACAGCAGCACTGACAAGAGAGAAGGGAAAAACAGAGCAGACTGCAAAGCCAAAAGCTGGTGAAGAAACATTAGGATGTTGCTGTTTTTCACCCTCGATCCTTGTGCCCTCGGTGGTGGTGGAACCCAAACCACTGCTCAGCCGCCAACGCTGACACAAACTCTTATTTTATTTCACTTCTGTGAAGTTGAACTTGGAGGATTATTAGTTGATGTTATTTTTATTATAATAATAATTATTGTTATCATTGTTAGTCGTCATCCGTGTTTGTTGTTTCTATGAATCCAAAGTGCTGGACACATCACTCACACAGGATGGACCCTGGAGATGGAGAGACAGGGGCGAGAGGCGTCGGCTCCCCAGGAAAATAATAATGTCACACACCTGTCACTGGGACTGAGCTGGTGCTTTTGACAGACAGAGTTCTGGCTTTGGTGCAATCACTTTCCATTCCCGTTCAGACAGGACTAAGAAACTCCATCATTGTACTGTATATTTATTGTACAACTCCAAACCGAGCTGAGACGTCACTCACTAGCCTACTGCCACAGAAGAGAATGTAATGTGATGCAATATCAATGTCTTCATGTGGGAATATCACATACTGTAAAGTTAACTGGGCCCACATAAATAATAAAGATTTATATATATGTATATATAAATATGTGTGTGTATATATACATATATTCACATATGTATATATATATATACATAAATATATATTTATAACGTTTATCCATGTGAAAATTTTGTTATAGGCATATATTTAATGTATATTTTCTAACAGTTAGACAGTGCCTGGACCAAGGGGGACAGTTTTCCAACCGGCTCTTTGTTAACATCTCGTTGGGGAGCTTTCAGTTTTTGAAGGACTCGTTTTGAAGGAGCACGTTCTATGAAGTGCTGTGGGTATTTACTGGTTAAGTGTCAACACTCAATGTGGACTTTGGAACCGTTGGACAAGAATAGTCACACCAATTTATTATCTTTAAAAGTGTAGATGGCAGCAGAGCCGGTGCAAACACCACAAGGTCCCACTCAGATTTGCATTTGAAGGCAAAGGTTTGCAGAATAGAAAGCTGCATCATTGTATGTTACTGTAACTGTCAGCTAAATGCTGGGTGGGGGGGTGCTGTCTGATTACATGACATACAGGAACAGTTTACTGATTGTTCCTTCATAAAATAAGTTGAAATATCAGTAGTTGTTGTTTGATTGTATCATTCAGGGACAAAACATTTCTCGGAGGCAGAGATCTGTACTGCAGGCCGGCCAGTCAGGCCCATGTGCACTGTAGCCCAGTGAAACAACACTAGCATAGTGCTGCTACAGTATTCGCCTGGACTGTTTCAAATGTATTCATTCCTTCTAAAAATATAAATATATGGTTCTCCCGGCTTTTGTTGACAACGTTCTTGAATGTCTTACTTTTTAGCTCTTAAAAAAGAGTGTTTTTGAGGTTAGGTCAGACCTGGGCCTGTGACCTGTTTGGCTTTTTAATCCGGCCCGCCAAACTTGTCTAAATTATGTTATTGATTTCTGTAATTATACTTCTGCTTTTCCCTGCATTTCCCCAATTGATGGCATATTTATGCATGACTTTTACTTGTCATTTGTCTTAGTTCGTACGAACCCCTCTGTCAAATCTGAGGACCCACTGTGGGTCAGAAAGTTTGGGTTAGGTTATTCATCAGTGGTTCTTCGCCCTAGGCTTTAGACTCAGAGGTTTAAAAGAAATCTTGACTGAAGTCCTGCTCAGATGTTTGGCTTGGCACAGTTCAGTCCTACATGATTGACCGTGACCCCCCCCCCTCTCTCAATTAAGATTTAATCATAAAATCTTTCTTTGTCTTTACTGTGTGTTTGCCCGTTGCATTATGGTTCAAGGAAATACCACACTGTTCTGAAAAATAGTTCAAAACTCCTTGAGGAGAATTATTACCACAGACTAATTTAAAAGTAGTATTGGTCCCCACCATGTTCCTTTAAATAAAAAAATAAAAAAATAAAAAAACGCTACAGAGGTGTTAGTAGCCCCTGTAATGGTTTTCTGCTTTTCTATACAGATGATATGATAACAAAAAAGACTAATCTACAACTTCAACATGTGCTTTTACTAAACAAAGCTTGTTCCAAAAAAGTGGCAGTTGACGGAACTTACATCAAAATTGCAATAGTATAGAACAACCATGAATCAAACAGAGCGTACGTATTAAAGGCTTATACTCCAGCTACACATGAACGTGGAATTACTATCGTCTCATTAGCAAATCAGTTCAAATTCACCTCCCCTCCTCGTCTGTTTTGGTGTGGTGCTCCCCACTTCACTCTTTTTTACCAAGTGTCCAGTGCTGTATTTACCTCTAATGCCCCTCCTGCCCTGCCCCGGGGGTCAAAGGTTCCCCTACGGTGCTATCCAGTGGGTGCTTCCATTCAACGCCCCTCATTGAGTTCAAGTGAGGCTGGATCCGTACAATATGAAATAATATTCTGTCAATGTGTCTGTGGGTAAATGCTGGTCATGTTATTGTGTTCTGTTTGTGTCTGTGTATACCTCACACTGAGAACTGTCGTCATTAGCCCTTGTGCTGTTGTTGTTTGTGCTTCCAACGAAAGATTGACATTCACCTGCTACGACAGGTTCCATCACGTGTTTACTGACAGTGATCTGTACAAAGGGAACAACTTCTAAAAGGTATTCGTGATTAACTACGTACATGTCTGAAAAAAACCCAAAACAAAACAAGAAAACAAGTTACAATTTTGCTGCTGCTACTTTCAGTTTGACGATCTCGGAAAGATGTCATTGGTCATCTTTGAGCGAGGTGTACGGAAACAGGACAATGGACAGTGAGAGGCATTTGAATAAACTTGGACTAACTTGTCTCCTCGCCTTGGAATTCTCGGATCCTCCAGTCAAAAAAAAGAGGAAGTGGAATAAATCTAACTGGTACTCATTGCTGTGAACCTGGATGTTTGAATGTCACATTGCTAATACCTGTACCTAAAGTGCAACATAAATGAAAACCATCGTGTGTTTATTTTATATTCGTTATTATTGTTGCTACACTGTTACTAATTTTTTCATATGTAAATTATATGCTAATTTATTACATCGTCTCACTTGCACATTTATTTCACTGCATGCAAACTGAAACGTAGCATAGTGGTCAAATGCAGTGATACAGCCATTCACCAATATTTTTAAGTAGATACAATAAAAAGCAGCTTTTGAATAACCATTTCGAGGGCATTTATTCAGTTTCCTTCTCCTCTAAACACACACCCTCAATTCTGGTCTTGTGCACAGTGAACGCTGTAAAAGGGAAAGCGTGACACGCTGAGAGGATCAAATGAGAGGTGTCGGTGCCAGATAAGATGCTCTGTTCTCACAAACTGTAAGAGAGATAAACTCCTGTCCTTTCACTCAACCCCCTGGAAAGCACCCGCAGCATTGGAGCAGCTAATGGAGGCACAGCAGGGATAGCAGTTTCCCCCAAGTGAAGAAATCCATTCATTCACAGCCTCTGCGAAGGCTGATCGGATTAGACCAGCCTGTAAAAGCTTCTCTTTCTTCCTTATCAACCAATCTCCAACACGCCAGCTCCGTCATCATCATCTGAAATTTATAAATGTCAGCAGCGTCAAACACCTGTCTCAACTGTCCCAGCTTTGTTGTTACAGAGCCGCTACGAAGCGCTCTCTCTCTCAACGTCTGGATTCAGTCTCAGGGAGCTGTGAGGTTTCTCCTCTCCTTGGTAATTAATTCCAAATAAACAGTAACTAGCCCACTTGGCTGGAAAACACTCCTGTCTCCTTCTAATCCACAGTTTCCAATTACAGTGGGAGACAGACGGCCTGTTTGGTCTAATGTAACCAGTTTAGAATACCTGTACGTCACGGCTGGCTTCTGTCTCCGGTGCTGGCTCGTCCGCAGGGACTCGTGATTACATTTGTCCTGAGCCGCGGTGCTGAGGACGTCACAGAGGAGAGACGGGGATTTGTGTACATCTGGTCATGTGTTAGAGCTGTGCTTAGCAGCAGGATAGAAACTCATTCAACTTTTGGAACCTGGAGAGGGCGAACCCTAAACCCTGGTGTGGGTTAACGTCAGAGGTCGACCAGGCAGAGTGGAAGTAGTACGACTGTAGTACGACTGTAGTACACATTACAGATAACTGTAAAAAAAACGAGTGCCCTCGCCCAACAAGAACTCTGGCTCCATCTTTCCTACCGGTCTAAGAATGAAACTCTAAAAAATAAATGGATGGATGAATTTACAACCTGTGATGAAACGATTTTAAAACAAAATTTTGAAGAATACAATCCATGCAACATAACATCTTTAAACTAGGTTGTCATCTGCATACTGGTGGTAAAGGTGTCGGGTGGGGGGTGAGAGGTGAGGGGTGGGGGGTGGA
>NC_024320.1:17480597-17481199 GCF_000523025.1 Cynoglossus semilaevis
GGGCATAGTGAAACTCTCCTCCCTTTCTCTGGTTTCCCCATCTGGTGCTCCAGGAACCTTGGATCTCACCCTGGAGTGTTGGAGATAAGAGGTGTAAAGTAGATGAGGAACAGAATTCACCTCTTGGAAAAGATCCTGCACCTCTCAAAGGAAAGTACCCACAGAGGGAGAGACGACAAACGTTATTGTTTGTCACGGGCAGTAAATTCTAAATTTGCTCCACGATAAAGAATGAAAAAAAAACAGTTAGAATTCACACTGAGGTGCAAATGATGTTCAAATACATGTTGAACCTCTTGAGCCACAATTGCCGTTTACAATCAACTCCCACTTGTTGAGTCTGACACTCTGGTATTACCCTTGGCCGCGGTCTGGGGGACATACCGTAACTCTTAGACCTAAAGTCAGTGCAGATTTATGATGATTTTTTCAACAGGGGGAAGGTGTGAAGATGGGAGTTGAACAACATGACTCCTTGCCCTCTGTGGACTTATCATTCCCTGACCAAAGAGTCGGGGCTACTGTAATGTCCTGGGTAAGTGTTTGAAGTGTTTCAGACACTCTTCTGTTTGAACACAGCAGCAGGACATAGGGCTCCAGAT